>NC_041390.1:517602602-517694679 GCF_002162155.2 Triticum dicoccoides | reverse complement strand
GTGCAGCACTCACTGTTCATCCAATCGATCGGCTTCAGTTAGCAGCAGTAGCAAAGGAATCGCTCGATCGGGTTCAGTTAACAGCCATCGATCGATCGCTCGGGTTCAATAACGCGTAGCCTGCAACGCAATCGCTCGGGTTCAGTTAGAGCCCAACGCCTCGCTCGGGTTCAGTTAGAGCCAACGCCTCGCACACACGCGCGTACGTGTACGAGAGAAACGTGCATTGCTCGGCCCCTGACCTCCCACCGTAACCGGGAACTCCCCAAAATTTTCCTCCCCCTCGCTTCTACCATGGTTTTTTCTGTCATGGACGGTGTCGTGGGTTTGTCACGGCAGATGTCCTTGTGAAAGGACTTAGTCGTGGAGCCATCGCAACGGGTTAGCTTAAAGGGGTTAAACCGGACAAGGGGACACGGGGAGTTTTATACTAGTTCGGCCCCTTCGAGGAAGATAAAGGCCTACGTCTAGTTGTGATTGGTATTGCTATGGTTTCGAAGGCCAGGGAGCGAATCCGCTTTGTCTGGCTCTCGAGTTGTTGTCTGTTCCTAAACCGCTGCCGGGTCGTCCCTTTATATACATAGGTTGATGCCCGCCGGGTTACAGAGTCCCGAAGCCGGATCATAAACGTGTCCGGTTCGGTCTCCATCCTTCCTATCTTACAACACAAGTTACATGACCGGGTCGGTTTAGATCTACAGGCTTTAACCCGCCTTTGGGCCTTGGGCCTTCGTAAAGCGCCATCATTCTTGTATCTTCATGGGCTTCTAATCTTCAAGGAGTTAACCCGGCTACTCCTGGCCGGTTTATATGCAGTAGTAATATCCCCAACATTAGGCCCCAGATTGGTTTGAACTTGTTCATGTCAATCTTCAACACTTAGAAAAATTCCTCCCTCATATATTCACCTTGATCTTGTAAACCGCCGTGACGTCATACTTCACGATTATGATAAACCGCCCTAACGTCATCTATCCGTTGAAGCTGAAGATTACCTTCTTTAATATGTATTCAGCCACCGAGGCGACACCTTTATTAACTTATCCATTTTTGAGCTCCTCGATTCCCGCACTTGCCGTTTTATCACTTCGCCTTATAAATAGGGGCAGAGGACCCCTTTCTTTTCTTTCCGCTACCCTTTCATCCCTTCTTCTTCCTCGCGACGTCCCCGCACCTGAGCGCCGCCGTCATCGTCAAGCCTCGCCTCTGCTTCACCGTCGGCCGCTGCATCGGCCTGCTCGTACCAGAGTTCCGCAGCACTCCTCTGCTGCTTCCGCGGTCGCAGTAAGTCCTTTCCCCCTTTTCTCTAGATCCATTAGGGTTTCCTTGCTCTTCGTGGTTCTTGAAGTTCATTGGAGCTTTCGGTGCTGTTCTTCCTTGGCTTATAGATGAACACTTCATACTTGATGTATCCCTTGCCGTAGCTAATCTTCTGTTACCACCACGAACCCTTATGCGCAAAGAACTGATCTAGTCCTTCATAAATTGTTTCGGGTCTCACCCTTTCTAGGTCAAATTATTTTTACTTTTCTGTCTTACCTGAGATCCGAAATTTTCATATACCTCTGTGAAATCTGTTTCTCCTCACACCAACATAGGCGGTTTAATTTTGTATAAGCAATCTATACCATTAGCCCTCTGATAAACTGGAGGAGCCTTTTACCTCCATAATTATACTCCGGTTTAACAGTGTCTGAGTACCCCTATCGTAGTATTACCTTTTATCCATTATTGCATTGATCTCTGGTTTATGCCATGTCACCTATCAGTGCATCTTTTACTCCCTTGCATCTTGTATGTCATCCTGTGTGATTTATAAACCGGCCTTTTGCTTCCAGCTTGTTTGTTCCGCAATGGCCAAGCAATTCACCGCTTGCAACTGGGCTCGTTCCCGGGTCACAGAGGAACAATTGAATGATATGGTCAGCATTGGCACCTTGCCTAAGAAAACTGAAATTAAATGGCGAGTTCCAGGAACAGAAAATCCTCCAACCCCGAGGCAGGGTGAGGTGGTTGTCTTTGTTGACCACATAGGCCGTGGCTTCAAACCGCCAGGGTCAAAGTTCTACCGAGATGTGCTTGCCAGTTTCCAACTTCATCCTCAAGATATTGGTCCCAACTCGGTCTCCAATTTATGCAACTTCCAGGTCTTCTGTGAAGTGTACTTACAAGAAGAACCAACTGTCGAGCTGTTCCGGGACTTCTTTCACTTAAACCGGCGCACAGAATTTGTAAACGGCCCCAACACTGAACTTGGTGGTGTTTCAATTCAAAAGCGGAAAGAGGTTGAATTTCCTCATGCCAAACTGCACGGCCATCCAAAGGAATGGAACCAGACTTGGTTTTATTGCAGAGATACGTCCCCTGAAGATGAGAATCCCCTCCCTGGCTTTCGTGATCACAGGCTTTCCAACACCCATCCAATGACACAATGCCTGAGCTCTTCAGAAAGGGCGAAATATGCCCCTCAACTCGCCAAACTCCAGGCCTTTATGGCCAACGGTTTAACAGGTGTGGACTTCGTGCGCTGTTGGATATCTTGGAGTATCTTGCTGCTAAGCCGGCGTCCCGGTTTAATGTGTGAGTACAATACACCGGTGAGGTTGAAGACCCTCAATGCCATTGCAACATTCAAATAACTGATGAAGAAGTCACTGAAGGCGTAAAGAAGATTTTCAATGAATCGGAACTGGTCTGTAGCCAAACCGGCTTGAATCCCTTCTATACCAAGAACAAACCGCGTGCTGTAAGCATTATACTTCCTTTTCATCTTTAATATTTTTACCTTGTGCAACCTGTAATCCTTCTTCTATGTATGTATGTATAGGGTGATGACCCCTTCTGGAAACGGAAAACCGTAGAAAAAGAGGTAAAGCCGACTGGGGATAAAGCGGTCAAACCATCTCGCCCTAAAACCAAAGCCGTAAAACGGACGTCAAAGCGGAAAATGGCTGACCGGATCAACATGGAGCTTGATGACGATGCTGATGAAACGGAAGCTGAGGTAGAATTTGACTCACTTGGCTCCCTTTTCATGCATCTCATTAACAATGATCTTCCTCAGGAGGACGCCGAAGGCAGTCAAGCTGATGATGTAGAGGTAATTACCCTTTCCTCCGGTTCAGACTCTAAGCCAACACAAAAAACCCGTCAAGCAGTCCGGAAAGTAAGCTTTTCTCATCCTCTTGCTCATTTGGATCCAACATTTATTTTGAAGACTCAGTAGCATGAAGCTCGCCAGACAACCGGGCACAGTGGCCAACAGGTTACTTCAACCGGTTTACCTGACACCCCGGTTCGGAAGCGCCGGTCTGAGGTCTCTCCTACTCCTAACAATTCTTACCCCAAGGCAGGTTATTTCAGACAGCCTCTTAATCCGTCTGATTCAAATTATCTGGTGACACCTCCTTCATCTTCTGGTGAATCGATAGCAACTCAACTCCCCCCTTTGAAAACTGCGGCCGGGTAAGCTGTAAAACCTTTTCTTTCAATGCGTCATAAATCTTTTGAATAAGATGTTAATCCTCTTTTATCCTGTTGTAGGGCCAAAGCCAGACCCAGCAAGAAAGCTCGGGTCACCAATCCGCCCGAAGACCCAGCCATCAAAGAAGAAGAACCAAGAGGTGAATCGGAACAAACTTGTGAACTGGAGGGCCCTCATCCTGAAGCCACTTCTAAGGACCCACCCCTTGAAGGTCAAAACACTGATGAACCAACAGACGCTGAGCCTGCCGCACCTGATACTGATCCGGCAGAACCAAACTGAGCTAGTCCGGTGAGAGATGCTGAAACTCCAGTATCACCAGCCAAAAACACTGAAGACCAAGGCGATGACGTTATCATTACCGGAATGGGCCACAACTCTCCTGGCCATCCCGTAGTCTTGGTTCAACATAGTGCCAAAGAAGAGCGGGCTGCCAGGGAAAAAGGCAAATGGAGCAGTGATTTAGCCAGTTACGCTCATCTCAACGCTGAAGAGCTTTATTCTGGCTTCTTGAACCGCTTGCACTCAAACCGGGACTATGAAGCTGGTTTGGTAAATTTGATGAAGGAGCGATATGAGGTATTTTCCTCCTCCTTTGTAATTCATAGTCTGAAAATGCTAGCCCAAATAGCCCCCAAGGGCCGGGTTATAATGTGAATCATAACCCGGGTCTTTGTAGCACTTGAAGTTTTTCTTCACTGATCCTCCAATTGTTAAGTCACTGATAAGAACCAGACTCACCCTTTAGCAAGTAGATAGCTTTCTGTCGCGTATCCCCCAAAGGCCGGTTTAACTCTAGCAGGTTAATCCGGGTTTTAATCCATGCATCCGTTTTTGAATCAACGTACATTAGCCCCCAAGTGTCAAGGATAATGTTTGCATTGTTCTGGAGACATGTATAAACAATAGCAATTTAGAGCAAATAGGCATTAGCCCCCAAGTACGAAGTGCATAACTTGTTATGCGCTTTGTACTTAGAATATATGTGTATCCTGTTATTTGATATATCTTCAATGTTTGCAGTCTGATCTGAGGAATAGAGACGCCTGAAACACTGACTTGCAAAACAATGTGAAGTCACAACAAGAAGAACCCGCCAAAGCCAAAGAGGAGCTGACCAAAGCCCTGGCCGCAATGGAAAAACTCAAGGAATATTTCAACAAAGACCGTGCTGAATGGGAGATCGAAAAATCCGGTTTAATAAAAAGTGCTGAAGATGCCAAGGCTGCCTTGAAACCAGTTGTGGAAGAACTGGCTGGTTTGAAGCGGCAAATCAACGCTATGACCTATGTGATCTTTGGTAAGTATCTCCTTTATATATTTGGTACAACTCATGGAACCTTATCCTTGACCAGACTGCTGATGTTAAACTGTGACAGGCACACAGATTGCTCATCTTGGTACAGACATGCGCATGAAGCTCAAAGCGGCATATACTTTGATTGAACAGTTGTACTCTGGGTCTCAGCGGGCTATCTGCACAGTGGCTTTCAACAAACCGGCTCCAACCCTGATAAAGGAAACACTTGAGAAACTGGCCATGCTACCAGCTCGAATTGTCGAACTGAAGAAGGCAGCTGCAAGGGCTGGAGCTTTAACTGCCCTTATTCGAGCCAAGGCCTGGATTCCAGACCTTGAAGCGGAGGATATTATTAAAGGATATCCCGGCGCGAAGGAGGATGGCTCAAACTTCAAAAATGACGACCTCCGGAGGCTGACCAAAGAGATGCGGCCAATAGCCAGCAAGCTGGTCGACGACACGGACTTGTCTCATTTTCAACCGGCCTATGACGCTGAAGGGAAAAGATAGCCTGCTGCAATCCATGAAGTTGAAGAACTGGTGCCTCCGATTCGTAAGCATACTTACGCTCCTGATATTAACCCGTCCAATCTAATCCATGAAGAAGCAGTATTTCAAGCTTTAACTGGAATCGATTGGTCGACGGTTGATTTCCGGCGTCTGGGGAGGGATGAAGAAGAGCCCACACCAACTGACCCTCAACCATCAAGCCGTCCAGACGAAGCGTCTTAAACCGGTCACCAGTTTACTGGCTAGTGTGTGCCGCTTAAAAACAATAATGCCAGTGCCGCCGCTTTGAAAGCTTCTTGTAATAGGATAGTGAAAAACTCTTTTATCTGTCATGCCATCGAGCATGTTTTGTAATATCTCATGACAACTTGTTCCTCCTTTTGGCACACATTTATGCATAGCCCATGACGAGTTGTGTTCCTGGGTAGAAGAACTTAAAAGAATCCAGCGGTTTACCGCTGGACGGGTTATGGTACCCAACAAGTATACAATACTTAGATGAATAAATGAAGTGTTTGTATAAATAGCAATATGTACAACATACCTCATTGGTTGAACAACGGTGTATACGGCAAAGGTGTTAATACCAATCCGGCACGTTGATAACCCCATCCTTTATACTGCCGGTTTATATAGTAAACTGGACCGGGATAACTACCGGGTTTTCCTTATAATACTGGTGATTTAATCAAGCCAGACTGGGTCAACAAACACCGGTTTATATCTGATCATGTGTCGACAACTTGTAGTTGAAAAGCATGCCGGGTCAAGGACACCGGGTTATCAGAAGATACTTATGAACTTCAACAAATAAAACTCAAAAAGGAAAATATGCAAGGCTTTTTACGAGCTGCCAGGCTCCAAATCGAGGCTTTTCATGGGCTGCCAGGCCTCTGAGTTAAACCATTTAACAAAGCCTTTTAAGATGGGCCTCCAATTAACCAATCGTCATTTTAACTTTGACAAGTTCAGGGTCTGTAGAAGATTGACTTGTCAAACGTTCGGCGGGTTATACCAAGATTACCTAGACATGAGTAACTTACTTGATGAAGGCAGGTTAACCCGGGGTTTTAGGTGAATACACCAGGATTCCAAGCCATGGCTTGATAGCCAATTACAAGGGTCCTTTCAAACTCTTTTTTGCTTTGCAAAAAGAGCCCCCAAGTAACTTTGTGAGTTGTGCTCAGAGGGTGCCCATGTTTGAGTCTGTGCTTTGTGCAACACTCTCTTTGGCCCCACATATTTTTGTTTGTGGCTTAAACGCCTATCAAGAGGTGTAGCTATGGTGTCACAACAACCAAGCCCCCTAGTGACATCCCTTCGTGGTTTCAAACCGATCAAGAGGTGTAGCTATGGTTCAGATATGACCAAGCCCCTAGTGATTTTCTTTATATCCGTGTGGCTGCTGAGACCGGATTAACAAAAAACTCCGCTTTGTCAGTAAACTCTTGTAAGCACACACATGATGTAAACAGATACCCTGCTTTATCGGAGGTTTTGGTTTATTATAGAATGTATACATTGTCATAAATATGTACATATGAAGAGCCTATGGCTCAAGTGTAGTAAGGCCGAAGAAGAGCTATGTTCCACGGCCGCTTGGTCTCCTCCTCCGATTTACGTGAGTCTTTGTGCTCTCGAACATCAACGAGGTAGTATGACCCGTTGTGTAGATTCTTGCTGACCACAAAGGGTCCTTCCCAAGGCGGGGATAGCTTGTGCATATCAGTCTGATCCTGGATGAGCCGGAGCACCAAATCACCTTCTTGAAAGGCTCTGGTCTTAACCCGGCGGCTGTGATAACGTCGGAGATCTTGTTGATAAATCGCCGAACGTGCTGCTGCAAGATCATGCTCCTCATCTAACAGATCCAAGGAATCCCGGCGTGCCGTCTCATTGTCAGCTTCAACATAGGCTGTCACACGGGGCAAGTCGTGACGGATGTCACTAGGAAGAACTGCCTCCGCTCCATAAAGCATGAAGAAAGGTGTATAACCCGTAGACCTATTGGGTGTGGTATTGATGCTCCATAACACAAAAGGTAGCTCCTCGACCCAGCAACCCGGTGTCCGCTTCAAAGGAACCATAAGCCTGGGTTTGATACCATGTAAAATTTCTTGATTTTCCCTCTCCGCTTGACCATTAGACTGGGGGTGGGACACTGATGCTATATTGAGCCAGATATGCTCACGTTGGCAAAATTCCTCCATCTCCCCTTTGGACAGATTAGTACCATTATCAGTTATAATACTGTATGGAAAACCAAACCAGAATATCACCTTTTTGATGAACTTAACTGCCGTGGCCGCATCACACTTACTGACTGGTTCTGCCTCCACCCATTTGGTGAATTTATCAACTACCACAAACAAGTGGGTCTTTTTATCCTTGGACCGCTTGAAGGGTCCGACCATATCAAGCCCCCAAGTCGCAAATGGCCAAGTTATTGGAATCATCCTCAACTCTTGAGCGGGGATGTGAGCTCGGCGTGCAAATTTTGGACAACCCTCACATCTCTTGACTAAATCCTCCACATCAGCATGTGCTGTCAACCAGTAAAAGCCGTGGCGAAACGCTTTAGCAACTAAAGACTTTGAACCGACATGGTGACCACAATCCCCTTCATGGATTTCACACAAAATCTCACAACCTTCTTGAGGAGAAACACAACGTTGAATTGCTCCTGAGACGCTGCAATGATGTAACTCCCCGTTGATTATAGTCATGGACTTGGAACGCCGGATTATCTCACGGGCCGAGGTTTCATCCTCTGATAACTCACCCCAGTTCATATGAGCCAGATATGGGATTGTCCAATCCGGTATGACATGCAAAGCTGCCACCAATTGAGCCTCCGGATCAGGAATAGCCAACTCTTCTTCGGTTGGTACCTTGACTGACGGGTTATGCAACACATCAAGAAAGACATTTGGTGGAACCGGTTTACGCTGGGAACCAAGACGACTTAAAGCGTCCGCCGCTTCATTCTTTCGCCGGTCTATATGATCCACCTGATAACCCTTGAAGTGACCAGCCACTGTGTCCACCTCTCGCTGATATGCAGCCATAAGTGGATCTTTAGAATCCCAAGTGCCAGACACCTGTTGAGCCACCAGATCTGAATCCCCGAAGCACTTAACCCGGCTTAAGTTCATCTCCTTAGCCATCCGAAGACCGTGGAGCAATGCCTCATATTCAGTTACATTGTTAGTACAAGGGAACATTAAACAGAGGACATAACAAAACTTGTCACCTCGTGGGGAAGTTAATATGACTCCAGCCCCCGAGCCCTCCAACTGTCTGGATCCATCAAAGTGAATAGTCCAGTACGTATTATCTGGCTTTTCCTCTGGTGCCTGCAACTCCGTCCAATCATTGATGAAGTCCATGAGTGCTTGGGATTTGATCGCTGTACGAGGTATATATTTGAGTCCGTGGGGTCCAAGCTCAATAGCCCACTTGGCAATCCAGCCAGTCGCCTCTCTGTTTTGAATAATGTCTCCTAAAGGGGCTGAACTGACCACTGTGATAGGGTGACCCTGGAAATAATGTTTAAGCTTCTGTCTTGCCATAAACACTCCATACACCAACTTCTGCCAATGTGGATACCTCTGCTTTGATTCAATGAGCACCTCACTAATATAATAAACCGGCCGTTGAACCGGATATTCCTTTCCCATTTCCTTGCGCTCCACCACAATAGCCACACTAACTGCTCGGGCATTAACAGCCACATGTAGCAACAATGGCTCGTTGTCAATCGGTGCTGCAAGCACGGGCGGTTCAGCTAACTGCCTCTTCAGATCCTCAAACGCTTTATGAGCTGCCTCGCTCCAGACAAAGTTATCTGTTTTCTTGAGCATCTGATATAAAGGGATGGCCTTCTCTCCCAGGCGACTGATAAACCGGCTCAAAGCTGTAATCCGGCCGGCCAGACGTTGAATGTCATTGATACACGCCGGTTTAGCCAAAGATGTAATTGCTGAAATATTTTCCAGATTAGCCTCAATGCCTCTGTTTGACACTAGAAAGCCCAAGAGCTTGCCTGCCGGGACACCGAAGACACACTTCTCTGGATTGAGCATCATTTTGTAAACCCGGAGGTTGTCAAAGGTTTCTCTCAAATCATCTATCAATGTTTCCTCCTTCCTGGACTTTATCACAATATCATCCACATATGCGTGAACATTACGTCCAATCTATGTATGAAGACAATTCTGAACATAGCGCTGATAAGTTGCGTGGGCACTCTTGAGTCCAAACGGCATGGAGACATAGCAGAAGGCTCCAAAGGGAGTGATAAAGGCTGTCTTCTCCTGGTCCTTAACTGCCATTTTGATCTGATGATAACCAGAGTAAGCATCCAGAAAACACAAACGGTCACAACCCACTGTGGCATCAATGATCTGATCAATACGAGGGAGGGCAAAGGGGTCTGTAGGGCAAGCTTTGTTCAAATCTGTGTAATCCACACACATCCTCCAAGTGTCGTTCTTCTTGAGAACCAGCACCGGATTAGCCAACCACTCTGGATGAAAGACCTCCACAACAAACCCTACGGCCAACAAACGGGCAACCTCTTCACCAATAGCCTTACACCTTTCTTCATTGAAGCGGCGGAGAAACTGCCGGACCGGTTTAAACTTAGGATCAATGTTGAGTGTGTGCTCAGCGAGTTCCCTCGGTACACCTGGCATGTCAGAAGGTTTCCATGCAAATATGTCCCGGTTCTCATGGATGAACTCGATGAGCGTGCTTTCCTATTTGGGATCCAGGTTAGTACTGATGCTGAACTATTTGGATGAATCGCCAGGGACAAAGTCAACCATCTTAGTATCTGCGGCCGATTTAAACTTCAACGTTGGATCGTGTTCTGTAGTTGGCTTTTTCAAAGAAGTCATGTCCGCCGGATCAACCTGCTCCTTATAGACCTTCAACTCCTCCGTAGCGCAAACTGACTCAGCATAAGCCACATCACCTTCCTCACATTCCAAAGCGATCTTTATGCTTCCATGTACTGTGATAGTCCCCTTATGACCTGGCATTTTAAGCTACAGATAAACATAACACGGTCTTGCCATGAATTTAGCATAAGCCGGCCGCCCAAACAAGGCGTGATACGGACTTTTGATTTTGACCACCTCAAAAGTCAATGTTTCTGATCTTGAATCATAATCATCCCCAAAAGCCACCTCTAAGGCTATCTTGCCAACATGATAAGCAGACTTACCAGGCACCACACCATGAAAAACCGTGTTTGACGGTTTAAGATTCTTATCTGTCAACCCCATATGGCAGAATGTATCATAATATAGAATGTTGATACTACTTCCCCCATCCATGAGCACTTTGGTGAACTTGTACCCCCCAACTTGAGGGGCTACTACCAAGGCCAAGTGACCCGGATTGTCAACCCGGGGTGGGTGATCCTCCCTGCTCCATAAGATGGGTTGCTCAGACCATCGTAGATACTGAGGCACTGCCGGTTCAACAGAGTTTACTGCCCTCTTGTGAAGCTTCTGATCGCGTTTACACAAGTTGGTAGTGAAGACATGATATTGCCCGCTATTTAACTGCTTAGATGGCTCTGATAACCTGACTGCTGCTGCTGCTGGTTCCCCTGATGGTTGTAGCCTCCCTGGTTGCCTTGGTGCCCTTGATTGATGTGTCTGGTTTGGTTGCCTTGAAACCCTAAACCGGAACCACCACCTCCATAACCTGGCCTGTGGAAACCACCTCCTGAACCGTCGGGCGGGCCGTTATCATACTGGAACATATTTGAATTCTTGAAATCCCGCATGATATAATAGTCCTTCCAAAGATGCGATGTTGGCTTCTCCTTTGATCCATGCTTTGGACAGGGCTGATGTAACAGGCGCTCCAAATTGGGGCCTGAACCTCCACCCCGCTGGGGCTGCTTGCCCTTACGGCGCTGGACATTCTCCTGAGCATTGGTGTTAGCACCAAAGTCCAAGCTGTTGTCGGACTTGCGCTTACCGCTGTTCCCATGGCCTGCCAGATTATGCTGCTGACCCTTGGCGTTGTCGTTCTTCTTCCCTTTCCCCCTTTTTTCCTCCTCTGAATCGGGGTCCTTGGTATTATCTGAATCAGCATACTTAACCAAAGAGGCCATGAGCGTTGACATATCATTGCAGTGACGTTTGAGCCTTCCTAACTTCTGTTTGAGCGGTAGGAAACGGCAATTGCCCTCTAATGTTAACACTGCGGTGTTTGCATTGATATGATTTGATGAGTGAAAAATCGCTGAGACCCGTTTGACCCAATGGGTCGTGGATTCCCCTTCCTCTTGAACACAAGTGGCTAGATCCACGATTGACATTGGCTGTTTACAAGTATCTTTGAAGTTCTGGATAAACCGGTGCTTCAGTTTGGCCCATGATCCGACAGAGTTAGTTGGTAAGCTTTTCAACCAAGTACGAGTTGTACCTTCTAACATCATGGTGAAGTACTTAGCACACACCGCTTCATCCACATCCAGCATCTCCATTGCCATCTCATAACTTTCAACCCACGCCTCTGGTTGTAAATCGGCGGTATAATTTGGTACCTTACGAGGTCCCTTGAAGTCCTTGGGCAGTCTTACATTACGCAAAGCGGGGGTGAGACACGGCACCCCTAAGGAGCTGAATACCACACCTGGCTCTACTGAAGCGGTAGGGTGAACCAGAGTATGTTGTCGTGATCCGTGTCGAGCTGCTAACTCGGCCTCCCGATGTGCGCGGCCATGGTCCACAACATCCTGTGCATTAGCACCTCCCCCTACCGGGTTGTGCCCTCGAGGCGAATCACGGCCACGTGCGCTACTTGACACAGCCGGTTCATCCTCAACATGTCTGCTATAGCTCCGGCTCAGACGGGGAGTAGAATGAATCCTCTCATGATTGTGTGAGTATGCCTGCTGCTGGTTTAACGCCGTTTGAAGGAGATCTCTAGCCTGACGTGCCTCAGTCGCAACTGGTGATTCGCCATCAGTTGGGAGGGCTGCTAGGCATGAAGCGGCGGCCACAATGTTGTCCAACGGGTTGGAATAATGCCTGGGAGGTGTTGGTACATACTGCGGCACAATGTTGTTCTGACGAAGCGGGTCCATTGTGCGCGGTTGAACCGGTGCTCCCGCTCCTGGTACCTCCGCCCGGGTTAGTATTGGCTGGTGGCTAGCTCCTACTCCTGCTCCTGGCGTGTTGAAAAGATTTCGTGGCTCGTAACCCGACGGGAGATGCGATCGGTACCTTCTCCTCATGACTTCTTCAGAAGCGTTCTGATCCAGCCTAATCCGGTAGGCCTGTGCTTCCAATTCAGCCCGTTCTGTAGCCATCCTAGCGTTCTCCGTCGCCAGGTCCGCTTTAGCCAGAGCTATCTGATCTTTCACCTTTGCAATCTCCGCATTATGCTGATCCCTGGATGCTGCATCCACCTCTGCGGCCATCAACGTTGCCAAAGCATCGAACAAATCAGACAGGACTTGGGCTGTAGGCAGCGCAGAGCTTCCTGCCCCTGCCGGTGTGGCCGTTGTTGAACCGGAGAGTATTGCTGCGGCGACCGATGAATGAGGCGCGGATTGTGTGCCGGCCATGAAGATGGTGGCCCGGTTTGGCAGATCAGGGGAATCTGGAATACTGTTGCCCTCGGATCCTCCATCAATCTGGCCGTCCCGCAACTGATAAAGCGATTCGGTCTCTCCAGAAGACTCGTCGTCAGAACAGACCACAGTCTCTCCATCGGACGCCGGCCCATCCTCATATCTCGCTCCATGGATGACACCTACGAAAACATGCCTGGTCATGGGCTGAATCGGCGAAGAACTTGCACGTCGAGCCGTTTTGATGATGTCGGTGTAGATGTCTAGCTCAGGGGCCGGTCCACCGATCTTGCCGATGAAGACGTGAATCCCACCAAAGGGGACCCGGTACCCATATTCGATTGAATCGGCCTCGGGACCCCATCCTGCGTTGTCGATGTAGAGCTTGCCAGGACGACTCTTCGTCATCCGGCCCATAGTGTATCCCTTAAGTCCATCAAAGCTGCCCTTCAAGAACTCAAAACCATCGTGTGATAGCCCCATGGTGGGCGCCAACTGTCGTGGGTTTGTCACGGCAGATGTCCTTGTGAAAGGACTTAGTCGTGGAGCCATCGCAACAGGTTAGCTTAAAGGGGTTAAACCGGACAAGGGGACACGGCGAGTTTTATACTAGTTCGGCCCCTTCGAGGAAGGTAAAAGCCTACTTCTAGTTGTGATTGGTATTGCTAGGGTTTCGAAGGCCAGGGAGCGAATCCGCTTTGTCTGGCTCTCGAGTTGTTGTCTGTCCCTAAACCGCTGCCGGGTCGCCCTTTATATACATAGGTTGACGCCCGCCGGGTTACAGAGTCCCGAAGCCGGATCATAAACGTGTCTGGTTCGGTCTCCATCCTTCCTATCTTACAACACAAGTTACATGACCGGGTCGGTTTAGATCTACAGGCTTTAACCCGCCTTTGGGCCTTGGGCCTTCGTAAAGCGTCATCATTCTTGTATCTTCATGGGCTTCTAATCTTCAAGGAGTTAACCCGGCTACTCCTGGTGGTTTATATGCAGTAGTAATATCCCCAACAGACGACCCAAAGAATGTCATGCAGCCGCGTCTCCGGCCCGCCCAGGACGAAAAGCCCATTTTCTGTCATGATTTTTTGTCATAGAAGTAGGAGCCCACCACATCTATGATGATGTCGGGTTTTGTCACAATTATCGTCATAGAAGTGTCATATGTATGACAGAAAAAAAAATTCGTTCGGCCCAAAATGTCACGGATGTGTCTTTTTTTTAGTGCTCCCCCAAGTTTGTGGGAGACTCTCTTCTTCAATTTGCACAAAATTATATATATATCCCTTAAAGCAGCTTGTTTCTTATGAGCAGGGAAATATTTAGCAAAGAAGTAATAAATCATATCCTGGGGACTACGCACACAACCAGGATCAAGAGAATTAAACCATATCTTAGCATCACCCTTAAATGAGAACGGAAATATGTTAAGGATATAAAAGTAGCGAGTTCTCTCATCATTAGTGAGCAGGGTGGCTATATCATTTAATTTAGTAAGATGTGCCACAACAGTTTCAGATCCATAGCCATAAAAAGGATCAGATTCAACCAAATTAATTATATCAGGATCAACAGATAATTCATAATCCTTATCAGTAACACAGATAGGTGAAGTAGCAAAAGCAGGGCCAGGTTTAATTCCAGCATTAAGGGATTGCTGCTTCCATTTAGCTAATAACCTATTTAGATCATATCTATCATTGCAAGCTAAAATAGCTCTAGCAGATTCTTCATCCAGAACATAACCCTCAGGAACAACAAGTAATTCATATTTATTAGGGGTGAGGGAGTCCTGGATTTGGGGGTCTCCGGACAACCGGACTATATCCTTTGGCCGGACTGTTGGACTATGAAGATATGAGATTGAAGACTTCGTCCCGTATCCGGATGGGACTCTACTTGGCGTGGAAGGCAAGCTAGGCAATATGGATATGTATATCTCCTCCTTTGTAACCAACCTTGTGTAACCCTAGCCCCCTCTTGTGTAACCGTAGGACAACATAGAATCATAACATAGGCTAGCTTCTAGGGTTTAGCCTCTCTGATCTCGTGGTAGATCAACTCTTGTACTACTCATATTATCAAGAATAATCAAGAAGGACATAGGGTTTTACCTCCATCAAGAGGGCCCGAACCTGGGTAAAACATCGTGTCCCCTGCCTCCTGTTACCATCCGCCTTAGACGCACAGTTCGGGACCCCCTACCCGAGATCCGCCGGTTTTGACACCGACATTGGTGCTTTCATTGAGAGTTCCTCTGTGTCGTCACCGTTAAGCTTGATGGCTCCTTCGATCATCGATAGCGATGCAGTCCAGGGTGAGACTTTTCTCCCGGAGAGATCTTTGTATTCGGTGGCTTCGCACTACGGGCCAACTCGCTTGGCCATCTGGAGCAGATCGAGACTTACGCCCCTGGCTAGCAGGTCAGGTTTGGAATCTTAAACTACACGGCCAACATCCGCGGAGACTTGATCTTCGACGTATTCGAGCCCCTGCCGAGTGCGCCGCACGGTCACGATGAGCATGATCTAGCTTTACCATCGGACAGTGTTCAGGAGACCGCACCGGCAACCGCTCCGACCCTCAATTCGGAGCCAATTGCGCCATCCATGGACGGGTGATAGACCACGCCACGGAGGCCATATTCTCAGCGACGATCAAGCCGAGTATCGACCTTAGCCTTCACGGGAGCCGTGACGCCGAACTGCCGGATTCTTCCCTTGCCACGGACTCCGAACCGCCTGCGCCCGTGCCTATCGAATCCGACTGGGCGCCGATCATGGAGTTCACCTCCACGGATATCTTTCAATACTCGCCCTTCGGCGACATACTGAACTCATTAAGGTCTCTCTCCCTGTCAGGAGAGTCCTGGCCGAACTATGTTCGGCAGGATTGGGATGCGGATGACGAAGAAATTTGCCGCCCACCCACCACCCACTTAGTAGCCACTGTCGACAATTTAACCGACATGCTCGACTTCGACTCTGAAGACATTGACGGTATGGACGACGATGCGGGAGACGAAGAGGAACCACTGCCCACAGGGCACTGGACAGCCACCTCATCATATGATATATACATGGTGGACACACCCAAAGAAGGCAATGGCGATGAGACAGCGGAGGATGACCCCTCCAAGAAGCAACCCAAGCGCCGACGTCAGCGGCGCCGCTCTAAGTCTCGCCAAAGCAAAAGCGGTGACACTAGCATAGGATATAGCACTCCGGACAGTGCCGAAGATGACAACAATCCCCTCCAGCAAGATTTAGAGCAGGAGGATGGAGAAGCTAGCCCTCCCGAGAGAGCGACAGATAGAGAGGCGGAGGATGATAGTTACATGCCTCCCTCCGAAGACGAGGCAAGCCTCAACGACGATGAATTTGTTGTGCTGGAGGATCCCGCCGAGCAAGAGCGCTTCAAGCGCCGGCTTATAGCCATGAGAAATAGCCTTAAGAAAAAGCAGCAGCAGCTTCAAGCTGATCAAGATTTGCTAGCTGACAGATGGACTGAAGTCCTTGCGGCCGAGAAATATGAACTCGGACGCCCCTCCAAGAGTTACCCAGAGCACAGGTTGCTACCCCGACTAGAGGAGGAAGCATTAAAACCTACATCTCCAGCATATGATGTGGCTGATCGACCACCTCGTGGCCGCGACAGAGAGGCATTTCAGCCAAAAACTCAGCCCGCACCCCAATGCCACTCAAATAAAAATGACAACGCACGGGGAAACACCAGACCTGCGAGATGTATTGGAGGACAAAGCAAAACACACAAGATTGATCTACGGATCATGAGGGCGCGCCATATGCGAGATGATAACCATCACGCCGGATACAGTAAAAGTAAATCCGGCCAGGCCGAACACAGCGGACAAGACTCATTCGAGCTGCGTCGCGACATAGCCCACTACAGAGGCGCCGCACACCCCATATGCTTCACAGACGAAGTAATGGGTCACCAAATCCCAGAGGGTTTCAAACCCGTAAATATTGAATCATACGATGGCACAATAGATCCGGCAGTATGGATCAAGGACTTCCTCTTGTACATCCACATGGCCCGCGGTGACGATCTACACGCCATCAAATACCTCCCACTCAAGCTCAAAGGACCAGCTCGGCATTGGCTCAACAGCCTGCCAGCAGAATCCATCGGCTATTGGGAAGATCTGGAAGCCGCATTCCTCGACAACTTCCAGGGCACTTATGTGCAACCACCAGATGCCGATGACTTGAGCCACATAATTCAGCAGCCAGAGGAATCGGCCAGGCAATTCTGGACATGGTTCCTGACAAAGAAAAATCAAATCGTCGACTGTCCGGATGCAGAGGCCCTAGAAGCTTTTAAGCACAACATCCGCGACGAGTGGCTCGCCCGGCACCTTGGCCAGGAAAAGCCGAAATCTATGGCAGCCCTCACGACGCTCATGACCCGCTATTGCGCGGGAGAAGACAGCTGGCTAGCTCACAACAATAATATATCAAAGAACCATGGTACTTCGGATACCAAGGATGGCAATGGTAGGTCACGTCGCAACAAACACAAGCGCCACATCAACAACGACAATACCGAGGATACGGCAGTCAATGCCGGGTTCAGAGGCTCTAAACCCGGTCAGCGAAAAAAGCCATTCAAAAGAAGCTCCGGGCCCGTCCAGTTTGGACCGAATACTCGATCGCTCGTGCCAAATACATGGCACCCCCGACAAGCCAGCCAACCACACCAATAGGGAATGTTGGGTGTTCAAGAAGGCCAGCAAGTTAAATGCCGAAAACAAAGATAAGGGGTCACATAGCAATGACGAGGAGGAGCCCTGGTAGCCGAACACCGGAGGACAGAAGTGGTTCCCCCCACAAGTGCGGACGGTGAACATGATATACGCAACCCACATCCCCAAGAGGGAGCAGAAGCGTGCGTTAAGGGATGTATATGCGTTGGAGCCAGTCGCCCCAAAGTTCAACCCATGGTCCTCCTGTCCGATCACCTTTGATCGCAGGGACCATCCCACTAGTATTCGTCATGGCGGATTCGCCGCACTGGTCCTAGACCCAATCATCGACGGATTTCACCTCACTCGAGTCCTTATGAACGGCGGCAGCAGTCTGAACCTACTTTATCAGGACATAGTGTGCAAAATGGGTATAGACCCCTCAAGGATCAAACCCACAAAAACGACCTTCAAAGTCGTCATACCAGGTGTAGAGGCCCATTGCACAGGCTCAGTCACACTGGAAGTGGTCTTCGGATCCCCGGATAACTTCCGGAGCGAGGAGTTAATCTTTGATATAGTCCCGTTCCGCAGTGGCTATCATGCACTACTCGGGCGAACCGCATTTGCGAGATTCAACGCGGTACCGCACTATGCATATCTCAAGCTCAAGATGCCAGGACCTCGGGGGGTCATCACAGTCAATGGAAACACAGAGCGCTCTCTCCGCACAGAGGAGCACACCGCGGCCCTCGCAGCAGAAGCGCAAAGCAGCCTCTTAAGGCAATCCACCAGTTCGGCGATTAAAGACCCGGACACCTTCAAGCGCGCCCGGAGTAATCAGCAACAAGACCGCCTCGCACGTTCCGAGTTCGCATAGCAATGCGCCCCCCACCCCAGTACCAGCCAAACGGCGAAATCCGTGTCGTGCGTACATAATTACGCATTGAAAATACCATGGGCACAGGTGGGGAGGGGGCACGACTATGGTACGCCCCAAGACGCGGCTCAACCGCACTAGGGCTTCCCGCTTTGTTATTTTTCTCTCTTTCAGAACTTTAATCTCTAGAAGCCCCGTCCGGCAGTACGATTGCCGGACACACGATGCAACAACCAAGGAGGCAGAAAGCTACGTCGCACCATGGAACTACCAGGTGGTCTCTGACAACGAGTAAAATACTTGCTTCAAATACCATTCCTTAGGTTGCCCTGGAAGGGGATATGTCAAATAGTCCTACTTTTTACTTATTGCACTACTTGTATCATTCTGCTTCGACGCACCTTTTTGAATAAACAATGCATAGCACTAGACTATTACCGCATTCTCTATTCTTTCTTTCTTTATATATATATATATATATATATATATATATATATATATATATATATATATATATATATATACATGTTCATTCATGACATTCAGCACCCGTACACTCTGGTACGACCAATACACCAGGGGCTTAAGCGTACCCCATAATACGGTGTGAGAAGTCCGAACACTTTCACAATGCGGCACCCCGAACTTATAGCATTATATGCATCAGCTCCGAATCATGTCTTGGGTCAATAGTTGGGTTTGCCCGGCTCCCATGTTTTGGTACCTTACGTTCCGCTATATCGGCTAAGGTAGCACTGGGAGAACTACTGTGATTGTGCCCCGGTTCATCTGGGCTAAGCACCTCAGTAGAGAAAGCTAAAACTGACTGTCATGATAAGGCGAGAGCCGGTCGCTGTTCGAGAGGTCTCGAGTCCCTAAAGACTTATGCCGCTTAGGGCGAGGAGTCGGCTTTGTCCGGCTTAGGCGTGTATAGCACCCCGAATTCGACCTTTCGCATACTAGGGGCTTCGCCAAAATTTAAAATTGTAGACTTCTATGGCTAAGTGAGAGTGATAAAGCATTATAGTCCGATTGCCTTGTTCGTTGAGCTGAGCACCTCCCTCGAAGGACCCAATAATGGGAAAAAGAGTGCTCAGATTTATCCCGAACACCCCAGCACTCGTGGCATGGGGGCAGAAGCTGACGATTGGCCATCTCTCAGATTTGATAAACAGCCGCACAGAAGGTAATATTTTAAATTCAAACAAGCGTTTCATAGCGCATATGAACAAGTTTTCATAATACAGGATCACACGAGCGAGTTCATTCAAATATTACATCCTTCGCACACTCGTCCGCCACAAGACGGGCACCCTTCAGGACACCCTCATAATACATTTCGGGGTGGCGATGCTCCTTGCCCTGCGGCGGCCCCTCCTTCACCAGCTTCTCGGCGTCCATCTTGGCCCAGTGCACCTTTGCACGGGCAAAAGCCCGGCGGGCACCTTCAATACAGACGGACCGCTTGATGACTTCCAGCCGTGGGCAGGCATCCACAAGCCGCCTCACTAGGCCAAAGTAGCTGTTTGGATGGGAGTTGCGAGGCCACATCCGGACTATAAGGCCCTTCATGGCCTGTTCGGCCCGCCTTGTGTAGCTCGACCAGTTGCTTCAGCTGGTCGCTCATAGGCATCGGGCGTTCGGGCCCAGTATACTGAGACCAGAACAACTTCTCCGTCGAGCTTCCCTCCTTGGCCTGGTAATACTTCGCGGCATCCGACACGCTGCGGGGAAAATCTGCGAATGCTCCTGGAGAGCTCCGGACTCGGGTAAGTAACAAGTAATTTACTTTCACATGCTTGCTTTGCATATTGAATGCCTTACCCGCCGCTATCTTCCTCATCGCCTCAATTTCCTGGAGGGCCTTTTGGGCCTCAGCCTTGGCATGCTTTGTGCTCTCGAGGGCCGCGGCAAGCTCGGACTCTCGCGTCTTTGAGTCAAGCTCCAAAGTCTCATGTTTCTTCACGAGTGCCTGGAGCTCTTGCTGCACCTCGCCCACCCGTGCCTCTTGTTTCTCCCGCTCGGTGCGCTCCTTGGCCGCTTTGTTTTCGGCCTCGGACAACGCTTGCTTCAGGGTCGCCACTTCGGTCGTGGACCTTGGCAGATTCATGATGATCCTGTCATTTCGCAACCAAATTTTCTTTTTTTATATAGACAAGGTATTACTTACCTTTGTTCTCCTCAAGCTGCCTCTTGGCAAGACCGAGCTCTTTCTCGGACCACTCGAGGTTCTGCCTCAGTGCAGCGACCTCCGCAGTCAGTGCGGCAGAGGTCAACAGCGAAGCCTGCATACGCATACATACTTATATTAGACTCCTACAGATATTATTTGATCCTCTATTCGGCTTTTCTTTGTGAACACCAAACAGAGCATCAGGGGCTACTGTCTATGCGGTAATATTTTTCCTATATTTTAAATACTTACCTTAAAGCCTGTTGGAAGGCTGGCACAGGCTTCAGTCAGTCCGCTCTTGGTGGACTGAACCTTCTTGATCACCGCACTCATAATAGTGCGGTGCTCTTCGTCGATGGAAGCGCCGCGAAGCGCTCCCAGCAGGACGTCCGGTGCCTCTGGATGGACAGAGGTCACCGGCACGGACGGCTTGCCCCTCTTGGAAAGGGGCTGATACGTCTCCGTCGTATCTACTTTTCCAAACACTTTTGCCCTTATTTTGGACTCTAACTTGTATGATTTGAATGGAACTAACCTGGACTGACGTTGTTTTCAGCAAAATTGCCATGGTGTTGTTTTATGTGCAGAAAACAAATATTCTCGGAATGACCTGAAACTCCACAGAACATCTTAGAAAAAACAATAAAAAATCCTCGCCAAAGATGAAGACCAGGGGGCCCACACCCTTCTCGCGAGGGTGGGGGGCGCCCCCCCTAGGGCGCACCCCCCTACCTCGTGGGCCCCCTGTTGCCTCTCCGACTCCACCTCCACCTCCATATATTGAGTTTCGATGAGAAAAAATCAGAAAGAAGAAATCATCACGTTTTACGATACGGAGCCGCCGCCATGCCCTAAAACCCCTCGGGAGGGCTGATTTGGAGTCCGTTCGGGGCTCCGGAGAGGGGGATTCGTCGCCGTCGTCATCATCAACCATCATCCATCACCAATTTCATGATGCTCACCGCTGTGCATGAGTAATTGCATCGTAGGCTTGCTGGACGGTGATGGGTTGGATGAGATTTATCATGTAATCGAGTTAGTTTTGTTAGGGTTTGATCCCTAGTATCCACTATGTTCTGAGATTGATGTTGCTATGACTTTTCTATGCTTAATGCTTGTCACTAGGGCCCGAGTGCCATGAGTTCAGATCTGAACCTATTATGTTTTCATGAATATATGTGAGTTCTTGATCCTATCTTGCAAGTCTATAGTCACCTACTATGTGTTATGATCCGGCAACCCCGAAGTAACAATGATCGGGACCACTCCCGGTGGCCTTAATATCCCTTAGTTTCCAATAGGACCCCGCTACCACGGGAGGGTAAGACAAAAGATGTCATGCAAGTTCTTTTCCATAAGCACGTATGACTATATACGGAATACATGCCTACATTACATTGATGAATTGGAGCTAGTTCTGTGTCACCCTATGTTATGACTGTTACATGATGAACCGCATCCGGCATAATTATCCATCACTGATCCGGTGCCTACGAGTTTTCCATATACTGGTTTACGTTTATTAACTTTCCCGCTGCTACTGTTACAATCACTACAAAATACCAAAAACATTACTTTTGCTGTCTTTACTTTTGTTGCAGCTACCACCACTATCATATTACTTTGCTACTAAACACTTTGCTGCAGATACTAAGTTTCCAGGTGTGGTTGAATTGACAACTCAGCTGCTAATACTTGAGAATATTCTTTGGCTCCCCTTGTGTCAAATCAATAAATTTGGGTTGAATACTCTACCCTCGAAAGTTGTTGCGATCCCCTATACTTGTGGGTTATCAAGACCTTTTTCTGGCGCCGTTGCCGGGGAGCATAGCTCTATTCTTTGAGTCACTTGGGATTTATATCTGCTGGACACTATGAAGAACTTGAGAGATCCAAAAACCAAGATATATCCCTCAACTACGAGGGGAGGTAAGGAACTGCCATCTAGCTCTGCACTTGATTCACCTTCTATTATGAGTAAGTTTGCGACACCTACATCTGCTTCTGCTATTCGTTCTGATATGTCGCATGTTATTGATGATGCCACTTCTGCTATGCATGATACTTATGATGAAATTGCTTCTATGCCTGATACTACTGTGCCCCTTAGTTAATTTCTTGATGAACAAATTGCTAGGGCTAGAGAAAGAGAAATTATTGAATCTGAATACGATGATGATAGTGATGATGAAAATATGCCTATTATTCCTGAGGGTTATTTATTTGATCAAGATGCTTCTTTAGCTATTTTAGCTTGTAGAGATAGATATGAGCTTAAGAGGTTATTAATTAAATGGAACAAAGAATCACGTAGAGATAAAATGAAACCCGATCCTGCTTTTGCTACTTCACCTATATGTGTTCCCAAAAATAAAAGTCCTCAGAATGCCATGCCAATTTAATATGATTTTTCGGGAATATTTGAGGATTTACTGTGCAAAAATTACCGCGGGAGGAGCTGCCACCTGGCCACGAGGGTGGTGGGTGCGCCCCCCTGCCTCGTGGGCCCACGGTGGCCCTCCTCCACTTATCTCAGCACCCATCTTCTTCCTCTATCTCACACAAACCCGAAAAACCAACTCAAGCACGAGTTCCAGCCACTTTTGCTGTGATTTTCGATCTCCTTGCTCAAAGCACCTCTCGCAAAACTGCTTGGGGAGATTGTTCCTTGGTATGGGACTCCTCCATTGGTCCAATTAGTTTTTGTTCTAGTGCTTTATCCTTTGCAAATTTGTGCTACATAGGTGACCATGTTCCTGAGCTTGCATGTCAAATTTATATGGTTCCAAGTAGTTCTAATGCTTGATATAGGCTCTAGGCACTTGTAGGAGTAGTTGCTATCTGTTTTATTAAAGTTGGTTTACTTTTATTTTGAAGTTACTAAAAATTTCAGAATTTTTCAGAGAAAAACAATATGTTTAGGAAGATGTTCCAAGGTGGTTCCTCTAAGAAGCAAGGACCCAGGATTTCTATGCGTGATGCTGACGAGGATCCACCAAGAGACGCTCCAATACGGCCTTGCGAATGGCCGTCGGAAAATTTTATGGACCGTGCGGGAATTAAAGAAGAATTCAAAGCATATTTGCGCAAATACGGTCTTGAGGATTTTGAGGCTAACAAATGCCCCCAGTATCATGATCTCACAAGTTCATTTGTGAGGAGGTTTGAGTATTCATCTTCGCGTAATTCTCCTTCAGTCATGTTTGATCTTTATGACAAATCTTATACCATGGACCTAGAGGATTTCACTTTTGCTTGCGAACTTCCATCATGGGGCAGTATTAGGGATCCCACTAAATCTGAATTTAGAAACTTTCTTGCTAGTATAACTGTGGGGGAATCTAGAGATATAACGCATGCTACCATAGGGAGCATTCATTTTCCTGCTATACATTATTTTGCTCTTTTCATCGGTAGATGCATAAATTCTAAGGATGAAGCATGTCATATGTGTGTCCCTGATCTTAGCATTCTTAGGAGTGCTGTGTTAGGAGACCAATCTTATCATATGGAAGCCATTGTAGCTCGTAGGTTGCATCATAATAGACATAATGAAGATTTCTTTGGAGGAATTTATGCAACACGCTTAGCTCATTTTCTTGAAATAGACATTCGTGAGGGTGATATGGAGTTGCCTCCTGCATATTTAGATTATAACTCTATGGCTTCGCATCAGTTTGTCGAGAGGCCTGAATCACCTCTCTAATATCGTTTAATTTTTGATAAACGACGTGTTTTCTGTATTACTCACCATGCTCCTGCCTTCTTTGATTCACATGCAAAAGGAAGATATGTTATTACCAGAGAGGAGGCAGAAGAGTACGAGAGGAGAGCGGAGGCAGCCCGACTCCACGCTGCAGCTCAGCAGGCTATAACCGCTGCGCATCAGTATGATCCCAATTATCCTTCATCATCACAGTACGACCCCAACAACTATTATTATGGATATCCGCCAGGCCAGCCGTGGCCACAGACCAACTTAGGCCAAAAGCCTAAGCTTGGGGGAGTACGTATTTCTCACTGACATTACATTTATGTTCACACACACTCATTGCTAGATGTCGGTGCTCATACTCTTTCACTGTAATATCCATGCTAGTTTATTTTCCTTTTCCTGCTTTCTTCTTGTGTTTGTTAAACCTTAAGAAAAAACAAAAAAAAATAGTAGTAGTTTATTTTTCTGCTGTAGTAGTAATAAATTAAAATAAAATCCAAAAATATTTCCCATTCTTCTTTTGCTTGTTGGGAGCTTTCCCGTGTAAATAGTTTTATTTCTTTTCTTCTCTTCGGGGGTCAGTAGGAGAAGATCATAATTAAATTGTTGAAGTGGCTCTTATATGCATTATTGTTGATTTAACCAAGAGCCCATATTGCCTTGTCTTCTCCTGTTTATTGAATGCTCACAGATTCCAGCTTAGTCCAATGCACGTGCACTCTTATTATTATTCACACTGTTCGGTGTGCAAGTGAAAGGCAATTATGATGATATATGATGGACTGACTGAGATGAGAAAAGCTGGTATGAATTCGACCTCCTTTGTTTTTGTAAATATGATGAGTCCCTCGTTCTTGATTCAGCTTATTATGAATAAACATGTTTGTAATGACAATTAGAGATCATAGTTGCTTGTGCCATGCTTGATTAGCTATGAGTTATAATGGTTTACCTTGTGTGCCAACATGCTATTGAGATGATTATGATGTGGTATGATGGGGTGGTATCCTCCTTTGAATGATTTAAGTGACTTGACTTGGCACATGTTCACGCATGTAGTTGAAACAAAATCAACATAGCCTTCACGATATTTATGTTCATGGTGGATTATATCCTACTCATGCTTGCATCCAATGTTTATTAATTTTAATGCATGTACATGGCTGTTCTCTGATACCTCTCCGTCGCATCTACTTTTCCAAACACTTTTGCCCTTGTTTTGGACTCTAACTTGTATGATTTGAATGGAACTAACCCAGACTGACGCTGTTTTCAGCAGAATTACCATGATGTTGTTTTATGTGCGGAAAACAAATATTCTCGGAATGACCTGAAACTCCACGGGAGGTCTTAGAAAAAAAATAATAAATCCTCGCCAAATATGAAGACCAGGGGGCCCACACCCTTCTCACAAGGGTGGGGGCGCCCCCCCCTAGGGTGCGCCCCCTACCTCGTGGGCCCCCTGGAGACCCTCCGACGCCAACTCCACCTCCATATATTGAGTTTCGATGAGAAAAAAATCAAAGGGAAGAAATCATCGCGTTTTACGATACAGAGCCGCCGCCAAGCCCTAAAACCTCTCGGGAGGGCTGATCTGGAGTCCGTTCGGGGCTCCGCGGAGGGGGATTCGTCGCCATCGTCATCATCAACCATCCTCCATCACCAATTTCATGATGCTCACCGCCATGCGTGAGTAATTCCATCGTAGGCTTGGTGGACGGTGATGGGTTGGATGAGATTTATCATGTAATCGAGTTAGTTTTGTTAGGGTTTGATCCCTAGTATCCACTATGTTCTGAGATCGATGTTGCTATGACTTTGCTATGCTTAATGCTTGTCACTAGGGCCCGAGTGCCATGATTTCAGATCTGAACCTGTTATGTTTTCATGAATATATGAGAGTTCTAGATCCTATCTTGCAAGTCTATAGTCACCTATTATGTGTTATGATCCGTTAACCCCGAAGTGACAATAATCGGGATACTTACCGGTGATGACCGTAGTTTGAGGAGTTCATGTATTCACTATGTGCTAATGCTTTGTTCCGGTTCTCTATTAAAAGGAGGCCTTAATATCCCTTAGTTTCCAATAGGACCCCGCTGACACGGAAGGGTAGGACAAAAGATGGCATGCAAGTTCTTTTAAGCACGTATGACTATATACGGAGTACATGCCTACATTACATTGACGAATTGGAGCTAGTTCCGTGTCACCCTATGTTATGATTGCTACATGATGAACCGCATCCGGCATAATTATCCATCACTGATCCAGTGCCTACGAGTTTTCCATATACTGGTTTACGCTTATTTACTTTTCCGTTGCTACTGTTACAATCACTACAAAATACCAAAAATATTACTTTTTGTTGTCTTTACTTTTGTTGCCGCTACCACCACTATCATATTACTTTGCTACTAAACACTTTGCTGCAGATACTAAGTTTCCAGGTGTGGTTGAATTGACAACTCAGCTGCTAATACTTGAGAATATTCTTTGGCTCCCCTTGTGTCAAATCAATAAATTTGGGTTGAATACTCTACCCTCGAAAGCTGTTGCGATCCCCTATACTTGTGGGTTATCAAGACCTTTTTCTGGCGCCGTTGCCGGGGAGCATAGCTCTATTCTTTGAGTCACTTGGGATTTATATCTGCTGGACACTATGAAGAACTTGAGATATCCAAAAACCAAGATCTATCCCTCAACTATGAGGGGAGGTAAGGAACTGCCATCTAGCTCTGCACTTGATTCACCTTCTGTTATGAGTAAGTTTGCGACAACTACACCTGCTTCTGCTATTCGTTCTAATATGTCGTATGTTATAGATGATGCCACTTCTGCTATGCATGATACTTATGATGAAACTGCTTCTATGCCTGATACTACTGTGCCCCTTAGTGAATTTCTTGATGAACAAATTGCTAGGGCTAGAGAAAGAGAAATTATTGAATCTGAATACAATGATGATAGTGATGATGAAAATATGCCTGTTATTCCTGAGGGTTATTTATTTGATCAAGATGCTTCTTTAGCTATTTTAGCTTGCAGAGATAGATATGAGCTTAAGAGGTTATTAATTAAATGGAACAAAGAATCACTTAGAGATAAAATGAAACCCGATCCTGCTTTTGCTACCTCACCTATATGTGTTCCTGATAAGGATTATGAATTCTCTGTTGATCCTGATATAATTACTTTGGTTGAATCTGATCCGTTTTATGGCTATGAATCTGAAACTGTTGTGGCACATCTTACTAAATTAAATGATATAGCTGCCCTGTTCACTAATGACGAGAGATCGCGTTACTTCTATATACTCAAAATATTTCCGTTCTCCTTAAAGGGTGATGCTAAGATATGGTTTAATTCTCTTGATCCTGGTTGTGTGCGTAGTCCCCAGGATATGATTTATTACTTCTCTGCTAAATATTTCCCTGCTCATAAGAAACAAGCTGCTTTGAGGGAAATATACAAGTTTGTGCAAATTAAAGAAGAGAGTCTCCCACAAGCTTGGGGGAGGCTTCTCAAGTTACTTAATGCTTTGCCTGATTATCCTCTTAAGAAACCTGAAATACTTGATATCTTTTATAATGGACTAATCGATGCTTCCAGAGATTACTTGGATAGTTGTGCTGGTTCTCTTTTCATGGAAAGAACATTGGATGAAGCTGAAATTCTATTGAATAATATGTTCACAAATGAAAATAATTGGGCACCTCCTGAGCCAGCTCTTGAGCCAGCTCCTGCTCCAATTACTGAGCCTATCCCTAAACCAACTCCGAAGAAGAGAGGTGTTCTATTTCTCAGTCCCGAAGATATGCAAGAGGCCAAGAAATCTATGAAAGAAAAAAAGGTATTAAAGCTGAAGACGTTAAGAATTTACCTCCTATTTAAGAAATACATGGTCTTAATATACCGCCTGTTGAGGAAACATATGATCTTAATTATTTATTTACTAAAGAACCTCCTGATCCCGATATCTCGAGACATGTAGTAAAGGTAAATTCTCTCTATAGATATGATAAAGCTGAAGTCCCTCTTACTAAAATTGCTAGTCAGTGCTTGGATGAGTTTGGTAACTTTATGTTTAAGCAAGACGACTTCAATTCTTATTTTGGTAGACAATTAGAAGAAAATGCTTATATGATTAGACGCTTGGGTGATTATATGGCTGATATTAAAGGTGAACTTAAACTTATTAGCAAACATGCTTCTATGGTTACCACTCAAGTAGAACAAGTACTTAAAGCTCAAAAAGAAGTGCTTGATGAAATGAATAGTAAGAAAAATGATTATGCTGTTAGAGTGGCTACTAGAACTGGTAGAATGACTCAGGAACCTTTGTATCCTGAAGGCCACCCTAAGAGAATCGAGCAAGATTCTCAGAGAAATAATATTGATGTTCCTAGTTCTTCTAAAAAGAATAAAAAGAAAAATGATAGAACTGTGCAAACTTCTAGTGAGCCTATTGCTGAACCACCTGATAATCCAAATGATATATCTATGTCTGATGCTGAAACACAATCTGGTAATGAACATGAACCTAGTAAAAATATTAATGATAATGTTCATGATGATGCTCAACCTAGTAATGACAATGATGTAAAAATTGAACCTGCTATTGATCTTGATAACCCACAATCAAAGAATCAACGTTATGATAAAAGAGACTTTGTTGCTAGGAAACATGGTAAAGAAAGAGAACCTTGGGTTCAGAAACCCATGCCTTTTCCTCCGAAACCATCCAAGAAAAAGGATGATGAGGATTTTGAGCGCTTTGCTAAAATGATTAGGCCTATCTTTTTGCGTATGAGATTAACTGATGTGCTCAAAACAAATCCTTATGCTAAATATATGAAAGAAATCATTACTAATAAGAGAAAGATACCGGAAGCTGAGATTTCCACCATGCTTGCTAATTATACTTTTAAGAGTGGAATACCAAAGAAACTTGGAGACCCCGGAGTATCTACTATACCTTGCTCCATTAAAAGAAATTATATTAAAACTGCTTTATGTGATCTTGGAGCCGGTGTTAGTGTTATGCCTCTCTCTTTATATCATAGACTTGACTTGAATAAGTTGACACCTACCGAAATATCTTTGCAAATGGCTGATAAATCAACTGCTATACCTGTCGGTATTTGTGAGGATGTGCCTGTTGTGGTTGCAAACGTTACTATTTTAACGGACTTTGTTATTCTTGATATTCCCGAGGATGATAGTATGTCTATTATTCTTGGAAGACCTTTTCTTAATACTGCAGGGGCTGTTATTGATTGCAACAAAGGCAATGTCACTTTTCATGTTAATGGTAATGAGCATACGGTACACTTTCCGAGGAAACAACCTCAAGTTCATAGTATCAACTCTATTGGAAACATTCCATCGATTATATTTGGAGGTTTTGAATTTCCTCTTCCTACTGTCAAGAAGAAATATGATATTCTTATTATTGGGGATGTGCATATCCCCGTTGAGGTAACTTAGTGTTATTAGAAATTTCTCTGGTTTCATGATTATTGGAATGAGTTTGTTAACAAGACTTGATCAACCTTGTTAGTGGATTATTTTTGATGAGCATGAGATGGATGAAACTAGAAGCAAAAACTTTTGTACCCTCTCTATATTTTCTGTTATTTATATTAAATAAAGTAAAAATAGTATTTTTTGTGTGTTTCCTGACTTATCCGTGCAATATAAAAATATCCCAAAAATAAAAGTCCTCAGAATGCCATGCCAATTTAATATGATTTTTTCGAGAATATTTGAGAATTCACTGTGCAAAAATTACCGCGGGAGGAGCTGCCACCTGGCCACGAGGGTGGTGGGCGCCCCCCCCCCCTATAGGGCACGCCCCCCGCCTCGTGGGCCCACGGTGGCCCTCTCCACTTATCCCAGCACCCATCTTCTTCCTCTATCTCACACAAACCCAAAAAACCAACTCAAGCACGAGTTCCAACCACTTTTGCTGTGATTTTCGATCTCCTTGCTCAAGGCACCTCTCTCAAAACTGCTTGGGGAGATTGTTCCTTGGTATGTGACTCCTCCATTGGTCCAATTAGTTTTTGTTCTAGCGCTTTATTTATTGCAAATTTGTGTTGCATAGGTGATCATGTTCTTGAGCTTGGATGTCAAATTTTTATGGTTCTAAGTAGTTCTAATGCTTGATATAGGATCTAGGCACTTGTAGGAGTAGTTGCTATCAGTTTTATTGAGTTTGGTTTACTTTTATTTTGAAGTTACTAAAAATTTCAGATTGTTTCAGAAAAATGATGAGGAGATTATTGAGGGGCTCATCAAGCCAAAGCTCCAAGGAAAAGGCACCTAAGCCTAAGTATAATTTGCCACGCACCGCGGAGATTAGGGCGTGTGAATGGCCTTCTGAAGATTTCTTGAGAGCAACCGGTATCTATGAAGATTTTCATAAATTGGCTCACAATGCAGGCCTCACCGCATTCCTCCACGACCAATGCGATCAGTATCTCTTACTCACAAATACCTTTGTGCAAAACTTTTATTTGCATCCTAGGAACTCACCACCTACAGTGGAATTTCATTTATATGATGATCCTAAGGAGATGTCACTTTATGATTTCTGTCGGATTTGTTTAGTCCCTTTTGAGGGCAAGACAGAAGAACCACAGCATGATGATGTGGCTGGGTTTATTGATAATATCACGGTAGGAGAAACCAGGAAGGTTTCCGATGCACGAATCACTAGCATACATTTTCCTGTTTTGCGTTACTTTGCATTATTTGCTAGTCGTTGTTTAATTGGACGCAGAAATTCTGGAAACCTTAGTATCCCTGATTTAATTATTCTACTCCAAGGTTTATATAGTGATAACACTTTTAGTTTGGGCGGTATTATTACTAGACGGTTAAATATGAACCGTACTAAGGGCCCCATCTTTGGTGGCATTTATGCCACACGCCTAGCAGCACATTTTAACATACCGATTAGGCATGCTGAGAAGGAAGAAAAAGTGCTACCCCGTGTTTATCTAGATCATAAAAGTATGGTGGCACATTATTTTATTGTTAAAAATAGGGCAGGGGAGCTTAGATATCAATTGTTCTTTAATAAACATCATCTTGAGACTATTACCTTGCCTGCTCCTTCTTTGTTTGATTTGACTGTAGGCACGAACCTTGTTCCGTTGACGGCTATTCACGCCTACCGGAACCCTGCACCAGTCGAGGAGCCAGAACAGGAACCACAAGAGTACGACCCCAACAACTATTATTATGGATATCCGCCAGGCCAGCCGTGGCCATAGACCAACTTAGGCCAAAAGCCTAAGCTTGGGGGAGTACGTATTTCTCACCGACATTACATTTATGTTCACACACACTCATGCTAGTTGTCGGTGCTCATACTTTTTCACTGTAATATCCATGCTAGTTTATTTTCCTTTTCCTGCTTTCTTCTTGTGTGTTTGTTAAACCTTAAGAAAAACCAAAAAATTAGTAGTAGTTTATTTTTATGCTGCAGTAGTAATAATTAAAAAGAAAACCCAAAAATATTTCCCGTTCTTCTTCTGCTTGTTGGGAGCTTTCCCGTGTAAATAGTTTTATTTCTTTTCTTTTCTTTGGGGGTCAGTAGGAGAAGACCATAATTAAATTGTTGAAGTGGCTCTTATATGCATTATCGTTGATTTAACCCAGAGCCCATATTGCCTTGTCGTCTCCTGTTTATTGAATGCTCGCAGATTCCAGCTTAGTCCAATACACGTGCACTCTTATTATTATTCACACCGTTCGGTCGTGCAAGTGAAAGGAAATTATGATGATATATGATGGACTGACTGAGATGAGAAAAGCTGGTATGAACTCGACCTCTTTTGTTTTTGTAAATATGATGAGCCCGTCGTTCTTGATTCAGCTTATTATGAATAAACATGTTTGCAATGACAATTAGAGATCATAGTTGCTTGTGCCATGCTTGATTAGCTATGAGTTATAATGATTTACCTTGTATGCCAACATGCTATTGAGATGATTATGATGTGGTATGATGGGGTGGTATCCTCCTTTGAATGATTTAGGTGACTTGACTTGGCACATGTTCACGCATGTAGTTGAAACAAAATCAACATAGCCTTCACGATATTTATGTTCATGGTGGATTATATCCTACTCATGCTTGCATCCAATGTTTATTAATTTTAATGCATGTACATGGCTGTTGTCGCTCTCTAGTTGGTCGCTTCCCAGTTTTTGCTAGCCTTCACTTGTACTAAGCGGGAATACTGCTTGTGCATCCAATCCCTTAAACCCCAAAGTTATTCCAGATGAGTTCACCATACCTTCCTATATGCGGTATCTACCTGTCGTTCCAAGTAAATTTGTATGTGCCAAACTCTAAACCTTCAAATAAATATTCTGTTTTGTATGCTCGAATAGCTCATGTATCAACAAAGGTTGTCCTTATCTTCCGTGTTAGGCGGGTTATTCTCAAGAGGAGTGGACTCCGCTCCTCACTCACGAGAAAATGGCTGGTCACCGGGATGCCCAGCCCCATGCTTTATGCAAACTAAATCAAAATTAATTACAAACAAAACTCCCCATGGGACCTGATGTATGTTGGAGGCACTCATTGTTTCGAGCAAGCCATGGATTGATGCTTGTTGGTGGAGGGGGAGTATAAACTTTACCATTCTGTTTGGTAACCGCCTATAATGTGTTTAGCATGGAAGATATCGCCATCTCTTAGTTGTTACATTGACAATGAAAGTATACCGCTCAAAATACAATTTATCTCTATTTCAAAACCGAGCTCTGGCACCTCTACAATCCCTGCTTCCCTCTGCGAAGGGCCTATCCATTTACTTTTATGCTGAGTCATCACCCCCTTATTAAAAAGCACTAGCTGGAGAGCACAGCCGTCATTTGCATTCATCATTGTTAATTTATATTGGGTGTGACTATGATTGGATCTCTTTTACCATGAATTACGATGTCTAGTCAGTCGTTGATCTTTAAAGGTGCTCTGCATTTATGTTTTGCGGTCTCAGAAAGGGCTAGCGAGATACCATCTTGTTATATCATATTATGATTGTTTTGAGAAAGTGTTGTCATCCGAGATTTATTATTATGACTTGCTAGTTGATTATGCTATTGATATGAGTAATTGTGAGACCTGAAAATTATTGCAAATGTGGTTAGTTATGATTTATGCTGAAAACTTGAATGCTGGCTTGACATAGTTACAACAACAAGAGCAAACAGAGTTTATAAAAGTTTTTCTTTCTTTCTTTCAGTTTGTCAACTAAATTGCTTGAGGACAAGCAAGGGTTTAAGCTTGGGGGAGTTGATATGTCTCCGTCGTATCTACTTTTCCAAACACTTTTGCCCTTGTTTTGGACTCTAACTTGTATGATTTGAATGGAACTAACCCAGACTGACGCTGTTTTCAGCAGAATTACCATGATGTTGTTTTATGTGCAGAAAACAAATATTCTCGGAATGACCTGAAACTCCACGGGAGGTCTTAGAAAAAATAATAAAAAATCCTCGCCAAATATGAAGACCAGGGGGCCCACACCCTTTTCACGAGGGTGGGGGCGCCCCCCCCCCCCTAGGGCGCGCCCTGTAACATCCCAAATTTTCAATTTGGAATGTTATACATTAGATCATCATGCATATCATATTTTATTTTGCTTTTGGTTTTGATCCTAGAAAATCCTAAACAACTCAAGGACCCACGGAGAGAGTTGGGGATTTCGTTATTTACATATTTGAGTTTTCTCAAATTTTGTAAACAGGACCATTTGATTTTATTTATTTTATCATCAATTATTTCTATTACAAAAATATGAGAGAGGGAATAAAATGACTTTCCCAAAATATAGAAATATTGAGGATTTAATAAAAAATCAAATAAGATTTATTTCGGAGTTTTTCGGTATTTTTATTTGAATTTAGGAAAAATGTGCATTTTTCAAAATTGCATTAGGGCCCAAATAAATGTTCACTTTATCGGGCTTGATTTTAGAAACCCGGGAAAATTTATTTCAGGATTTTTGGAGTCCATTTAGTATTTCTTTTTATTTTTTTCCGAGCGTAATTATTTAAAAAAAATGAAACCGACTATGGGCCGTACCCGAGCTGGACTCCGCCCGGGGGCGCCTTTATATAGCCAGCCCATAGCCGCGCCCAAACCCTAGTAGCCGCCGCCGCCACCGCCGCCGCCGTCGTCGCCGGACCCGCCGCCGACTCGCCGGAGTTGCACGCCGCCCGAGGTTTGCCGCCGCCTCGACTTCCGTGCCGTTAAAAAAAATTGTTCGTCGTTTTTTCTTTTTCGTCGGATTTTCCGCGGTTATTTTCTGATCGCGATTTCTGATCCGATTTTCGTTTTAGTATAACTTTTCGCTCGTTTATCGGAATCAGGCGATTCAAGCGCCTGAAGTTTCGTCTCGAAACCCTCTTTCCGAATAATCAACTTAAACAAGTTTTTGCTATTGTAAAATTTTCCCTAGATCCAGATTACTAGAACGAAGTTGTTTTCTTTCGCCGTTTGACTTTCTTTGCTTCGTTCGATTTGATTCTTTTTGCAAACCAGGGTTCTTAAGTTGAACTTTCTGGTTAGATCTTCTATTTGAGTTTTACCTATGCATTAGATGAGTACTTATTGTATGCTTGTTTGTTTGTCTGCGATAGAATATCCGGAGTGCGCCGCCTGTTACTTTGAATCTCTAGGTTTCGCGGATCATCAGCAAGGCAAGTAACACTTTGATCATACCCTTTTCTACAACCCAGTTTTATTGCATTAGATCAATCCTCACACATTGCATGATTAGGATCTAATTAAATTGTGGGATGGGAAGTAGATGAGGTAGTACCTATTACCTGTTTATTATCAAACCTTTGGGAGTTACTTCTGCGTTTGCTTATGCCATGCTATGCTAGTAGACGTGGATTGGGTGAGTGATATCCATGACAGATGTGAGATTGTTAATTAATGGTTTATCTAAGGTGGCAACCTAAACACACATCTGGGTGGATTGAGGCACCTGGGTATTCCAGGACTTGCCTGTTTTTCTTTTGGACCGCCACCCAGGCTCAAAGGGATCATGAGATTATTCATACTAGAAACTTCCGTGTGCGGCCACAAGCCATTATGGGCTCTGGCATAGTTGATTAAGTCGTGCGAACTCTTACAGGGTAGACTAGCAGATGTAGGGGATGTAGGTGGTACAGTCTACCCGATCGTAAGGTGCTAGCGCTTCTGAAAGACTATGTCTCGGTCATCCGTTTCTCAAACACCATGTAGTGCGAGAAAATCCAACGGAGGCGATCGAGTCTTGTGGGGAAAAGTGCGCAAACCTCTGCAGAGTGTAACAAACTAACCATGGTTAGCCGTGTCCCCGGTTATGGACATCTTAAGTATCTAGTACCTGGATTATCATGTGAATCTCAACATGTTACTCTAAAGTTAATTTTGTTGGGTTTAATGATGTTACTTTAATTGGGATTGAGAATGCTGTTAACCATTCTCAATGTTTAACAACCACCATGATAGTAATTAAATTTATTCCTTTGAAGTAGGGAAAATTGGCTTTACGCAAAAACTGTAACCATAGAGCTTTCCACCAGCCAAATATGCATATAGTATAGCTGTTGCATTTCCTTTACTCTCTATGTGTTACCTTGCCAGCATATTCCATGTGTTGACCCGTTTTCGGGCTGCAACGTTAATGTTGCAGACTTTTCAGATGACGATTAAGGAGTTTTTAGGTCGTGGTTCTATACTCAGTGATGCCGTTGGAGTTGATGGACTCACTTATCTTCCAAGCCTTCCGCTGTTATCGTTATTAGATGGCCTTAAGCCATATTTATTGTAATAAGTTCTCTTTTGAGACACTCGATGTAATAAGTGTGTGATTGCTACTCTGCTATAAATCCTTCGAGTACTGTGTGGTGTCAGCATTACTGATCCAGGGATGACACCGGAGCACAGAGATCGGACTGTTTAAGGTCTGGTCGCTACACGCCCCCTACCTCATGGGCTCCCTGGAGACCCTCCGACGCCAACTCCACCTCCATATATTGAGTTTCGATGAGAAAAAAATCAAAGGGAAGAAATCATCGCATTTTACGATACGGAGCCGCCGCCAAGCCCTAAAACCTCTCGGGAGGGCTGATCTGGAGTCCGTTCGGGGCTCCAGAGAGGGGGATTCGTCGCCATCATCATCATCAACCATCCCCCATCACCAATTTCATGATACTCACCGCCGTGCGTGAGTAATTCCATCGTAGGCTTGCTGGACGGCGATGGGTTGGATGAGATTTATCATGTAATCGAGTTAGTTTTGTTAGGGTTTGATCCGTAGTATCCACTATGTTCTGAGATTGATGTTGCTATGACTTTGCTATGCTTAATGCTTGTCACTAGGGCCCGAGTGCCATGATTTCAGATCTGAACCTATTATGTTTTCATGAATATATGAGAGTTCTAGATCCTATCTTGCAAGTCTATAGTCACCTATTATGTGTTATGATCCGTTAACCCCGAAGTGACAATAATCGGGATACTTACCAGTGATGACTGTAGTTTGAGGAGTTCATGTATTCACTATGTGCTAATGCTTTGTTCCGGTTCTCTATTAAAAGGAGGCCTTAATATCCCTTAGTTTCCAATAGGACCCGCTGCCACGGGAGGGTAGGACAAAAGATGTCACGCAAGTTCTTTTCCATAAGCATGTATGACTATATACGGAATACATGCCTACATTACATTGACGAATTGGAGCTAGTTCTGTGTCACCCTATGTTATGACTGTTACATGATGAACCGCATCCGGCATAATTATCCATCACTGATCCGGTGCCTATGAGTTTTCCATATACTGGTTTACGCTTATTTACTTTTCCGTTGCTACTGTTACAATCACTACAAAATACCAAAAATGTTACTTTTTGTTGTCTTTACTTTTCTTGCCGCTACCACCACTATCATATTACTTTGCTACTAAACACTTTGCTGCAGATACTAAGTTTCCAGGTGTGGTTGAATTGACAACTCAGGTGCTAATACTTGAGAATATTCTTTGGCTCCCCTTGTGTCGAATCAATAAATTTGGGTTCAATACTCTACCCTCGAAAGCTGTTGCGATCCCCTATACTTGTGAGTTATCATTGTCGCTCTCTAGTTGGTCGCTTCCCAGTCTTTTGCTAGCCTTCACTTGTACTAAGCGGGAATACTGCTTGTGCATCCAATCCCTTAAACCCCAAAGTTATTCCAGATGAGTCCATCATACCTTCCTATATGCGGTATCTACCTGCCGTTCCAAGTAAATTTGTATGTGCCAAACTCTAAACCTTCAAATAAACATTCTATTTTGTATGCTCAAATAGCTCATGTATCAACAAAGGTTGTCCTTATCTTCTGTGTTAGGCGGGTTATTCTCAAGAGGAGTGGACTCCGCTCCTCACTCACGAGAAAATGGCTGGTCATCGGGATGCCCAATCCCATGCATTATGCAAACTAAATCAAAATTAATTGCAAACAAAACTCCCCCTAGGACCTGATGTATGTTGGAGGCACTCGTTGTTTTGAGCAAGCCATGGATTGATGCTTGTTGGTGGAGGGGGAGTATAAACTTTACCATTCTGTTTGGGAACCGCCTATAATGTGTTTAGCATGGAAGATATTGCCATCTCTTAGTTGTTACGTTGACAATGAAAGTACACCGCTCAAAATACAATTTATCTGTATTTCAAAACTGAGCTCTAGCACCTCTACAAATCCCTGCTTCCCTCTGCGAAGGGCCTATCCATTTACTTTTATGTTAAGTCATCACCCTCTTATTAAAAAGCACTAGCTGGAGAGCACAACCACCATTTGCATTCATCACTGTTAATTTATATTGGGTATGACTATGATTGGATCTCTTTTACCATGAATTAAAATGTCTAGTCAGTCCTTGATCTTTAAAGGTGATCTGCATTTATGTTTTGCGGTCTCAGAAAGGGTTAGCGAGATACCATCTTGTTATATCATATTATGATTGTTTTGAGAAAGTGTTGTCATCTGAGATTTATTATTATGGCTTGCTAGATGATTATGCTATTGATATGAGTAATTGTGAGACCTGAGAATTATTGCAAATGTGGTTAGTTATGATCTATGTTGAAAACTTGAATGCTGGCTTGACATAGTTACAACAACAAGAGCAAACAGAGTTTGTAAAAGTTTTTCTTTCTTTCAGTTTGTCAACTGAATTGCTTGAGGACAAGCAAGGGGTTAAGCTTGGGGGAGTTGATACGTCTCCGTCGTATCTACTTTTTCAAACACTTTTGCCCTTGTTTTGGACTCTAACTTGTATGATTTGAATGGAACTAACCCGGACTGACGCTGTTTTCAGCAGAATTACCATGGTGTTTTTTTATGTGCAGAAAACAAATATTCCCGGAATGATCTGAAACTCCACGAAACATCTTAGAAAAAACAATAAAAAATCCTCGCCAAAGATGAAGACCAGTGGGCCCACACCCTTCTCACGAGGTTGGGGGGCGCCCCCCCTAGGGCGCGCCCCCTACCTCGCGGGCCCCCTGTTCTGTCTCCGACTCCAACTCCACCTCCATATATTGAGTTTCAATGAGAAAAAAATCAGAGAGAATAAATCATCACGTTTTACGATACGGAGCCGCCGCCAAGCCCTAAAACCCCTCGGGAGGGCTGATCTGGTGTCCGTTCGGGGCTCCGGAGAGGGGGATTCTGTTGGAAATATGCCCTAGAGGCAATAATAAATTAGTTATTATTTCATTGTTCATGATAATCGTTTATTATCCATGCTAGAATTGTATTGATAGGAAACTCAGATACATGTGTGGATAAATAGACAACACCATGTCCCTAGTAAGCTCTAGTTGACTAGCTCGTTGATCAATAGATGGTTATGGTTTCCTGACCATGGACATTGGATGTCGTTGATAATGGGATCACATCATTAGGAGAATGATGTGATGGACAAGACCCAATCCTAAGCCTAGCACAAGATCGTGTAGTTCGTTTGCTAAAGCTTTTCTAATGTCAAGTATCATTTCCTTAGTCCATGAGATTGTGCAACTCCCGGATACCGTAGGAGTGCTTTGGGTGTGCCAAACGTCACAACGTAACTGGGTGGCTATAAAGGTACACTACAGGTATCTCCGAAAGTGTCTGTTGGGTTGGCACGAATCGAGACTGGGATTTGTCACTCCGTGTAAACGGAGAGGTATCTCTGGGCCCACTCGGTAGGACATCATCATAATGTGCACAATGTGACCAAGGAGTTGATCACGGGATGATGTGTTACGGAACGAGTAAAGAGACTTGCCGGTAACGAGATTGAACAAGGTATCGGGATACCGACGATCGAATCTCGGGCAAGTATAATACCGCTGGACAAAGGGAATTGAATACGGGATTGATTGAATCCTCGATATCGTGGTTCATCCGATGAGATCATCGTGGAACATGTGGGAGCCAACATGGGTATCCAGATCCCGCTGTTGGTTATTGGCCGGAGAGTTGTCTCGGTCATGTTTGCATGGTTCCCGAACCCGTAGGGTCTACACACTCAAGGTTTGATGACGCTAGGGTTATTAGGAAGACTTGTATGTGATTACCGAATGTTGTTCAGAGTCCCGGATGAGATCCCGGACGTCATGAGGAGTTCCGGAATGGTTCGGAGGTAAAGATTTATATATGGAAAGTTGTTGTTCGGGTTCCGGGAAAAGTTCGGTTTTTTCCGATATTGTACCGGGAAGCTTCCGGAAGGTTCCGGAGGATTCCGGAGGGGTCCGGAGGTCCGGAAAATGTTCCACCACGTCCAATACAGCAGCATGGGCTATAGGGGGGCGCCCTAACCTTAATGGGCCAAGGGCACCAGCCCCCCCAAGGCCCATGCGCATGGGAGAGGGGAAACCCTAAGGGGGAGGGCCTCCACTTGACTTGGGAGGCACTCCTTCCCCCTTGGCCGCCGCCCCCAACCCTAGATGGGATCTACGGGGGCCGGCCCCCTCTCTCCCCACCTATAAATAGTGGAGGGGTGGGAGGGCGGCCACACCCTTGAACCTGGTGCAGCCCCTCCCCTCCAATACCTCTCCTCCTCCACGTGAGCTTGGCGAAGCCCTGCCAGAGAACTGCCACTCCATCACCACCACGCCGTCGTGCTGTTGTTGGACTCTCTTCCTCAACCTCTCCTTCCTCCTTGCTGGATCAAGGCATGGGAGATGTCTCCGTTCCGTATGTGTGTTGAACGCGGAGGTGCTGTCCGTTCGGCGCTAGGATCATCGGTGATTTGGATCATGATGAGTACGACTCCATCAACCCCGTTCACCTGAACGCTTCCGCTTAGCGATCTACAAGGGTATGTAGATGCACTCTCCTTCCCCTCGTTGCTAGATTACTCCATAGATTGATCTTGGTGATGCGTAGAAAATTTTAAATTTCTGCTACGATCCCCAATAGTGGCATCATGAGCTAGGTCTATGCGTAGTTTCTATGCACGAGTAGAACACAAAGCAGTTGTGGGCGTCGATACTGTCAATTTACTTCCTGTTACTAGTCTTATCTTGATTCGGCGGCATCGTGGGATGAAGCGGCCCGGACCGACCTTACACGTACGCTTACGTGAGACTGGTTCCACTGACTGACATGCACTAGTTGCATAAGGTGGCTAGCGGGTGTCTGTCTCTCCCACTTTAGTCGGATCGGATTCGATGAAAAGGGTCCTTATGAAGGGTAAATAGAAATTGGCATATCACGTTGTGGTTTTCGCGTAGGTAAGAAACGTTCTTGCTAGAAACCTATAGCAGCCACGTAAAAACTTGCAACAACAATTAGAGGACGTCTAACTTGTTTTTGCAGCATATGCCTTGTGATGTGATATGGCCAAAAGGATGTGATGTATGAGATTGATCATGTTCTTGTAACAGGAATCACGACTTGCATGTCGATGAGTATGACAACCGGCAGGAGCCATAGGAGTTGTCTTAATTTATTTATGACATGCGTGTCAACATAAACGTCATGTAATTACTTTACTTTATTGCTAAAGCGTTAGCCATAGTAGTAGAAGTAATAGATGACGAGACGACTTCAAGAAGACACGATGATGGAGATCATGATGATGGAGATCATGGTGTCATGCCGGTGACCACGATGATCATGGAGCCCCGAAGATGGAGATCAAAAGGAGCAAAATGATATTGGCCATATCATGTCACTATTTGATTGCATGTGATGTTTATCATGTTTTACATCTTATTTGCTTAGAACGACGGTAACTTAAATAAGATGATCCCTCACTAAAATTTCAAGAAAAGTGTTCCCCCTAACAGTGCACCGTTGCGAAGGTTCGTTGTTTCGAAGCACCACATGATGATCGGGTGTGATAGATTCTAACGTTCGAATACAACGGGTATTGACGAGCCTAGCATGTACAGACATGGCCTCGGGACACATGCGAAACACTTAGGTTGACTTGACGAGCCTAGCATGTACAGACATGGCCTCGGAACACGGAAGACCGAAAGGTCGAACATGAGTCGTATAGAAGATACGATCAACATGAGATGTTCACCGTTGATGACTAGTCCGTCTCACGTGATGATCGGACACGGCCTAGTCGATTCGGATCATGTTTCACTTAGATGACTAGAGGGATGTCTATCTGAGTGGGAGTTCATTAAATAATTTGATTAGATGAACTCAATTATCATGAACATAGTCTAAATTGTCTTTGCAAATATGTTGTAGATAAATAGCTCACGTTGTAGCTCCCTGTTTCAATACGTTCCTAGAGAAAGATTAAGTTGAAAGATATTGTAAGCAATGATGCGGACTAGGTCCGTAGTCCGAGGAGTGTTCTCACTGCTACACAGAAGGCTTACGTCTTTGATGCATCGCTCGATGTGTAAACCCCTACAACGTCGTTTGTGGATGTTGTGAACACCTGACAGACACATCCTGTTGACTACTTGATAGTTTAGTGCACCATACTTTACGGCTTAGAATCAGGATTCCAATGACGTTTTGAACGCCATAGAACATATGAGATGTTCCAAGAGCTGAAATTGGGATTTCAGGCTCATGCCCGTGTTGAGAGGTGTGAGACCTCTGACAAGTTCTTTTGCCAACAAGATGGAGGAGAATAGCTCAGCTAGTGAGCATGTGCTCAGAATGTCTGGGTGCTACAATCACTTAAATCAAGTGGGAGTTAAACTTCCAGATAAGATAGTGATTGATAAGAGTTCTCTAGCCACTATCACTAAGCTACTAGATCTTCATGATGAACTATGACATGCAAGGGATGGAGTTGATCCCAGAGCTGTTCGCGGTGCTTAAGACCGCAAAAGGTAGAAATCAAGAAGGAGCATCAAGTGTTGATGGTTTAACAAGACCACTGGTTTCAAGAAGGGCAAGGGCTAGAAGGGAAACTTCATGGATGGCAAACCAGTTGCCGCTCCAGTGAAGGAACCCAAGGTTGAACCCAAACCCGAGACTAGGTGCTTCTATTGTAAGGGGAACGATCACTGGTAGCGGAATTACCCCAAATGCATGGTAGATTAGAAGGCTGGCAACTTCAAAGTATATACGTGTTATTAATGTGTACCTCACTAGTACTCCTGGTAGCACCTGGGTATTGGATACCGGTTCAGTTGCTATTATTGGTGACTTGAAGCAAAAGCTACGGACTAAACGGAGACCGGCTAAGGGCGAGGTGACGATGTGTGTTGGAAGTGTTTCCAAAGTTGATGAGATCACCATCGCATGCTCCATCTGCCTTCGGGATTAGTATTGGACCTAGATAAATGTTATCAAGTGTCTACGTTGAGCATGTATATGATTAGATCATGTTCATTGCAATACGGTTATTCATTTAAGTTAGAGAATACTGGTTATTTTGTTTACATGAATAATACCTTTCATGGTCATGCACCCTATGTGAATGGTTCATTGAATCTCGGTCGTGGTAATACACATGTTCACGCCAAAAGATGTAGAGTTAATAATGATAGTACCACTTTCTTGTGGCTCTGCCTCTTAGGTCATATTGGCATAAGATGCATGAAGAAACTCCATGTCGATGGATGTTTGGAGTCACTTGATTTTGAATCGCTTGACACATGCGAGCCATGCCTCATAGGCAGGATGACTAAGACCCCGTTTTCAGGTACAATGAAACGGGCAAGTGACTTGTTGGAAATCATACATGCTGATGTGTGTGATCCAATGAGAATTGAAGCGTGCGGTGGATATCGCTATTTTCTCATCTTCACTGATGATTTGAGTAGATATAGGTATATTTACTTAATGAAGCACAAGTCTGAAACGTTTGAAAAGTTCAAGCAATTTCAGAGTGAAGTTAAGAATCATCATAACAAGAAGATCAAATTCCTACGATCTGATCAATGAGAATTTCTGAGTTATGAGTTTGGCAAACACTTAAGACATTGTGGAATTGTTTCACAGTTGAAGCCACCTGGAACACCACGGGGTAATGGTGTGTCCGGACGTCGTAATCGAACCTTATGAGATATGGTGCGATCTATGATCTACCTCTATTATTTTGAGGTTATGCATTAGAGACAACTGCATTCACTTTAGATAGGACACCATATAAGTCCGTTGAGACAACGCCGTATGAACATTGGTTTGACAAGAAACCAAAGTTGTCGTTTCTTAATGTTTGGGGCTGCGATGCTTAAGGCTTCAGCCGGAGAAGCTCGAACCCAAAGCGGACAAACACATCTTCATAGGATACCCACAGGTGACAGTTGGGTATACCTTCTATCTCAGATCCGAGGGCAAATTGTTTGTCGCTAAGAACGGGTCCTTTCTCGAGAAGGAGTTTCTCTCGAAAGAATTGAGTGGGAGGAAGATAGAACTTGATGAGGTTGTCAAACCTTTACTTCAACCAGAGTGATGCAACATAGAAAGATGTTTTCTGTGGAGCCTACGTCTGTTGAATAGGAAGTTAATGATAGTGATCATGAAGCTTCGGATCAAGTTGCTATCGAACCTCGTAGGTCGACAAGGATATGTACTACTCCTGAGTGGTACGGTAATCCTGTCTCAGATATCATGTTGCTGGATAACAATGAACCTACGAGCTATGGAGAAGCGATGGTGGGCCCGTATTCCGACAAATGGTTAGAAGCCATGAAATCCGAGATAGGATCCATGTATCAGAACAAAGTATGGACTTTGGTGGACTTGCCCGATGATCGGCAAGCCATTGAGATAAATGGATCTTTAAGAAGAAGACGGACGTGGGCGGTAATGTTACCGTCTATGAAGCTCGACTTGTGGGAAAGAGTCTTTTCACAAGTTCAAGGAGTTGACTACGATGAGAATTTCTCACCCATAGCGATGCTTAAGTCCGTCGGAATCATGTTAGCATTAGCTATATTTTTCGATTATGAAATCTGACAGATGGATGTCAAAAACAAGTTTTCTTACCAGTTTTCCTAAGAAAGAGTTGTATGTGATACAATCAAAGTTTTGTCGATCCTAAGGATGCTAAAAGGTATGTTGGCTCCAGCGATCCTTCTATGGACTAGAGCAAGCATCTCGGAGTCAGAATATATGCTTTGATAGAGTGATCAAAGCTTTTAGGTTTATACAATGTTTGCTAGAAACTTGTATTTACAAGAAAGTGAGTGGGAGCACTACAACATTTCTGATAAGTATATGTGGATGACATATTGTAGATCCGAAATAATGTAGAATTTCTGGAAAGCATAAACGGTTGTTTGAAGAGTGTTTTTCAAAGGAAGACCTGGATAAAGCTGCTTACAAATTGGGCATCAAGATCTATAGAGATAGATCAAGATGCCTGATGATACTTTCAAAGAACGCACACCTTGACATGTTTTTGAAGGAGTTCAAAATAGATCAGTCAAAGAAGGGATTCTTACCTGAGTTGTAAGGTGTGAAGTTGAGTAAGACTCAAAGCTTGACCACGGCAGAAGAAAGAGGAAGGACGAAGGTCGTCCCCTATGCTCTTGTCATAGGCTCTATACGGTATGCCATGCTGAGTACCGCACCTGATGTGTGCCTTGCCACATGTCTGGCAAGAGGGTACAAAGGTGATCTAGGATTGGATCACCAGATAGCGGTCGAAATTATCCTTAGAGGAATAAGGAAATGTTTCTCGGTTATGGAGATGATAAAGAGTTCGACGTAAAGAGTTACGTCGATGCAAGCTTAACACCTATCCGGATAGCTCTGAGTAGAGATACCGGATATGTATAATGGAGCAACAATTTGGAATAGCTCCAAGTGGAATGTGGTAGCAGCATCTACGATATGACATAAAGTTTTGCGAAATACATAGGGATCTGAATATGGCAAGACCCGTTGACTACAACCTCTCTCACAAGCATAACATGATCAAACCCAGAACTCATTGAGTGTTAATCACATAGTGATGTGAACTAGATTATTGAGTCTAGTAAACTCTTTGGATGTTGGTCACATGGCGATGTGACCTGTGAGTGTTAATCACATGGCGATGTGAACTAGATTATTGACTTACTGCAAGTGGGAGACTGTTGGAAATATGCCCTAGAGGCAATAATAAATTAGTTATTATTTCATTGTTCATGATAATCGTTTATTATCCATGCTAGAATTGTATTGATAGGAAACTCAGATACATGTGTGGATAAATAGACAACACCATGTCCCTAGTAAGCTCTAGTTGACTAGCTCGTTGATCAATAGATGGTTATGGTTTCCTGACCATGGACATTGGATGTCGTTGATAACGGGATCACATCATTAGGAGAATGATGTGATGGACAAGACCCAATCCTAAGCCTAGCACAAGATCGTGTAGTTCGTTTGCTAAAGCTTTTCTAATGTCAAGTATCATTTCCTTAGACCATGAGATTGTGCAACTCCCGAATACTGTAGGAGTGCTTTGGGTGTGCCAAACGTCACAACGTAACTGGGTGGCTATAAAGGTACACTACAGGTATCTCCGAAAGTGTCTGTTGGGTTGGCACGAATCGAGACTGGGATTTGTCACTCTGTGTAAACGGAGAGGTATCTCTGGGCCCACTCGGTAGGACATCATCATAATGTGCACAATGTGACCAAGGAGTTGATCACGGGATGATGTGTTATGGAACGAGTAAAGAGACTTGCCAGTAACGAGATTGAACAAGGTATCGGGATATCGATGATCGAATCTCGGGCAAGTACAATACCGCTAGACAAAGGGAATTGAATACAGGATTGATTGAATCGTCGACATCGTGGTTCATCCGATGAGATCATCGTGGAACATGTGGAAGCCAACATGGGTATCCAGATCCTTCTGTTGGTTATTGGCCGGAGAGTTGTCTTGGTCATGTCTGCATGGTTCCCGAACCCGTAGGGTCTACACACTTAAGGTTCGATGACGCTAGGGTTATTAGGAAGACTTGTATGTGATTACCGAATGTTGTTCGGAGTCCCGGATGAGATCCTGGACGTCACGAGGAGTTCCGGAATGGTCCGGAGGTAAAGATTTATATATGGCAAGTTGTTGTTCGGGTTCCGGGAAAAGTTTGGTTTTTTCCGGTATTGTACCGGGAAGCTTCCGGAAGGTTCCGGAGGATTCCGGAGGGTTCCGGAGGTCCGGAAAATGTTCCACCACGTCCAATACAGCAGCATGGGCTATAGGGGGTGCCCTAACCTTAATGGGCCAAGAGCACCAGCCCCCCCAAGGCCCATGCGCATGGGAGAGGGGAAACCCTAAGGGGGAGGGCCTCCACTTGACTTGGGAGGCACTCCTTCCCCCTTGGCCGCCGCCCCCAACCCTAGATGGGATCTAGGGGGGCCGGCCCCCTCTCTCCCCACCTATAAATAGTGGAGGGGTGGGAGGGCGGCCACACCCTTGAACCTGGTGCAGCCCCTCCCCTCTACTACCTCTCCTGCTCCGCGTGAGCTTGGCGAAGCCCTGCCGGAGAACTGCCACTCCATCACCACCATGCCGTCGTGCTGCTGTTGGACTCTCTTCCTCAACCTCTCCTTCCTCCTTGCTGGAACAAGGCGTGGGAGACGTCTCCGTTCCGTATGTGTGTTGAACGCGGAGGTGTCGTCCGTTCGGCGCTAGGATCATCGGTGATTTGGATCACGACGAGTACGACTCCATCAACCCCGTTCACCTGAACGCTTCCGCTTAGCGATCTACAAGGGTATGTAGATGAACTCTCCTTCCCCTCGTTGCTAGATTACTCCATAGATTGATCTTGGTGATGCGTAGAAAATTTTAAATTTCTGCTACGATCCCCAATAGATTCATCGCCGTCGTCATCATCAACCATCCTGCATCACCAATTTCATGATGCTCACTGTCATGCGTGAGTAATTGCATCGTAGGCTTGCTGGACGGTGATGGGTTGGATGAGATTTATCATGTAATCGAGTTAGTTTTGTTAGGGTTTGATCCCTAGTATCCATTATGTTCTGAGATTGATGTTGCTATGACTTTGTTATGCTTAATGCTTGTCACTAGGGCCCGAGTGCCATGATTTCAGATCTGAACCTATTATGTTTTCATGAATATATGTGAGTTCTTAATCCTATCTTGCAAGTCTATAGTCACCTACTATGTGTTATGATCCGGCAACCCCGTAGTGACAATAATCGGGACCACTCCTGGTGATGACCATAGTTTGAGGAGTTCATGTATTCACTATGTGCTAATGCTTTGTTCCGGTTCTATATTAAAAGGAGGCCTTAATATCCCTTAGTTTCCAATAGGACCCCGCTGCCACGGGAGGGTAGGACAAAAGATGTCATGCAAGTTCTTTTCCATAAGCACGTATGACTATATACGGAATACATGCCTACATTACATTGATGAATTGGAGCTAGTTCTGTGTCACCCTATGTTATGACTGTTACATGATGAACCGCATCCGGCATAATTATCGATCACTGATCCGGTGCCTACGAGTTTTCCATATACTGGTTTATGTTTATTTACTTTCCCGCTGCTACTATTACAATCACTACAAAATACCAAAAACATTACTTTTGCTGTCTTTACTTTTGTTGCCGCTACCACCACTATCATATTACTTTGCTACTAAACACTTTGCTGCAGATACTAAGTTTCCAGGTGTGGTTGAATTGACAACTCAGCTGCTAATACTTGAGAATATTCTTTGGCTCCCCTTGTGTCGAATCAATAAATTTGGGTTGAATACTCTACCCTCGAAAGCTGTTGCGATCCCCTATACTTGTGGGTTATCAAGGGCCGCCTGCCCGAGTCCGGAACCGCTGGAGGTTCCGGCGCGGTGTTCGGCTGAGGGCCGAACTTGGAGCCCCTGGGAGCCTTGCTCCATTTACTCCTGGAGTCCGGAAGGTCGCCTTGAGGCGCCTCCGGGACTGTCTTCCCCTAGCTCGGTGCCCCTTGAGACAATACCTCGGTGTTGTCCGTAGGGCAAGGAGAGGAGGCGGTTGGAAGTGTATCACTATTCACGTCCGACGAGTCCAAGGAACCGTTAGACGATGATACGTCGATACGGGCTTGGGGCGGACTGCATAATCATATTCGACGTTAGGAGAAGCAGTGCAACAAAAGTATGCTATGAGTTACTCTGGAATCCGAATACTTACGACTTCGCCAGGGGCTTGGCCCTGAGCAGCCACTCGCCTTCGCCATCAGCGGCGGTGGTGGAACAGTCCGGAAGGAGAGTCCGTCCCTTCTTGGACCCTTCGGCCTCCCCGGTTGGGGTGGCCTTCCTTTTCTTGTCTTCCCCGGCTGGAGGGGGAGAATCTTCGTCTTCCTTCTCCTCGTTTTCATGGGAGGAGTGCGCCTCGGAGTTATCGGACGATGTGTCCGATACCACCTGGCGCCGGGAACTCTTTCGGGTTCCCGTGGCCTTCTTCTTGGTCTTCTCCGGCACCTCATAAGGAGCCGGAGTCCGCATCTCCGTCAGGAGAGCGTCTGCAGGGTCTTCGGGCAGAGGGGCCGGACAGTTAATCTGCTCCGATGTCTCCACCAAGTCCTGTAAAAGGCATGGGAGCTCAGCCCCCGCACATGGTTAAGCTAGGGGAAATAAATACCCTATGCACAAAGCTTACCGGATTCGCAGGGCGCTTCGCGCTTAGCCCGCGGTCCTCGGTAAGAGAAGGGGGGACCTCGGCGCCCTTGAAAAGCACCTTCCAGACGTCCTTATGCGTCGCGTCGAAGAGCTCATGTAGAGTCTGGTGCTGGGCCGGGTCGAACTCCCATAAGTTGAAAGCCCGTTTTTGACACGGGAGGATCCGGCGGAAGAGCAGACCTAGACTATGTTGACAAGCTTAAGTTTCTTGCTTGTCATGTTCCGGGTACACTTCTGGAGTCCGTTCAGCTCTACCGATGAGCCCCAAGACAGGCCCTTCTCCTTCCAGGAAGTGAGCCGCGTGGGGATTTCAGATCGAAACTCGGGGGCCGCCACCCAGTTGGTGTCGCGCGGCTCGGTGATGTAGAACCACCCCGATTGCCACCCCTTTATGGTCTCCATGAAGGAGCCCTCGAGCCATGTAACGTTGGGCATTTTGCCCACCATGGCTCCACCGTATTCTGCTTGTTGGCCGCCTACTACCTTCGGCTTGATATTGAAGGTCTTCAGCCACAGGCCGAAGTGGGGCCTGATGCGGAGGAAAGCCTCGCACACGATGATGAACGCCGAGATGTTGAGGATGAAATTCGGGGCCAAATCATGAAAGTCCAGCCCATAATAGAACATAAGGCCGTGGACGAATGGATGGAGGGGAAACCCCAGTCCGCGGACGAAGTGGGGGAGGAAAACCACCCTTTCGTGAGGTTCCGGGGTAGGGACAATCTGCCCCGCGGCTGGCAGCCGGTGCGCGATATCCGCGGCTAAGTATCCGGCCTCACGTAGTTTTTTTATGTGTCCCTCCGTGACGGAGGAGACCATCCACTTGCCTCCCGCTCCGGACATGTTTGAGGAGAGTTGAGGAGAAGGATGTGGACTTGGGCGCTGAAGCTCGAGTGCGCAAAAATGGATGAGCAAGGAGGAAGAAGGCGTGGGTAGAAAAAGGTGAAACCTTATCCCTTTATAAGGGCGGATGAAACTATGTGCCCCCACCAGCCTGGTAAAACTTGCTTGTCCCCCAAGCGCCGTAATTGATGGCGCGGTTGGGTTACCCACGTCCGTGTTGATGGGAATCCCGTAATAAGGGGACACGATCTCTGCTTCGACAAGACGTGCCAAGGAAGCCGCCTCGCGAAACACGCTGAGATAGGTTATGAAAAATGATTCGAATAAAGACCTGGCTGTGGTGTGATGCCACGCTACGGGGTACGTCAGCAGATCAGATTTGTGGAAATATTATTCTCTCTACGGTGGCATGTGGAACTTATTTTGCAGGGTCGGACACTATCCTTGTATAAACTCTTCCTTGGTGTATCCGGAGGAGGACCCCGCCTTGCAATGCCGAAGACAACACTGCGCGTCGGACACATCGTCATTGAAGCCTGGTTCAGGGGCTACCGAGGGAGTCATGGATTAGGGGGTCTCCGGACAGCCGGACTATATCCTTTGGCCGGACTGTTGGACTATGAAGATACGAGATTGAAGACTTCGCCCCGTGTCTGGATGGGACTCTACTTGGCGTGGAAGGCAAGCTAGGCAATACGGATATGTATATCTCCTCCTTTGTAACCGACCTTGTGTAACCCTAGCCCCCTCCGGTGTCTATATAAATCGGAGGGTTTTAGTCCGTAGGACAACATACAATCATACCATAGGCTAGCTTCTAGGGTTTAGCCTCTCTGATCTCGTGGTAGATCAACTCTTGTACTACTCATATTATCAAGAATAATCAAACAGGACGTAGGGTTTTACCTCCATCAAGAGGGGCCGAACCTGGGTAAAACATCGTGTCCCCTGCCTCCTGTTACCATCCACCTTAGATGCACAGTTCGGGACCCCCTACCCGAGATCCGCCGGTTTTGACACCGACAAGGGGGAGAGTCTTCATCATCACTTTCGTCAATATTATCAGTTTCAATAATTTCATTCTCTCTAACCCTAGCAAGTTGTTCATCAAGAAATTCACCAAGTGGCATAGTAGTATCAAGCATAGAAGTAGTTTTATCATAAGTATCATGCATAGCAGAAGTGGCATCATCAATAACATGCGACATATCAGAATGAATAGCAGAAGCAGGTTTAGGTGTCGCAAGCTTACTCAAAACAGAAGGTGAATCAAGTGCAGAGCTAGATGGTAGTTCCTTACCTCCTCTCGTAGTTGAGGGATAAATCTTGGTTTTTGGATCTCTCAAGTTCTTCATAATGATAAGCAGATATAAATCCCAAGTGACTCAAAGAATAGAGCTATGCTCCTCGGCAACGGCGCCAGAAAAATAGTCTTGATAACCCACAAGTATAGGGGATCGCAACAGTTTTCAAGGGTAGAGTATTCAACCCAAATTTATTGATTCGACACAAGAGGAGCCAAAGAATATTCTCAAGTATTACAGCTGAGTTGTCAATTCAACCACACCTGGAAACTTAATATCTGCAGCAAAATATTTAGTAGCGAAGTAATATGATAGTAGTGGTAACGATAGCAAAAGGTAATGGTAGCAAAAGTAGTGTTTTTGGTATTTTGTAGTGATGATAGCAATAGCAACGGAAAAGTAAATAAGCGGAGAACAATATATGGAAAGCTCGTAGGCAATGGATCGGTGATAGAGAATTATACGGGATGCGGTTCATCATGTAACAGTCATAACCTAGGGTGACAAAGAACTAGCTCCAATTCATCAATGTAATGTAGGCATGTATTCCGAATATAGTCATACGTGTTTATGGAAAAGAACTTGCATGACATCTTTTGTCCTACCCTCCCGTGGCAGCGGGGTCCTAGCGGAAACTAAGGGATATTAAGGCCTCCTCTTAATAGAGTACCGGACCAAAGCATTAACACATAGTGAATACATGAACTCCTCAAACTACGGGCATCACCGGGAGTGGTGCCGATTATTGTCACTTCGGGGATGCCGGATCATAACACATAGTAGGTGACCATAGACTTGCAAGATAGGATCAAGAACTCTCATATATTGATGAAAACATAATAGGTTCAGATCTGAAATCATGGCACTCGGGCCCTAGTGACAAGCATTAAGCATAGCAAAGTCATAGCAACATCAATCTCAGAACATAGTGGATACCAGGGATCAAACCCTAACAAAACTAACTCGATTACATGATAAATCTCATCCAACCCATCACCGTCCAGCAAGCCTACGATGGAATTACTCACTCACGGCGGTGAGCATCATGAAATTGGTGGAGTGTTGTTGATGATGACGATGGCGATGGATTCCCCTCTCCGGAGCCCCGAACGGACTCCAGATCAGCCCTCCCGAGAGGTTTTAGGGCTTGGCGGCAGCTCCGTATTGTAAAACGCGATGAATCCTTCTCTTTATTTTTTCTCCCCGAAAGCAGATATATAGAGTTGGAGTTGAGGTCGGAGGAGCTCCAAGGGCCCATGAGGTAGGGGGCGCCCCCACCCTCGTGGCTAGGGTGTGGGCCCCCTGGTCTTCATCTTTTGCAAGAATTTTTTATTATTTCCAAAAAGATGTTCCGTGAAGTTTCAGGTCATTCAAAGAACTTCTGTTTCTGCACATAAATAACACCATGGCAATTCTGCTGAAAACAACATCAGTCCGGGTTAGTTCCATTCAAATCATGCAAGTTAGAGTCCAAAACAAGGGTAAAGTGTTTGGAAAAGTAGATACGACGGAGACGTATCACCCCTCCTTCCTTCTCTTCTCTTTTCCCTTTCCTTCTCTCCTACTCCTACTACATGGAAGGGGGAGTCCTACTCCCCCAGGGCGCGCCATAATAGAGGGCCGGCCCTCCCCCTCCTCCACTCCTTTATATACGGGGGAGGGGGGCACCCCATGGACACACAAGTTGATCAGTTGATGTTTTAGCCGTGTGCGGTGCCCCCCTCCATCATAATCCACCTCGGACATATCGTAGCGGTGCTTAGGCGAAGCCCTGCATTTGTAGCATCATCATCACCGTCATCACGCCGTCGTGCTGATGGAACTCTCCCTCGAAACTCTGCTGGATCGGAGTTCGTGGGACGTCACCGAGCTGAACGTGTGCTGAACTTGGAGGTGCCGTGTGTTCGGTACTTGGATCGATCGAATCGTAAAGACGTATGACTACATCAACCGCGTTCTCATAACGCTTCCGCTTACGGTCTACGAGGGTACGTGGACGACACTTTCCCCTCTCGTTGCTATGCATCACCATGATCTTGCGTGTGCGTAGTTTTTTTTGAAATTACTACGTTCCCCAACAGCCAGCTCCTCGACGGTCTATTTGCAGCCTGGACGTACATCCACTCTGTTTGCAGTCTGGACGACCGGCGTCGAGGGACGGCGGGTGTACGTCCGATGCTTCTTCAGCTGTTCCCACGCTGTCCTCCCTGGCCACCTCAGCAGCTTCCTATTGCTGGTCGCTGCCCTGAACTTGCGCTCCCTGGATGTGTACGTGATGGCCACGAACATCATGCTCGCTGATAGCCTGCGTACCAGTGTGGACAAAGCAACCTGCTTACTTGCCGTCGAGGCGCTCGTGGAGGCAGAGCAGCACGATAGAGTAGAAGAAGGCATGCATCTGTGTGGCCTTGCCGCTGTACGCAAAGAGAAGTCGAAGAGGAAGCGGCGTCCAGGGACGCGCGAGATGGCAGTAGGAAGTGTCAAATATCAGGAACTGCAGCTTGAGAAACTCCGTTGGTGCTCGATCTGGGTAAAAGTTCATGATTGTAGTTCACAAGAGAATAAAGCTGAATCATTGTACAAGCAGGAAACAAGGCGTACTAGTTTCATTGTTTTCTAACCCAAACAAGATTTTTCATAAACTGATTTTTCACAAAACAGTTGGTAAAACGGGTTTTGCTAAAAATCTGCTAAAAACCTATTTTATATAAACCCATCACTAATATTCCTTATCCCTTGGGTGATGAATCATGTCAATATGGGCGGTGCATCCATTGTCTCATGATTAGTACTTTTGGTGATTACAACAATCAATGGTGTTGTCATCCCATTCGCCAACTCCTTTGCCTTCCATGAAGTTTGAGCCTTGTTCTTGTTGACAACCTCTTTGATGTTCGTGGTACTTTTTTAGGGAAGATGTTCATTCTACGGACTCAAGGGATAGGAGGAGAGGCAGAGAGAAACGAGCCACATTTTTCTGGTTTTCTTAGGGGAGAGAGTGAGAGAGAAAAATAACACCTCTGAAATCAAATGCCAATAAAAAAAATCAAATTGCATATTTTAAAGAAGACCAAAATTTATATGTAGATCCCCTAACAAGCCAAATTGCATATTAAAAAAACTACAATACTAGAGAAAAGAAAACAAAAACATCAAACAAAAAACCATTGAAAACTTGAAGGTAACATCAAGTGATTTTCTACCAATGCACGTCATGATGTGCTCCCATGCCTCTTGCAGAGAAACTAGCAAACTGCATAAGACAATGCCCTGCATAAGGTGGAGTAATCAAAGTCTCCGGATAACCGCATCTGTAATCTACAAGAGGATATGAGAAGCTTAGGCCATTAAACAAGTTGTGCTCGGTGACACAACCCTCACAAGGGCGGGTGTTGAACGGCTGCATTAGTTGAATCACCTTAGGATAAGGCAAGAGAAAACATAACATGTTAGCTCCCAAATGTAGGTCAAGAATGCCACAAAGATATTTATTCCATGCAACATAGCCTTCACATTCGCGAATCGCGACACCATCAACAAGGACACACGAAACTACAAACATAAGACTCATCCTACTTATACATAGCTAAGTAAACACACTACTTCTTTATTTATTTGAATCTGCAAAGGTCCTACTTCCACCTAGCAAGCAAAGATCTCAAACGCCACGACGGATAGACAACCAAAGACGATACCCCCTATTTGATGCGTCGTGTGTCAAATTGGTGGGCAAACCCACATGCGTGTTACCGAGTGTTGCTCCTCTAGTCTCTAAACAGTTTTTTTAGTTTTTCCATATTTATTTAAAATGAAAGCCATATTTGAAAACATGTTCATGAATTTAAAAATGTGCACAAAATAGAAAATGGTCACACATTTTATTTTATTTTCAAAATTTAAAATGGGTCACAAATTCAATGTCTTATTGATTTAAAAAATATTTATTTGTTCTAAAAATATTCATGATCTGATATATTTTTCACAATTTTGTCGGAATTTCAACAATGTTCACGAAATATTAAAAATACTTTGTAGTTTTTTAAAAAGATTGTATTTTTTCATAAATATTCAAAAATTCTGAAAAACAATAATGTTTTACAAAATTACATTTTTGTGTATTTCATAAAAGGTTCTCAAAATTTTAAAACCTTGCTGAATTTAGAGAAATGTTCTTGTGTTTTCAGAAAATGTGAAGTAAAGAGGGAAAAAAGAAAAAATAAGAAGAAAACTGGCAAAAGAAAAGAGAGAAAAAAATGTATTGCCCTCTAATAAAAAAAAAAGAAAAAACGCTCGTCACCACATTCCAATTGTGTCTGGTTGGGCTGACACATCTGTTATTTGCGTTTGCAAATTTTTAACATCAATGACAAAAAGGATTTTCTGTCGAAGACGAGCAATACTAGGGAGCCGCTAGTTTTTTCCTAGCATGGGGAGCCCTCCATCATTTCATGTTCCATGCGTTGGAACTGTTTTTTTCCTCTCCTTTTTCATTCCTTTTGTCGATTTTGATGTTTATTTTTCACTTTTTTTTGTTTTTGTAGGTTTTCTTGGGGCTTTTCTGTGTTTTGGTTTCTTCATGTGCTTCTGCGTAGAGCACATGCGTACTCCAGGCAAAGCACAAGTGTGCTTCATCCCCGCGAAAAACAAGTTAGTTCACTAGGGGGGCACGTATGAGTACATATGTGCCTCCTCGTTGGAGCGTATCTGGTGCACCGGGGCAATTGGTGCTACCGGTGCATCGGATCCCGTTGCGCATTAAAAAATGTTCAAAAAATCCAAAAAAATTAGTGCATTTACACAACATCAATTTATGTTGTCACAAAAATTCAAAATATTGCTCGAGATACAAAAATGAAAAATTTGACATCAATGTGCTAATGGGCCGAAACTAAAGCCCAACTTGTGTTATGTACTCCCTCCGTTTGAAAAAGCTTGCCCCTCAAATGGATATGTCTAGCACCAAGTTAGTGCTAGACACATCCATTTGAGGGACAAACTTGTGAGGGACATGGTTTTTTGGACGGAGGGAGTACTATTTAGTGTCAAATTTGAGACTTTTGTATCTCGAGCAATGTTCCAAATTTTAAAATAAATTTTGTCACAACACACATTAATGTTGTGTCGATGCAGTACTTTTTTCTTCAAAAAATTTAGAACATTTTTGAATGGGCAATGGGCAACCGGTGCATCGGTAGCACCAGATACATCCCCGCCTCCTCGTGGGAGTACAATTGTGCTTCACCCATGTGGGACCACATGTTCGTTCAGTTGAAAGCGGTATGTTTTGGAAGCACATAATAAGGAATTCAAAAAATGTTCATGAACTAAAAAAATGTTAGCAAATTTCAGAAATTATTTCCAAATTTCCAAAAAATATTCATCTATTAGGAAATGTTTGCAATTTGTTTCCAAAAGTTTAAACATGTTCACAAATTTAAAAAATGTCTCCAAAATTATAAAAATGTTAATGAATTAAAAAATATTTACAATTTTTAATTCTTTCTTAACTTTTGAAAATGTTTGTGAAATTCAAAATCCGCGAATGAAAAATATTCCTAATTTCAAAAAAATGAAAAAAAAGGAAAAGAAAATAATAAACCGAAAAAGAAAAGATAAAATTTAAAAAGTGAAAAGTAAAAATACGAGAAAGAACGAAAATGAAAAATCCAGGGAAAAACCAAAAAAAAAACCCAAGCCTTGAACCGAAAAGGGAGCTAGTTGGGTTGGCCCAACCGTACTTAGCTGTAGCACAGAGAGGGTGCGCGGTACCTCGTTATTCCATGACCTAGGCGCTAAATTAAATAGGATCTCCAGTGTTCTTTACTACATAAACAAAAGAAAAACTTATCGCAGGCGAACAAGGCCTAATCCAGATCCAGTGACTCAGCGAGGAAAAAGAATATTCCACTCAAAAAAGGCGAGGAACCCCTAAAAAAACTAAAAAAAGGCGAGGAAAAAGAAACTCTATCAGTTTGTTGTTGATAAAAAAAGGCGAGGAAAAAGAAACCCACGGCAACGGGAGCGTGACTCAGGGCAGGGTGGTCCCCCCCCTCTAAAATCTCGTGCGAGCAGTCCAAAATCCTTGTTTACCAGCTCCACTCCCAACCTCCCTCCCCCCGGTGATCTCATTCCCACCCCTCCTCATCACATCGCCCGCGTGAGCGATTTTTGTTGATAAAAAAATAAAAATCATCCCTCCCCCCCTCCCTCTGAACTGGAACTGGAGCTCCTCTCTCTCTCTGGCCGTGGGCAGCTCTAAACCCTAGCGGCAGCGGCAGGGGAGCCAGATCGCCGCCGCGATGGAGAGCCCCGTGAAGGAGGAGGTCGGCGGGGAGCTGGCCATGGAGATCGAGTCCAGCGTCACGGCCGAGGACTGGCGCCGCGCGCTCTCCCGCGTCGTGCCCGCCGTCGCCGTCCTCCGCACCACCGCGCCGCGCGCCTTCGACACCGAGGTTGCCGGCGCCAGCTACGCCACCGGCTTCGTCGTCGACAAGGCCCGCGGCATCATCCTCACCAATCGCCACGTCGTCAAGCCCGGTGCGCGCCCCCCTCCCTCCACCTATCCGCCGATCCGATGCCTCCTCCTCCTCCTCCTCCTCCTCCTCCTCGTGTAATATATTCATTCGTGTGTTGCTGTGTGCTCGTAGGTCCTGTGGTCTCGGAGGCGATGTTCGTGAACCGGGAGGAGATCCCTGTGTACCCCCTATACAGAGACCCTGTTAGTGTTTGTTCCTTTCCACTCTTATTCTGTTCTGTTTTATTTTGTTTAACCCTGTGCCAATGGCGTATTGTTAATCCAAGTTTCCTCCTCTTCTCAAAACAGGTACATGATTTTGGTTTTTTCCGCTATGACCCAGGTGCCATAAAGTTCCTCAAGTATGAGGAGATCCCTCTAGACCCTGAAGCAGCATCTGTTGGGCTAGAAATCCGAGTTGTCGGCAATGACAGCGGCGAAAAGGTTTCCTTATACGCCAGTTCATTCGCTCCCTGGTTGCTGTTTTATGAACCGTAGTATCCCGTAAAGTGATGCTGCACGAGGAATTCAGCGTTGGATTATGGGAATGAAGCATGTTTAATTGCTTCTACCAGACCTTTAATTTCTTCTTTTGCCATCCTGTAAAACAAAGCATTTTCACTTCAAAATTCATGCGCACAGTTCCTTGAAACCACACTAGTAAAATGTCACATTATGCCATTTCAGCAAGATAATGATATCTTAACTGTATGAAATAAGCATTTGTTTCGTTCTCTTTTGAAAAATTAGGAGTGACCCTACCTGAATCTCGATCTCCTTACTGCTATTAGCAATCATATTCCACAGAGCAAATGTGATTAAATGCTTGTGAGGGTTTTGCATGTTAGAAAAATAATGATACGCACACCATCTTTCTTTGTGTCTAACTCAGCAGAACTATTTAGGTTTCAGTTAGATGAATGTGATGCTTAATTAGGAGCTTTTAATCTCCAACCTTTCCATACTAAGACCATAAGCTTACTAGTAGTTGCAATTGTTAATATTCCTTGACCTGGAATGCACTTATTCAACTACTCCCTCCGTTTCTAAATATAAGCCATTTTAGAGATTTTAATGCGGACTACATACGGATGTATATAGACATATTTTAGAGTGTAGATTCACTCATTTTGCTCCGCATGTAGTCCTTATTGAAATCTCTAAAAGACTTATATTTAGGAACAGAGGGAGTAGTTAATACAGAAACAGTAGACATGCGCTAAACAGCGCTAGTGACAACATTTGGCATGATAGATGATAGCTAGAAAAGGAATTTGGAACAAATTGTTTATGTCAGCATTGAAACAAAGTCCTATTAAGTTTGCAACTGAGATTGTGACATCTGTGTTATGCGGCATGCTGGATTTGATGTGGATTCCCCTAGATATGGGGGTTCATACTTAACAAGGATACGTGTGGAAATAATAACTGATTAGCTGTGGGAAATTGTTTAAATTGTGTTGCATACTGTAAATTTTTCTGATTCATCTTCCTTGATTTAGGTTTCAATTTTGGCGGGAACACTTGCTCGACTGGATAGAGAAGCGCCTCACTACAAGAAGTACGCCTTACTTTTTTGCATGACAAGTTTATGATATGGGCTTATGATATTTTCTTTACGCTCCTAGCCACCCCAAGCTTGTAGACAGTATATAAGATTATTACACCATGTATCGTATATATTCTAACCTTTAATTCTTTGACAGGGACGGGTACAATGATTTCAACACATTCTATATGCAGGTGCTTCTCTTTAGCTACTCAATATGACATGTGTACATGTTTGATTGAATTGCTGGATTTGTGCATCTGAAATGATCTTTTATTGCATTGATGCCATACAACATGTTAATTGTCTTGTTGTTGATGCTCATAAGTTAACGTGATTGTTTGTTTCTTTAGGCTGCATCTGGAACTAAAGGTGGCTCTAGTGGTTCCCCAGTTGTTGATTGCCAAGGAAGAGCTGTTGCCCTGAATGCTGGAAGCAAATCTTCCAGTGCTTCTGCTTTTTTCCTTCCATTAGAACGTGTAAGTATCATTAGTACATTAGTAACATTACTACCTCCTCATACTATTTTGAGATGTACCGGAATTGTGGGATAATATATTAATCATAAGGAAATGATACTGCTAGTTAAACCAGTGTTAGGCATTCATAAATCATCCATATGTGATTAAACTAACACATACTAAATTTAGTTGGCTTTACAGAAAATTTCATCTCAGCTAGAAGCGTAAGAGTGCACCAGTCTCCTTAATAATGTCTTGCTTACTGTACGGTGTCATGTGACCGATGCACTTCACTTCACCAAAAAAAGAACAGAAAACAGAAACAAATGCGAGTTTGACATTGTCTAGTTACATATAATTATAAACATCATTGTTTATAAGGCGGTAAGGCAACCTAAGGCGACACCACCCGCTCTAGCGCCTAGGCGATGCTTAAGTGCCTAAGGTGGGCATATTTGTAAGGCGTTGCCAGGGCGCCTTAAGGCAGGACACCTTAAAAACACATCATGCTATTTAAGATTGATTATTCATGACACTCTTATTTTTGTTAACATTGTTTGTTTAAACTATTTCCAGGTTGTTAGGGCACTGAATTTGATACGTGATTGTTGGGATGCATTTGGTATCAAGTCAGAATCTGTTTATATTCCTCGTGGTACACTGCAGGTGTGCATGCTGTCCGATGATACCATTTTTTAATTGTATATTTTGTTTAAGTTGAGAGCTACTTATGACTTATGGTGAACAGTGAACTTTGTAGTCTTGTTAAATCTGCCTGTATGTAACCTTGAAGAACTTCAACAGTGTAGAATAGTCTTCTGGTCTTTCTGCTTATAGTTGTAGTATATATTGGATAACATGAGTGTAGAATGGATCCACAAAATTCGCGCGTATGCTAGTGCAGTACTGCAGTGTCAAGTAACTCTGAATCATATGAGCATGGCACATGGAAATGAAGCAATGCTTTCTTAATGACCTATATTTTTTCAACTCTTCCTTCTCTACAAATATTTCTAGTTTAGAATGCAATGAATATCTTACCTGTTATTTGCACTCAGCATCTAAATTGGCTATTATAACTGTTTACCATTCTTGTTCAACACCGAGAACTGAAGTTCACATAGTGTGTTGCAGAAGCATAGCACTAGAGTTCTGTATTGAGGATAATGGAAATGTAGTGGCATGACATGCTTGTTTATCAATAGGAAGTTGAACAACCAACACTGAAATAGAAAAAAGAGCTTATGTTGTATTATGACCAATGCTTTGCTTCTATTAAGTGTTCTGGGGTATGGATTCAAATTATAAGGGCATGTTGGTCTGGAAATAACTCACTTAGGTTGGTTTCACCATTTTGGCCAGTTATTTGATTTGCTGCCACACTTGTGGTGTGCTCATAAATCATAATTTCTTAGCATCATGCCCCACCTGTCATTGGCACTTTCTTTATGTGCAGAACTTTTACACTGATGGTGGATGATTTGCTCACCACGAAAGCGTGGGGCACCACACTTATGGCATTGTGTAGCTTCAAAGCAAACACACCCTTTAGGTTTCTATGATCAACATATGGATTGTATGAAATCCTGTAATGTATCTGGACTGAAGTGCTGCTACACACTGGATGGTATAGTGTATAATGTTCAATGATGCCACAACTGTACAATTACAGAGCACTGCATAAGCCACTGTGTAGCGGTGTTGGTATTATGGCTCACTGCCTCACTAAAAATACTGCTTTAAACCATGACAATTCGCAAAATTTGCCCAAGAAAAAAAATATCTAGTTAGCAAATGCTATTGGTGTTTTTATTAGTTGTAATTTTTGTTTATCATCGATCACTGTTGCTTTACTCTGCCCTAGAGTCTGGACCTCACATTATCCCTATTATATTTTTTTGTCCTTCTTAAAGATGACCTTTCAACACAAAGGATTTGAAGAAACTCGGCGTCTTGGACTGAGGAATGAGACAGAGCAGGTATTTACACTGTTCATGGTTTGCTAATTGTCTAGAAAATATCTGCCTGCCCCGCATCAAATTTATTGCTGGAATCAAGTTCAATCTGTTTACATTTTATGAACATAACTTTATCTATACCTGCTACTAGTTATGAATATTAGTTGTTCTACTTCTACTTGTTTATATCGGTAAACATCTACATTTTTCTTTCCATTGGAATATATTTTTGAATGTTAACCCTCATGCTCTGTGATTAAGTGCTGGAACTTATCATTTTTGTTTATACAGATGGTACGCCTTGTTTCTCCAGCAGGCGAAACTGGAATGCTGGTTGTTGACTCTGTGGTAATTTGCCTTTATTAGTTCTAACTTCTAAACATGATTGTACATTGTTACTTGGCTTGCTGCTTCTTGTATTATGCCATTCTATGTCTTGCTGAAACTGGAGAGCTCTGTCCTTGCAGGTGCCAGAAGGACCTGCACATAAACATTTGGAACCTGGTGATGTGCTAGTTCACATCAATGGGGAGGTAATCATCGCTTTAAAATGGCTTGCTATATTTGTTAGTGTACTCTGTAGCCTGATAACTTCAGACAGCAGTAGCAAATTAGCAAAACGTTGGTACCCACTGTTCTCTATTCCTATTCACCTAATACTGAAAACTGAAGATAATATATGTGACATGATGAATTTGTGATGATATGTTCTTTTTTCATAAGTACCAAAACACAAACAACTCTAGGTTGTGAACCATTGGTTCAAAAGGATATACTCCTAACATTATCCGCGAACAATAATCTAACAATTGTCAGTTATCTGTACCATGCCAGTAATTAACTGCTATGTCATTTCATGTATATTGCAATCTTGCTGTTTATCACTCCCTTCATATTACAAATACATGTCATTTTGGATGTCTTTGGTCAAACTTTGTCTATAAATACTGTTTCAGATTTTTAGGTTGAGAACTTACCAATCATATGCTTAGATTTGTCTCAAAAAGTATATTCATAAGAGAGGTCGGGGTAGACCAAACTTGATATGGGAGGAGTCTGTTAAGACAGATCTGAAGGACTGATATCACCAAAGAACTGGCCATGGACAGGGGTGCATGGAAGGTAGCTATCCACGTGCCAACCATGAGTTGGTTTCAATATCTTATGGGTTTCAGCTCTAGCCTACCCCAACTTGTTTGGGACTAAAGGCTATAGTAAAAATTAGTGGGCGAAGGTAAATCAGGTAAATCTTGAAGACTGTCAATATACAAAACGACATGTATTTGTGATATGGGGGGAGCATCAATAAATCCTGGTCAAGGCTTATGGTCTAACAATGTACCCGATCTGCAAATTCTAGGAAAAGTTGCCAGTATATATTGATCCAGAACGTTTTAAGCAAGTTTCCAGTTTCTTTTTAGTACCCAACCTCAAGGAAATCACATTTCTCCTTTCCATTTTACCTGTCCTGATATCATGTGGCATCGTTGATTGTACTACATTTTATCCTTTCCTTTTTCGACTCATTTTTGCACCAAGCATGTTACTAAACTAATTGCACTTTCATTATCTCATAAGTTTCTGACTGAAGCATGTTCTCACCAAGCATTTTACTTAACTAATTGCAGGTTGTAACCCAGTTTCTCGCAATGGAGACTTTACTTGATGACAGCGTCGGCAAGGAGGTAAATTTGCAGATTGAAAGAGGTGGAGTGCCTTTGACAGTAAAGTTAGAGGTAATTTCTAATTTTGACTCATCTTATTTAATATTTTCAGCAGAAAAGAACTTGTATATACTACTAATGTTTACTTCCTTTCACACCGATACAGCTGTTGCAACTATCTTTTTTAAAATAAAATCAGCAACCATATTTATGCCACTGTAACTCTTCAGGTTGAGGATTTGCACTCTATAACTCCAAATCATTTCTTGGAAGTCAGTGGTGCTGTCATCCATCCACTTTCATACCAGCAGGTAAGTTCCCCTCATTCCTTTCCAAGCTGATGCTCTCCTTGCTCTTTCAAGGAACGAGTACACATTTGTTTTTGTGGTACAGTGCATCAAAGAATAGTTGATGCAAATAAAAATTTAAAAGTGAAATCTATTCTGGGGCTGTCAACAAGCCGACCTTGAGTGAGCCAAGGTTGGTTCAGCTCAAGCTATATACAAAATTCAAGTTCGAGTTGAGCTCGAGCGAGCCTGACCAAGCTTGAGTGAGTCTTTTCTTTGAACTTACATCCTTACTCAATTAGGCTTGGGATCGGCTTGACCAAGCTTGGTAATATAATGCCCCGCTTGATAAAAAGGTCAGCAACAAAACTGAGATTCAGAAACAAACTGCATGTATGATCTAATGAATAACCAAACAGGAAACTTGTGTTCTCAAAGGCTCAACACGCTATTAATCGCAACACATCCAAACCATGTGAAAAAGCTCACATTCCCAGAATATTGCCGGAAGAGGAGGTTGGCACTGGATTCAAGGCACCTGCCGACGCTTGGAGACGTATTCTATGGTGGTGGCGGAAGGTGTTCGAAGTAGTGGGAGGAGGCAGTGGCTGGAGCTGAGTTGGGCGGCGGCGGAAGGCTTTCTGTCGCGGTGGATGATATGACATTTGGAGTTTAGCTAGGGTTGCGAGATTGGAGTTCTGTCTCTGTTGTTGGGATGGGCCTTTATGGGTTGTTAGGCTCTTGTGTTGGGGTGAAACTAGCATTAACACATAGGCTTTGGACTATTAGAACAACGGAGGACTAGTGTTATCATTGAATTTTTTTTTGGGGGGACAGAGTATGATACGAGCTGTTATTGAGAATAGCATGAGCTCAGGCCAGGCCTGAATTGTGCTTCCAGTAGCTGGGCTCGAGTAGCTTGTTGAAGCCAAGTTTTCTTGACAGCGATACTATATTCCTTATTTCACGCTTATGTTGTTTGTGAGACCATAATTTGTATACAACTTAAACCATACGAGTATAGCGGAGTTGTTATGCAATGTTTAATTTATTGACTTGCTGCACTTTGGTTTCTGAAGTGTTGAGCTTTCTGCCCTATTACATCTGTAAATCACAATTAGTCCACTTGAGTCAAACGCCGAATGGACACATGTTTAACTTCTCTGCTAGAAATGTTAATCTCGCCACTGTGGCCACATGTGTTCAGTAAACGAAATTGGACTGATGATAACATCATCATCCTATTCAAACTTATATTAAACTATATGAATGTATGTTGTTACAGTATATGTTTAAGTTTCACGCTGGTACTAATGTTGTTCATATTGCGTTTCAGGCTAGAAACTTCCGCTTCAAATGTGGTCTTGTATATGTTGCCGAGGCAGGGTAAGACAACTAGCCATAATTGCTGACATTACATTTCCTGAAAGAACTATTGATCTGCAGTGGTGATTCTAGCCAGTCCTTTATCAATCTTAGTCAGTGGACACATCACTTTGCAATAGACTAGTAGAATTGCCTTGCATTTAAATTCTAACAAGGTGCCATTTTGCCAGCTAAATCTGAATATCACAATGTTCCTAAAGAGTGTAATCTGCAACGTATGTTTATTTGCTCCTCTTGTCTCCATCATTTTACTTGAAGATTATACCTTCCCAATTGTCTTATTTTCAAGTCTCCAGGGACACTTTACTTCAAGTTTCAGTGATTTTCACCATGCGTTTCTTAGTCGTTTTTTTGTCCAAATATGTATATTAATATCAAAGCAATCATCTTTTTCTGTGACTTATTCAACACCTTGCAATGTAGGTACATGCTCTCTCGGGCATCGGTTCCACGCCATTCAATTATCAAAAAGTTTGCGGGAGAGGATATTGAAAATTTAGATGACCTTATTGCAGTTATTTCAAAGCTGTCTAGGGGAGCACGAGTGCCTCTCGAATATGTAAAGTACACTGACCGTTATCGGAACAAGGTACAAAAATGTTCCTTAGGAGCTTTATCATGATAAACCTTCCTTAGTAAATGTTGAGTTTTATATACAACTAAGCCCCCGCCTTATTTATGTGTTCAGTCTGTACTGGTGACAATTGATCAACACGGTTGGTATGCGCCTCCTCAGTTGTACACTCGAAATGACGCAACTGGTCTGTGGAATGCAAAGTTGGCTATACCGCTTGAATCTCCCTTTGTAGTTTCTCATCGTGCCGGCCATATGGATGCAAACTTAAATTCCGTTTCACCTTTGACTGAATCAAGTCCTATGGATCTCAAATGCCAGCACGAGTCTGAGAATACGGCAGATGGATGCGTAAAAATGCAAACAGATGAGGAGATTGCCGTAGATGGATCCCACTCTGGCGAAGATTCCATCATTGAGAAAAAAAGGCGCCGGGTGGATGAGGAGATAGCTGCTGAGGGAACTATATCATCTTTTGGAGATTTAGATGACATAAAAGATGGCGCATTGAGGCATCCTTCCAGTGTGGAAGTCTCTGACCTTGCTCGGACAATATCAAGTAATGCTTCATTGGCAGAACAAGTAATTGAGCCAGCTCTTGTAATGTTTGAGGTGAGTGCTATTCTCAAATCTAAAATTTGAGGAGCTATCACGGTTATGCTTATTTCGTTGTTTTAGTTTATTTGAATATTTGATGACGACAATGTTTGGTATATTCAGTACTCCCTCCGATAGTCCGATCCATGTTAATTGATGCTGCTTTAGTACAACTTTAGTGGATCGGAGGAAGTAGTTTATTTTCGTTTTTGAAGGTTACTTATGGCTTCATCATCTCTACCACCTCTACTCCCTCTCTCTCTCTGATCCAACGGTGTCAACATTCAGAACAAGTGGCATCATTTTCTTAGAAATTCCGCAAATGATCTTAATATATTGATGATAGTGAACCAATGACACCTATACCTGTATGACAAATCTGTATCTTGTACAAATGTCCTGTTTTCGTTTCCTCATTGATTACTATTAAGTCATTTTTATTCTCTCATTTACTTGCATATCTACTGTTTTGCTCTTTACTCTTGGACTGGTGAATGAACTACTGCTATGTGTTTTACAGTACATCGTAACCAGCAATTGTTGGTTTCAGCTGTTTTGTGATTTGTGCTTATTCAGAACCTGACTCACCTGTACCTCTACTATTTTATAGGTGCATGTGCCACCAATATGCATGCTTGATGGAGTGCATTCTCAACATTTCTTTGGAACCGGTGTGATAATATATCATTCTGACTGCCTAGGTCTGGTTGCCGTCGATAGGAATACAGTTGCTGTATCTATCTCTGATATAATGCTCTCTTTTGCTGCATATCCCATTGAAATACCTGCAGAGGTAATGAGCTCAGCACCCATTTTGTTGACTAAATCCATGTCATATTGAATTTCAATTAATAGTAGCTTCCAAATTTTGGTTTTCAGGTTGTTTTTCTGCATCCTGTTCATAATTTTGCATTGGTTGCCTATGATCCTTCTGCACTGGGAGCTGGTGCATCTGTTATTCGAGCTGCCAAGCTTCTTCCTGGTTTGTTTCATTTTAGCGCCCCTTCTATTTATTTCCTATAAGTATATTGTTTGGTCATTTTAGCGCCCCTTCTATTTATTTCCTATAAGTATATTGTTTGGTCATTTTAGCGCCCCTGGTATGACTTAACAACCTTTTTGTACCGGTTTGTTTTTGCCATTTTGGATGTATATGTAGAACCTGCCTTGCGCCGAGGAGATTCTGTCTACCTAGTTGGGCTAAGTAGAAGCTTACAGGCTACATCAAGGAAATCAACCATAACTAATCCTTGCACGGCTGTTAATATTGGCTCAGCTGACTGCCCACGATATCGTGCAATAAATATGGAGGTCATTGAGCTTGATACTGGTACTTCCTATGCACATTTCAACTAACCTTTGTCGATCTCATGTCTTGATTGTTTGTAATTGTACTGAAAACTGTTTTTTTTTATAGATTTCGGTAGCTCATTTTCGGGTATATTGACGGATGAGCAAGGAAGAGTTCAAGCGTTATGGGCAAGCTTTTCCACCCAGGTTAGTTTGCGTTGGGAGTTGTTAACCTTGGTCTGTTTTTGTAAGTAATGACGCTCCCATGTTCTCAGGAGCATTTCTTGAAAAGATCAAAAGAAAAAAGAAAAGCACAAAACGGCAGCTTACGCCCAAGGTTAGCCGCTTGATATCTCCAACATCAAGTAAATGGGCAATGGAATAAAAATACATATTCAGTATGTAATGATCCTAAATTGCGTTTAAGAATCTAAATGTTATACTGTATTAAGTAAAGCAGCCGATTTTCTTAGCCTTTTGCCTGACATCATGAGTCATAACCTGTAGTCCTAATGCTTGTAAAAAACCATGTAATGGTACTGTCCCTAGTTGTTACCTCTCATGTACTTGACGGTGTAATTAACAACCTAATTTTTTCTCTCCAGCTCAAATATGGTTGTAGCAGTTCAGAGGACCATCAGTTCGTTAGAGGTATACCAATATATGCAATAAGTCAAGTCCTTGAGAAGATAATCTCGGGTACTCCTGGACCATTTCGTCTTATCAATGGAATTCGAAGGCCAATGCCACTTGTCAGACTTCTGGAGGTGGAACTTTATCCAACTTTGCTCTCGAAAGCAAGAAGCTATGGATTGAGCGATAACTGGGTGCAGGTAATTAGCTTAATGTTTCACTTAATCTCGCCCAAAATTGTTTTTCCTGACCTGGCAAACGTGATTATATCGTTCCTCTCTGGCTTCTGGGCCTGAATATTGTGCGAGTATATCAATTGAGACATTTATTGTTCTATTTGATTATCTTTGTAGGCTCTCGCTAAGAAGGACCCTGTGCGCAGACAAGTCTTGCGGGTCAAAGGTTGTTTGGCTGGATCAAAGGCGGAAAAGCTTCTGGAACAGGGAGATATGATTCTGGCTATCAACAAGGAACCAATAACATGCTTTCTTGACATCGAGAATGCTTGCCAAAAGTTGGACCAATCTATCGATTCAGATGGCGTGCTTAACATGACAATATTTCGTCAGGTGAGGAAGGTTTATTACCTTTTTTTTGTACAGTTACAATATGAATCTAGAATATCTATATATATCATTATTACAACTGTTTCATGCAGGGAAAAGAAATTGACCTTATTGTTGGAACCGATGTAAGAGATGGTAATGGTTCAACAAGGATGGTGAATTGGTGTGGATCCATAATTCAGGATCCTCATTCAGCAGTGCGTGCACTTGGTTTCTTGCCCAAGGAAGGTCATGGAGTTTATGTTGCTAGGTGAGGAACATGTTTTTTTTTAACAAATATTTATGCGCAAATATTAGCACCAACTCTGATGAGTTTTGACCACAGTATTTAGTTAAAAGTTATAATAAGCCTGTAGCAGCCACTATAGGTTTAAACTTTAAAGTGATCGGATTTGAGTGACTAGCATTAATTTGCTTGAGTGCATTTTTTCAGTTGTTTTGGTGTACTAACACATTTAGGCTACGCTTGGTGCACCGGATTGGGACTCAAAACCGGAATATTGTACAGAGCCCAGAAACGCGCTTGGTTCGCCGTTTCAGTTTTTTTTTCTCCCCCGGTTTCGGTCCATTACACCCGAAAACATTACAGAGCATGGGAGGTCACATTTTCTTTCCGTCGGCGAGAACCGAGAGTGAGAGAGAGAGGTGCCCCGATCCCGAGTTCCCTCGCCCACCCCCCTTTTGTGCTTCCCTGCCATCCATGACATTGACCTAGGGTTTCAGCGATGCGAGGTTAGTCGTTGTTGCCTGCTGATATTTCGGTCCAGCCAGGCATGGAAGGGACTGGAATTACACCTGTATGCAATCTTTCCAAAGAGCAGCCGGAAGGGGAATGGAAATACGTCTGTGTTCCACCAGATTACTTGTGACATGTATATTACAGGTGTAAAGTATCTACTGGTGTAAATTTATTCCATGCTCCCAAGAGGGCAATTTTTTCGGAGTTATAAGCATGTAGCAGCCACTATAGGTTGAGGGCCTCTTTGATTCGCAGGATTGTCAAAATGAAGGAATTGGAAAAATGCAGGGCATGTCCCATATTATCCTACAGGATTTGAAAGAATGTTTGATAGCGCAGGAAACAAAGGAATTCTACAAAGAGGTTTGAGTGGATGGAAATTTTCCTCCAAAATGTAGTACAAATGGATCCTATGGAAAAATTCCAAAGGATGCCAATCCTACGAATCAAACGAGCATCACAGGAAAAATTCCTAAGGGTTCAAATCCTCCAAAAATCCTATGCAATTCCTTTGAATCAAAGGAGCCCTCAAAGTATTTTCGTAGGAATTTTGGAGGATTAGAATCCATAGAATTTTTTCCTATGTTGGTTGTTTGATTCATAGGATTGAATCCTGCAGGAATTTTTCCTAAGGATTTCTTTGTACTACTTCCCATCAGATTTCTAGCATCCACTCAAACCTCTTTGATAGAATCCTTTGTTTTTCCTATGATGCAATCAAACAAACCAAAATCTTGTAGGATTGAGATGAGCATGACATTCCAATCCTATATTTTTCCCATTCCTGTGTTTCTGAAATCCCGCGAATCAAAGAGATTTGGATCACTAGCAATAATTTGCTCAAGGGAGTGCTATTTTTCAGTTGTTTTGGTGTACTAACCACATTTAGGAGTTTTGACTTGAGTATTTAGTTGCAGTTATAAACCTGTAGCAGCCACTATAGGTTTTTAAGCGATCAGATTTGAATAGATTAGCAATGATTTGCTCAAGGGAGTGCTATTTTTCACTTCAACACAGTTTTCAAGTCGTTCTGCTCTCTGGCTGTATACGACTTCACATGGAATTAGAAACGTGACGTGCCAATTAATACAAGAATGCGACCCATAGGAACTGTAGTTTTGTTAGGCAAATATGTGAACCGAGTAATGGATTTAATGAAAATAAGAAAGAGAGAATAGTGATCAATGGATGCCTTTTTCCTCTTGTGGCATGTTTCGTGAGTTCATCTATATCAATGAAAATAGATTGTGGTTTCTCCCGATATCAGCATATCTTGCGAAATCTCATCCTGTAACGAATGTCTTATCTGTATACTTTTCGATACTGCTTGGGTGGTGCTACCTCTAAATGCTAGGCATAGTTCAAGCCCACACTTGGTCTGAATCCATCTGTCCTCCTTCCGTTGCGATTAGCAAGGCAGGGTACCTATAATATGAGTATAATTTTTACATAATTATATAGATGTCAGGCGTGCAGTTTATAAGGGTTTAGGATTAAGCAGCAAGTTTGTTATGCAGATGGTGCCATGGAAGTCCCGTACATAGATATGGTCTTTATGCTCTCCAGTGGATAGTTGAAGTTAACGGGCAACCAACCCCAGATCTTGAGTCCTTTATTGAAGTGGTGAAGGTATGCATTGTCAATAGCAGTCTTCTTTTGGTATATTCCAGTCTACATTTTGTATTGATGGTGAACATGGTTCACATTTCATTTGATTCGAGTTAATATGGCTGGAATAATATTTTCCTCAGGGATTGGAAGATCGTGAGTTTGTTAGGGTGAAGACTGTCCACTTGAACGGAAAACCACGTGTGCTCACTCTGAAGCAGGACCTTCACTACTGGCCGACCTGGGAGCTCACTTTTGAACCGGAGTCCGACACATGGAAGAGGAGAACAATAAAGGCGTTGCAGCCAACCGGGGCTTGATTTATTCTGCTTTGTTGTGATATTTTCAGCGGGCCTAGGCCTTCTCTAGGAAGGCCAAGCATGGAGAGGTGAGGAACTCTGAAATGCTTGTCATGCCGGTGAGCTAGAATCAGGGTGGGCACTAGGAGGATATATAGTGTAATTCATAGATGACATATGGATTTCATTGCCTGTGGATAATTGGACTGCCGGGTGTGTCCTTTCTGTACCTATTGGATATATTTGTTATTCTCCTGTAGTAGAAGCAATAAACCATTTAGCGATTTAGCTCTCGTCTAAACTATTTTTCCGCAGAGCACATAGTTTGCAGCTCCTTTCGGGGTGGAGCTGATACTCGGTCATTCAGTTTTTGGACCAATCTATTCTGTATGTGAAGCTTCCTTTGAGATTTGGACCAAGCTATTCTGTATGTGAAGCTTCCTTTGAGATTTGGACCTTGTGCCACCGATGTCGAGTTCGTCGCACAGTGCATGGGCACTTTAGATGGGTAGCACGATATTCCTAAACCCGATCCTCAAAAGCCTTGAGCATATCCAAATCAAAGCCGCTATCCGTCTTGAGAAAGTAGGAATCCCTTCACACCTGCGTAAATTCAGGCAAATCAACACGCAAGCAAGAAGGCAGAAGAGAGCAGCCGAAGCATCGAAACAAGCTCATAGTCATCGTGTCCCTTTTGTGCATCGTGTTGACAAATGTAAACCATGCGCATGCACCTTTATCATTAATCTAACGATCTCCTATATAAACCCAGACGTACGTTGTACTAATTTCCTCTCCTCTGGAGCGCATATCTCCGGAGGAATATATTCCGCCACCACTACTACCAGTCGGCTCCGGGTCTAACAATTACCCGCGAAAACGAGGGCCGTCCCTTTAGATGCGTTCTGTTCTGTGCCACTCCGGTGGATGCCTTCCGCCGAGAGGGAAAGGACCGCTTAGGTAGGCGCTCCTTGTTGCCGGATTCCTTCTTTCTTTCGAGCGCTCGCACGGTAGCACTAGCACCAACCGAACAATTATTCAGGGGCGTCTCTTCTTCTTCTTCTTCTTTAAATGGCTCGCTGGTTCCATTTCGTTGCCGCGAACTGAAGGAGGAGCTAGCATGTATCCCGCGCGAGGGGCACACGCGAGCCAGCCGCAACAGCAACAGCAAGGCCAGCACCGTGCGAGTTAGGGAGGGAGGGAGGGAGGGAGATGGGTTGCTATCCCCTGCGCGTGATCGTCTCCAAAGCGCTTGGGAAGTGCAACGGTATGATGCGTCTTCTCTGATGGTTGCTGATAGATAGTCCTAGGTCTTGAGAGCTCGCGCTTGGTTCACGGATGTCTTTCTTCTCTCGGACCATTCTCGAGCAGCTTTGGCCTTCTGCGCTGATCTTTCTGGCAGAGTATCGTTATGCACCAGTGCTAGAGACCTCTGTATTTCTCAGGATAGGTTGTTCCAGTCGCTACAATTCAGTTCTGCTTCCGCCGTTAACTTTTTCTTTGCATAAGTTTCTGTACCATGATAGCTGAGCTTTGTTAGTAGCATTCCTTATTGTTTGACTCATTTTTTTTCACGAATACGCAAAGTTTGTATGTCTTTTCATTGATAGAAGAAGAAGATGAAATGAGAACAAAGGTAGGGTACATCACATGGCACATCCACAAACTGGCGTAAACATATTGTCTGGAGCAGAAAGATTTGGGATGGCCGGCCTTATTGTTTAACTCATGTCACGTGATCATATATCGTGTAGTCTCAGAACTCCAACGTTTGTCACACAAACAAAGCAGCCAGCTGATATTTGTGAGCTCGGGCGACATATGCAGGGCGCGAGCGATGGATGGAGGACCAGAGGATGGACTACGCCATGGCCTACCCTCCCGGCCCACACCCAGAGACGCTCTACATGCGGCCCGTGGCGCGCACCGTCACCTTCAGCGGCACCAACTCCGTGAACATGATCCCGCCAAACCCCCCGCCACCGCAGCAGCAGCAGCAACACCCAGAGCCCCAGCCCCAAGCACCGCCACCCCAATCGCAAGCGCCACCACCCCAGCACGAGCCCCAGCCGCAACCCGAGCAGCCCGCGCCCGCGCCGGAGGAAGGCGCGCCGCCGCCCGAGCAGCAGCCGAGGCAGCCGAAGCGAGGCAAGAAGAAGCCGCCGCGCCGCGTCCGGTTCGGCCCCGAGCCACCACCACCACCGTCGCAGCAGCAGCAGCAAGAACACCAGGAGCAACAGCAGCAACAAGAACAGCAGCCGGAGCACGCGCCGAACGGCAACCCGGGCAGCGGCGCGCCGGGACACCACGGCCAGCAGGGCCGCGGGCCGCCGGGGTACCTGAGGTACACGCCGTCGCCGCTGCCGAGGTGGGAGGCGACGCCGAGGCGGCACGAGTACTTCTCCGGCGAGTACCGGTACAGCTACCCGACGCCGGTGCGCGAGGGCATCTACAGCATGGCCACCGACGCCAACCGCCTCACCACCATCTTCAGCGAGGAGAACCCCAACGCCTGCGCCATCGTCTGACTCCCACCCTGAGCGCTTGAAGTCGGCGGGCCGGCCGGCGAGGAATGAGGTTCTCCATCGCGCCGTACTTCCATTAGCTCTTTGCACCGCCTGATTGGAGGGAGGAGAATCCGGTTCCCTTCTCGTAGGTGTATGTTGAAAGGGGGAATAGTTGGGTGGTATGACACGATGAGATGAACATTCGCGTTGTTTGGATTCGGCTCGTACGATATTACTTTCATGATGCTCTTTTCGCGCGTTCTCTTGCAAAGCTAAGAAGAAGTTAGTCAATGATTGTTGGCCACCAAAGACAGATTAAGCATAATGCATGTGTCTAATAGGTGTATGCGATGGGAATGCACTGAACAGCGACCGTCTCCTTTCGCTGTCCTCCGGTCTAGATTTTACGTGATCAAATCATTGCAAAAACAGTTTTGGTAAGTCTCAATTGACTGAGGCTTCATTATGTCTCAAGCGATGCTATCTTTCTTTGATTTTGCATGAAGATTCATAAAAAGTAATTTTTTTCCAGTTTTTCTTCTTCTTACATACTACTCTCTTCGTTTCAAATTACTCGTCACAGAAATGGATGTATCTAGAACTAAAATACATCTAGATACATCCGTACCTGCGACAAGTAAATTGAAACGGAGGGAGTATATCACTTGACTGAGACTTGGTCTCAGTCGACGTAGACCTAGCCACACCCTTGCAAAAATAGATAAAGAGAATATACTACTTATTAATGAGGTTCATTGAACATTGTTTATCCCAAGACATGGCTATTAGCGCTACTTTCATGTACTAAATCGTTATAGTACGGATCAACCAAAGCCCCGCTAAGACCAGGTGCATCTCGACCATCCTACCATGGTTCCTTCTAGATCTTGTATCTAGTTTACCATCTTCGTCTAGCCATTTTGCCTATCCCGTAACATCTTATGGACTACACGTATTTGACCCAAACACTTAACTCTCCACATACACCAAGTCTTATAGTAGATCTATACACTCATTCAACAAACTGCATCCTAGCGAATATGTCCTTTGCCATCTTGAAATCACCATTTTGCTTGAAAACACATGCATGGTTAGACTCGGTCTTCTCTTGTTTGCTCACTCACATGAGCCGGCCGCCAATCCCTTGATTGATAATATATCACCACACTTGGCTTCTCCTCAACTCTCAACGATGGTTGTTCGCACCTTGTACAGGTTGTTCTCGGTCCTCTTTCCCATCCACAAGCTTCTTGTCCTTCTTGATCCTCATGGTCTTCTTGTCCCTGTCCACCTTTGGACATAACCATTTCCATGGAGTTTGTCAAGCGAACTTAGATTCCTCCGAGCCTTTCGCACATCTCTAACATTATTGAGCACATGTTCAACACCGTCTTTGATCTCGATCTTGATATCTCCAATGCACCATGGCACATCGTCGTCTTGATAGACATCTCTAAGATCACCAAACTTGTAGGAAATTAAGCACTCTTTTGTTTAGGTGTGACATGATAAGAGCTTAGTGTATCCAAAATCCATGCTTCATCGGATTGCTTGTTTGATATGGTAAGTAGGTCACCATCAAAATCATCGCTTTCTTTAGATGCTGGCGGTTCCTTCAGTCTTCTTCCACATTCCACATCCCCTCCTTAGGTGACCACTCGTTACAATGTGTCAAGGGGAAGTGGCTTTCATTATGTTCTTGTGCCGCACGTACTATGTTTTGTGCCGTAATTGCCCATGTACGATACAGGGGGACATGCCTGGGCCATTGACTCCTTTAAATGTGCCACCCCTGATTTTCCTAAAAGGAGTCATATTACTACCAGAAATGGAGGAGTCCAGGACATACGTGCAAGATGACCAAGATGGAGGGAAGGAAGCCACTGACCAACACTATTATATAAATTTGTGCCCTCAAGACAGAGCACCATCTTCAGTCGGACAAAGATCTCTAGAAGCCCTAGATTATAGTAGATTCAATCTAGACATAAAGTCGAAACCGTCCATCTCTATCATATTTTATTTGCATTTTGTTTCGCGATCCTTAAAATTCTAAGCAACTCAAGGACCCTCGGAGAGAGTTGGGGATTTCATGGTTTTCATATTTGAATTTTATCAAATATCGAAACAAGGATCATTTGTTTTATTATTTTTCTCTCCGAAAATATTTCATATTAAAATATATGAGAGGAGATAATATGACTTCTCCAAAATAAACGAAATATTGGAGGAAAAATATTAAAATCAACTTTTGACTTTATTCGGATTTTATTGCTATTTTTATTTGCATAGGAAAAAATATGCATTTTTTAAAAATTGCATTTTAGGCCAAGAAAATGTTCACCTTGTTCTAAATATTCTATTTAGATGGTGAAAATTTGTTTTAGTATTTTTAGATTTTTTTTATTTTTTTCAAGGATTTCTTTTCGGCGGACTATGTTAAAAAAAAGAGGAATCCCACCGGATCGAACTGGGCCGCGGCTCAGCTGGCCCAGCCAGCCCCGCGCCGCCGTCGTCTCCGAGCCGGACTCCTCGAGGGAGTCCGAGCCACAAGCCGCCGCCCCTCCCCCTTTGAAAGCCGGACCCGGGGCCCCCTTGGAGCCCCAAGTCGCCGCCGCCAGCCGCCAGCCCCGCCGCCCGCCGCCTCGCGCCGCCGCCGCACGCCGCCTACTGTTGCGTCGCCGCCAAGCCCCTGCCGCGCCGCCCTCCGCCGCCCCGCGCTGCACCCCGCCGTCGCCCGCTCGCCGGAAGCCGTCGGAGCCGCGCCGGAGTTCGAATCTCGCCGTTCGGTTTTTTCGGTTTAGGTAAAAACCGTTGTTTTTTTTAAAAAAAACCCTAGTTACGTTTTTAGACCGATTCGATGGTTTTCTCGGTTTAGTTTATTCAGCGGACGTTCGTCCGTACGTTCGTTTTAACGAACGGTTTTCGCCCGTTAGTCACAGACAACGAACGTTCGTTCGTTAGCCTGTTCGTCCGTTTTTGTTTTTCTCAGGTTTTTCGCGATTATTTTCGATCGCGATTTCTCACGCGATTTTTTTTTAGTTTTTTTTTCGCTCGTTTATAGGAATCAGGCGATTCAAGCGCCTAGATCTTCGTCTCGAAGCCCTCTTTCCGTTTAATCAACTTGAACAAGATTTTGGTACTGTAAAATTTGACTTTAGTCCAGATTAGTAATCGGATCTTGTTTCTTTCGCAGTTTGTGTTTCGTTGCTCCCTTTGATTTGATTCTTTTTGCAAACTGAAGTTCTTAAGTTGAACTTTCTGGTTAGATCTCTTATTTGAGTTTTACCCGTGCATCTTTGTTTGATTGCTTATGTATGCTATTGTTTGTCTGCGATAGAACACCCGGAGTGCGAAGCGTGCTACTACGAGTCTCTAGGTTTCACGGATCATCAGCAAGGCAAGTAACACTTTGATCGTACCCCTTTATTACCCAGTTTTTATGCATTAGTTCCAATCCTCAAACACTGCATGATTAGGATGTGATTGACTTGTGGGTTTGGGAAGTAGATGATGAGGTAGAACCTATTACCTGTTTTATTATCAAACCCTCGGGAGTTACCTCTACGTTGCTTATATTGCTATGCTATGCTCGTAGACGTGGATTGGGTTTGAGTGTATCCATGACAGATGTGAGATTGATAATTAATGGTTCAACTTAAGGTGGCAACTTTAATACACATCTGGATGGATTACTTGTTTGGGCACCTGGAGAATCCAGTGTTGTCCTAGGATATCCCGGAGTACCCGTGTGATCATCCTACGGTCCGCCACCCAGGCTCAAAGGGATCTTAAGATTATTCATGCTAGAAACTTCCATGTGCAGCCACAAGCCATTATGGGCTCTGGCATAGTATGAGTAAGTTGTGTGACCTCTTTCAGTGGTGGGCTAGCAGATGTAGAGGGAAAGTAGGTGTAACTGTCCATCCAGAGTAAAGAGTAAATGCTTCTGAAAGACTGTGTCTCGATCATCCGTTTCTCAAACATCATGTAGTGCGAGAAATCCAACAGAGGAGATCGAGTCTTGTGGGAAAAAGTGCACAAACTTCTGCAGAGTGTACAATCTAATCATGGTTAGCCGTGTCCCCGGTTATGGACATCTTGAGTATCTAGTACTTGGATTTTCCTATTGTATCTCATCACTCTAAATTAATTTGTTGGGTTAATGAACTACTTTAATTGGGATTGAGTTGGAGGAACCTTCTCAATGATGTTTCAAGTACCATGATAGTTGAAATAAAACTTATTCCTTTGTTGTAGGAAATTTTTTGGCTTTTCGCAAAAACATTATAACCATACAGCCTCCACCAGCCAAATATGCATATAGTGTTAGTATTATTTCTGTTCATTGCTCTACTGTGTTACATTGCCAGCATATTTCATGTGCTAACCCGTTTTTGGGCTGCAACATATCACGTTGCAGACTTTTCAGACGAGGAGTAAGGTTCGCTAGGTCGTTGCCGTGCTGCTCAGCTATGTCGTTGGAGTTGATGGGCTCACTTTATCTTCCAAGCCTTTCGCTGTTATCGTATTAGATGGCCTTAGGCCATATTTATTATAATAAGTTCTCTTTTGGAGACATTCGATGTAATAAGTGTGTGATTGCTACTCTGTTATAAATCCTTCGAGTACTCTGTGTGTCAGCAGTACCAATCCAGGGATGACACTGAAGCATAGAGACTTGACCATTTGAGGTCGGGTCGCTACAATCTCCAAACAGGGCAACTTGACATCCAACTCGCCTAACACTCCTTTGTACGTTTCCATTGCAACCCCTCTGTGTATAATCCCATATAAGCATGAAAATGATTTGTTACTTTTAGCGTGAGGGCTCGAATCTGTGTAAAACTCATGCCTAGTGTCCACTGGTAACCCGAGGTTGTCACACTATCATAAAAATCTACATGCGACTATTGTGATGGTGTCATGCAAATCTTTGGTCCAAGGGTCCACAATTGACTAGGAGGAAAGGAGAGTTCATAGCTCATGGGTGGACTAATCCCTCTCATGCCTCCACCATAATGGTTTTTCTTCTTGGGCATCCTTCTGGACATCGCTTGGGAATTCGTTTTTGGGAGGACAAGCGAGCGAGAAATGCCACCCTCCGAGTTAATATCCAACCATTTACCATATTTCTCGAAACGAAAGTGATATAGTTAAATAAGTCATGAGCACGATGGATTTCACTAGAATCTAGCTCAAAGTGGTTTTCTCCGTTGACTATAATAAATAAACAATTTGGAAGTCAAAAGTATCATTAAAAATCAAGATTATTTTGGTACCTTCGTCAATGTGTGATCCTAACTAAGGACAACATCGTTCATCGCAATTGGCATGGAAGAAAAACATGTTGTTTTATCAAAGTAACGAGATAATAAAATATATTTGCTTGCAATGCAGATTTGCGCGCTACATAGTCAGTCATCCAAGTTGCATTTAACTTCTATCTGCCACGCATTGTAGCGAATGTGCTTGGTCACTGGCTTCATGGTATACCATGCAAGTTTAGCATGCTCATAAGGGTGAGAGCGTCAACCTAGATTTGGCCATTATAACAATGTAGTAATGATATGATTTTTAATTGTAAAAATTCATCTCCATTGCAAGATTATCTATCGATATACACACTACACACTAGCTTCGTTCATGGTCTATTCTACAATGACAAGAACACCAACATTTGTTTACAACATTGTGTATGTGTTTGGAGCAGGTGTCCAAGAAAGTTTTAACCCCTTATGGGTGGCAGCATAGTCTTCATACATGCCTTTCCCCTCTCCTCCTTTGGAATTGCTTTGTTTTTGTGTGATTGTACCCTTTGTCAACGTGTTGCCTAAGTTTGTGCATTTTTGGTTGTACATCTTAGTTAAGCAGAGGTCGGGTACATGCTCGTTATATTCATATATCCTTGATACAATATTATTATTCAATAAATAGGAAACCACTTCCTTTCAGCCATTTGATTTTGTCGCTCGCATCGCTCGCCTCCCTTGGTTATCACGCGTCCCCTGTGGACCCCACGTACAATGTGTCCTAGAAATACCTAGGGCGACCCCATTCCCGTCCTCTTGTATTTTGTCCCTCATTTTTTTACTCATTCTCGACCTGCATGGGGCGCCACTGTACACATGTTGTCGCCGATGCGAACCAAGCACCGCACACGCCATCGTGCTACTCGGTGCAAGGGACAATGTGGCCGTGCGCCACCGCCACCGTTTTTGACACTACACCGCCGCTATTGGAGAAGGCTTCTGACAGACATGCGAGGGGCGACTGATGAAGGAAATATGCCCTAGAGACAATAATAAATTTGTTATTTATATTTCCTTATATCATGATAAATGTTTATTATTCATGCTAGAATTTTATTAACCGGAAGTACATGTGTGAATACATAGACAAATAGAGTGTTACTAGTATGCCTCTACTTGACTAGCTCGTTAATCAAAGATGGTTAAGTTTTCTAGCCATAGACATGAGTCGTCATTTGATGAACGGGATCACATCATTAGAGAATGATGTGATTGTTGACCCATCCGTTAGCTTAGCACTATGATTGTTTAGTTTATTGCTATTGCTGTCTTCATAACTTATACACGTTTCTATGACTATGAGATTATGCAACTCCCGAATACCGTAGGAACACTTAGTGTGCTATCAAACGTCACAACGTAACTGGGTGATCATAAAGATGCTCTACAAGTGTCTCCGATGGTGTTTGTTGAGTTGGCATAGATCGAGATTAGGATTTGTCACTCCGATTGCTGGAGAGGTATCTTTGGGCCCTCTCGGTAATACACATCACTATAAGCCTTGCAAGCAATGTGACTAATGAGTTAGTTACGGGATGATGCATTACGGAGCGAGTAAAGAGACTTACCGGTAACGAGATTGAACTAGGTATGATGACACCGACGATCGAATCTCGGGCAAGTAACATACCGATGACAAAGGGAACAACGTATGTCGTTATGCGGTTTGACCGATAAAGATCTTCGTAGAATATGTAGGAACCAATATGAGCATCCAGGTTCCGCTATTGGTTATTGACCGGAGATGAGTCTCAGCCATGTCTACATAGTTCTGGAACCCGTGTGATCATCCTATGGTCCGCCACCCAGGCTCAAAGGGATCTTAAGATTATTCATGCTAGAAACTTCCATGTGCAGCCACAAGCCATTATGGGCTCTGGCATAGTATGAGTAAGTTGTGTGATCTCTTTCAGTGGTGGGCTAGTAGATGTAGAGGGAAAGTAGGTGTAACTGTCCATCCAGAGTAAAGAGTAAATGCTTCTGAAAGACTGTGTCTCGATCATCCGTTTCTCAAACATCATGTAGTGCGAGAAATCCAATGGAGGAGATCGAGTCTTGTGGGGAAAAGTGCACAAACCTCTGCAGAGTGTACAATCTAATCATGGTTAGTCGTGTCCCCGGTTATGGACATCTTGAGTATCTAGTACTTGGATTTTCCTATTGTATCTCATCACTCTAAATTAATTTGTTGGGTTAATGAACTACTTTAATTGGGATTGAGTTGGAGGAACCTTCTCAATGATGTTTCAACTACCATGATAGTAAAAATAAAACGTATTCCTTTGTTGTAGGAAAAAAATTGGCTTTTCGCAAAAACATTATAACCATACAGCCTCCACCAGCCAAATATGCATATAGTGTTAGCATTATTTCTGTTCATTGCTCTACTGTGTTACATTGCCAGCATATTCCATGTGCTGACCCGTTTTCAGGCTGCAACATATCACATTGCAGACTTTTAGGACGAGGAGTAAGGTTTGCTAGGTCGTTGCCGTGCAGCTCAGCTATGCCGTTGGAGTTGATGGACTCACTTTATCTTCCAAGCCTTCCGCTGTTATCATATTAGATGGCCTTAAGCCATATTTATTGTAATAAGTTCTCTTTTGGAGACATTTGATGTAATAAGTGTGTGATTGCTACTCTATTATAAATCTTTCGAGTACTGTGTGTGTCAGCATTACCGATCCAGGGATGACACTGAAGCATAGAGACTTGACCGTTTGAGGTCGGGTCACTACAAGATGGTGTCAGAGCACACGCTGAGTGTAGGATACGACCAGTAAGCTAAAGCCCTAGATCACTACTCTCTTCTCATTTTTGACTCCTCTCCATTTTCTACTCTTTAGGATGGCGGACGCAAGGAACAAGTTTGCACAACCAGATGAAGAAGCATCTTTTGGACGACACTTGAAGGAAGTCACTAAGTACCTGAACATTGGAATACCAAGCTTCACCGGGACTTACAACGCCACTTTACCAGAAGAGGAGCGCTGGATGATTCAAGTTCAAGTTCCAGGAAGGACATTCATGCCAGTCACTAAGCCCATAGAGTTTTCCTTTGATGCACCAACCTGGAGTCTAGGAAAGAGTATGGCAGCCCACATCACCATGGGACGCATTGGAGAATTTTACCGGAAGGATCTCAAGGATACTATCTACCAGATTTGTGGGCGCCGAGATGAGCAATGGGAGATGATCAGCACCAGGAAGGATAGATCAATCACAGCTTTCATCCAAGAGTTAAACCAGCACATTCGTCGCCAGGAGAATCAGATGTGCGTAGGCATGATAGATTTGAAGAAGGCAATGACAAGGATCACCGAGCTTGAAGAAGAACTCAAGTCTACACGCGATGGATACGAGGAGGAGATGACGATACTAGTGGAGATGAATGACGATCTGACAAGGAAGCTAGGAGTATTCATGGGAGACCCCGTGCCAGGAGGAGAAGACGATGAACCTAAGGAGATTTGTTCTGAAGACTACATCATCATCGACGACACCGATTCCGACCCGGATAGTAGTGATGATGACTTTGAAGACGAAGCTGGAGTAGACATCATGGAGTCTTCCACTGATCAAAATTTCTAGATGACCACCAAAACAGTAGTAGTAGTCTACCATGTATATAGTGTAGTCTGAGCACTTTTGTAACGATAGTTAGATCGATTTGTATGCCCTTGCTTGATTGATTGAGTGATATGATTGTGTTTGTCTCATGTGCATATGGGTAGTGTTTTCCTCACTAGACCTCATTCTATTCTACTTCTCTTCCCTCTAAACCCTCAGATGCCTCCGAGACGTGACCCCAGATTTACCTTTCCACCGGAACTCACTCAGTTGATCCAGCAGCAGAATACACTGATGTAGTTGTTAGTTCAGAACCAAGGCAACAACAACAACAACCCACCGCCACCACCACCAGTTGAAAACTTAGCCCATTTTCTGAGGTTGCAGCCGCCGGTGTTCTCCAGTAGCACCGAGCCGATAGTGGCAGCTGATTGGCTCCGCAGGATTGAAAGGGAGTTAACCACTGCGGGATGCACAGATGCTGAGAAGGTGTGATTTGCCGCACATCAGTTGGATGGACCAGCAGCCACATGGTGGGAGAATTACACTGTCACCTATCCTATAGCCACTGTTACATGGGATCAGTTTCAGCAAGCATTCCGCATAGCCCATGTCTCAACTGGAGCTATGAGCATGAAGAAGCGTGAGTTTCGCAACTTACGCCAAGAGAACCGTACTGTGGGGCAGTACGTGGATCAATTTAGTAAGCTATCTCGTTATGCCCCTGATGATGTGGACACAGATGCTGCAAAGCAGGAGAAGTTTATGGAAGGGCTGAATGATGAGATGAGCATGCAGTTGATGGTGGCAACATTCAACAACTACTAGGAGTTGGTAGACAAGGCTCTTATGATTAAAGGGAAGCAGCAGCAAATTGCGAGCCGCAAAAGGAAGTATGGACAAGGAAGGTACAACTCAGGAGCTCAGTAGAAGCCTCGATTAACCCCGACCTCGGGAGGACTTGTCCATAACCATGGAGGTCACAACCACAATGGAGGGAGTTCTCACAACCACAGTGGCCCCAAGACTGGAAACGGGAACGGAGCAGGTAGTAATCAGAACCGCGCTAACCCAGCCACACCCGCCAAGAAGGACCTAAGTCACATTACTTGTTTCAAGTGCGGGAAGACTGGACATTACGCCACTGAGTGCCCTGAAGTGAAGAATGGAAATGGCAATGGAAGCGCCGGGAAGAAGCCCAACCCTTTCAACAGGGGACAAGTGAACCACGTGAACATGGAGGAGGTTGAGGAGCAGCCTGATGCCGTTATCGGTAAGTTTTTGGTTAAGTCGTTTACTACAATCGTTCTTTTTGATACTGGTGCATCACATTCATACATATCAAGGGGGTTCGTGGATAAGTATAAACTTCCCACTAAAGTTCTTAGGACACCTATGCTAGTAACCTCACCCGGAGCTGAGTATATGGTAAGAAGTGGATGTTTTCAGATGCCATTAGCCATTGGAAGCCATGTTTTCCCCTCAGACTTGATAATTTTGGAGTCACAAGGATTGGATGTGATATTGGGAATGGATTGGCTATCGATGTATGGGGGAAACATCGATTGTGCGAGTAAGTCAATTTTGCTCACCACCTCGGAGGGAAAAAGGATCAAGTATGTATCTAGGCATGCGCCTAGGAGGAGCCAAGTAAATACCCTCACGGGAGTTGTTCAGGAGGAAGTGCCTGTAGTGAAGGATTACCCAGATGTTTTTCCAGAGGAGTTACCAGGCATGCCACTGGATCGAGACATCAAGTTTTTGATAGAGCTATTGCCAGGTATCGGGCCAATATCAAAGAGACCCTACCGAATGCCCGCAAACGATCTATAAGAGATCAAGAAGCAGATTAAGGAGTTGTTGGAGAAAGGTTATATTCGAAGGAGTTCATCACCATGGGGAGCCCCAGTGCTTTTGGCTGAGAAGAAGGATAAGTCTCTAAGAATGGTTGTTGATTATCGTGCGTTGAATGAAGTGATGATTAAGAACAAGTACCCCCAGCCGATGATCAATGATTTATTTGACCAGTTGACAGGAGATAAAGTGTTTTCGAAGATCGATCTGCGATCAGGATATCACCAGCTGAAGATTCGAGAGAAGGATATACCTAAGACAGCTTTCACCACAAGGTACGGGCTGTATGAGTATACGATCATGTCTTTTGGATTAACTAAAGCCCCTGCCTATTTCATGAGTATGATGAACAAGGTGTTCATGGAGTTCTTGGATAAGTTCGTTGTGGTGTTCATTGATGATATCTTGGTATACTCGAAGAGTGAAGAGGAGCACAAGGAACATTTACGTTTAGTTCTCGAGAAGCTCAGGGAACATCAGTTGTATGCCAAGTTCAGCAAATGTGAGTTTTGGTTGAAGGAAGTTGGATTTCTTGGACATGTCATATCAGGAGAGGGTATAGCAGTGGACCAAACCAAGGTTCAGTCAGTCACTGAGTGGTTGTCACCCACCTCAGTTGGAGAGATCCGCAGTTTTCTTGGACTTGCGGGATATTATCAGAGATTTATTGAAAATTTCTCTAAGATTGCGAATCCTATGATGACATTGTTGAAGAAGGACACCAAATTCCATTGGACTGAAGAATGTGAAGCAAGTTTCCAGGAGTTGAAGAAACATTTGACTACAACCCCAGTGCTGATTCTCGCTTAGGACTTCCAAGTGTATTCCGATGCTTCTCGCTTAGGACTTGGAGGAGTACTGATGCATGACGGAAGAGTTGTTTCGTATGCCTCACGACAACTGAAACTGCATGAGTTAAATTATGCCACGCATGATTTGGAGTTGGCTTCCGTAGTGCATGCGTTGAAGACTTGGAGACATTTTCTCATCGGAAACCGTTGCGATGTATACACGGATCACAAGAGTTTGAAGTACATCTTCACACAGAAGGAGATGAACCTCAGGCAGAGGAGATGGTTAGAACTCATAAAGGATTATGATGAAGCTGCATTATCATCCAGGAAATGCCAATATCGTAGCAGATGCTTTGAGCCGTAAGAGTTATGTCAACACCCTCGTAAGCGGAGGGATGCCAAAGGAGTTAGCCGAGGATCTTAGGGCACTTCGATTGGAAATAGTTCCTAAAGGGTTTTTGGCAACATTGGAGGTTAAATCAACACTATTGGAAAAGATTCGAGAAGCTCAGAAGGATGACAAAGATATCACTGAGATAAAGGATAAGATGAGTGAAGGGAAAGCCAAAGGGTTTCGTGAGGATGAGCACGACACCTTGTGGTTTGAGGACCGTATATATGTGCCCAATAATGCAGATATCAGGAAGTTGGTATTACAGGGAGCTCATGACCCGCCATACTCGATACACCCCAGAAACACCAAGATGTATTTGGATTTTAAGGAGCATTTCTGGTGGACTGATATGAAGAAGGATATTGCCGAGTATGTAGCCATCTGTGATGTATGTCAGAGAGTGAAGGCCGAACATCAGAAGCCAACAGGATTGCTACAGCCTACGCCGATACATGAATGGAAGTGGGATAAGCTTGGCATGGATTTTATCACCGGATTGTCCAGGACCAAATCATGATATGATTCTATATGGGTAGTAGTTGACCGCTTGACGAAAGTGGCTCACTTTATCCTCGTAAAAACCACGTATACAAGTGCGAAGTTGGTCAAGATATACATGACTAGGATCGTATGTCTGCATGGAGTTTCGAGGACCATCGTGTCAGATAGAGGAACGCAATTTACTTCAAAATTTTGGCATCAGTTGCACCAGACCTTGGGTACCAGACTGGAGTTTAGTACAACTTTTCATCCGCAGATAGATGGACAGACTGAGAGAGTCAATCAGATTCTGGAGGACATGTTGAGAGCTTGTGCATTAGACTACGGATCTAGTTGGGACGATAATTTGCCCTACGCAGAGTTCTCATACAATAACAGCTACCAGGCCAGTTTGAAGATGGCACCGTTCGAAGCATTGTATGGGAGAAGATGTCGAACACCGTTGATGTGGGATGAATTTGAAGACCGCCAGTTGTTTGGACCAGATTTGATTAAGGAATCAGAAGAGAAGGTTAAACTAATTCGAGATAGACTGAAGGTAGCTCAGTCCTGACAGAAGAGTTATGCAGATTCAAAACGCAAGGAGGTAGTCTATGAAATCGGAGACAGAGCGTATCTGCGAGTATCACCTCTTCGAGGTGTTAAACGTTTTGGTGTTAAGGGGAAATTAGCCCCGAGATTTGTGGGACCGTACCATGTTTGGAACGCATGGGAGAAGTTGCCTACAAGTTGGAGTTATCCGAAGGACTGTCAGGAGTACATGATATGTTTCATGTTTCCCAGTTGAAGAAGTGTCATGCGGAGATAGCCGATATTCCTCTGAGAGATACAGTGCCCCTGGAAGCAACTCAGTTGAACAGTGATTTGACGTATGAGGAGAAGCCTGTCAAGATTCTAGAGTTTGCTAGCCGAGATACTCACAGCAAGGTTATCAAATTTTGCAAAGTTCAGTGGAGCCACCATACCGGGGATGAAGCCACCTGGGAACGAGAGGATGATCTCCGCAAAGACCACCCACACCTATTTCCTAGCTAACCCGAATCTCGAGGGCTAGATTGATCTTAAGGGGGGTAGGTTTGTAACATCCCAAATTTTCAATTTGGAATGTTATACGTAGGTCATTCATGCATATCATATTTTATTTGCATTTTGTTTCGCGATCCTCGAAATTCTAAGCAACTCAAGGACCCTCAGAGAGAGTTGGGGATTTCACGGTTTTCATATTTGAATTTTATCAAATATCGAAACAAGGATCATTTGTTTTATTATTTTTTTCTCTGAAAATATTTCATATTAAAATATATGAAAGGAGATAATATGACTTCTCCAAAATAAACGAAATATTGGAGGAAAAATATTAAAATTAACTTTTGACTTTATTCGGATTTTATTGCTACTTTTATTTGCATAGGAAAAAAATATGCATTTTTCAAAAATTGCATTTTAGGCCAAGAAAATGTTCACCTTGTTCTAAATATTCTATTTAGACGGTGAAAATTTGTTTTGGTATTTTTAGATTTTTTTTTCTAGGATTTTTTTCGGCGGAATATGTTAAAAAAAGAGGAAGCCCGCCGGACCGAACTGGGCCGCGGCCCAGCCAGCCCCGCGCCGCCGTCGTCTCCGAGCCGGACTCCTCGAGGGAGTCCGAGCCGCAAGCCGCCTCCCCTCCCCCTTTAAAAGCCGGACCTGGGCCCTCCTTGGAGCCCCAAGTTGCCGCCTCGCGCCGCCGCCGCACGCCGCCTGCTGCTGTGCCGCCGCCAAGCCCCTGCCGCCCTCTGCCGCCCCGTGCTGCACCCCGCCGTCGCTCACGCTGCCGCCCGCTCGCCGGAAGCCGCCGGAGCCGCGCCGGAGTTCGTATCTCGCCGTTCGTTTTTTTTCCGGTTTAGGTAAAAACCGTCGGTTTTTTAAAAAACCCTAGTTACGTTTTTTAGACCGATTCGATGGTTTCCTCGGTTTAGTTTATTCAGCGGACGTTCGTCCGTACGTTTGTTTTAACGAACGGTTTTCGCCCGTTAGTCACAGACAAACGTGCATTTGTTAGCCTGTTCGTTCGTTTTTGTTTTTCTCAGGTTTTTCACGATTATTTTCGATCACGATTTCTGATCTGATTTTCGTTTTAGTTTTTCTTTTTGCTCGTTTATCGGAATCAGGCGATTCAAGCGCCTAGATCTTCATCTCGAAGCCCTCTTTCCGTTTAACCAACTTGAACAAGATTTTGGTACAGTAAAATTTGACTTTAGTCCAGATTAGTAATTAGATCTTGTTTCTTTCGCAGTTTGTGTTTCGTTTCTTCGTTTGATTTGATTCTTTTTGCAAACCAGAGTTCTTAAGTTGAACTTTCTGGTTAGATCTCTTATTTGAGTTTTACTCGTGCATCTTTTTTTGATTGCTTATGTATGCTATTGTTTGTCTGCGATAGAACACCCGGAGTGCGAAGCGTGCTACTACGAGTCTCTAGGTTTCACGGATCATCAGCAAGGCAAGTAACACTTTGATCGTACCCCTTTATTACCCAGTTTTTATGCATTAGTTCCAATCCTCAAACACTGCATGATTAGGATGTGATTTACTTGTGGGTTTGGGAAGTAGATGATGAGGTAGAACCTATTACCTGTTTTATTATCAAACCCTTGGGAGTTACCTCTACGTTGCTTATATTGCTATGCTATGCTCGTAGACGTGGATTGGGTTTGAGTGTATCCATGACAGATGTGAGATTGATAATTAATGGTTCAACTTAAGGTGGCAACTTTAATACACATCTGGATGGATTGCTTGTTTGGGCACCTGGAGAATCCAGTGTTGTCCTAGGATATCCCGGAGTACCCGTGTGATCATCCTACGGTCCGCCACCCAGGCTCAAAGGGATCTTAAGATTATTCATGCTAGAAACTTCCATGTGCAGCCACAAGCCATTATGGGCTCTGGCATAGTATGAGTAAGTTGTGTGACCTCTTTCAGTGGTGGGCTAGCAGATGTAGAGGGAAAGTAGGTGTAACTGTCCATCCAGAGTAAAGAGTAAATGCTTCTGAAAGACTGTGTCTCGATCATCCGTTTCTCAAACATCATGTAGTGCGAGAAATCCAACGGAGGAGATCGAGTCTTGTGGGAAAAAGTGCACAAACCTCTGCAGAGTGTACAATCTAATCATGGTTAGCCGTGTCCCCGGTTATGGACATCTTGAGTATCTAGTACTTGGATTTTCCTATTGTATCTCATCACTCTAAATTAATTTGTTGGGTTAATGAACTACTTTAATTGGGATTGAGTTGGAGGAACCTTCTCAATGATGTTTCAAGTACCATGATAGTTGAAATAAAACTTATTCCTTTGTTGTAGGAATTTTTTTGGCTTTTCGCAAAAACATTATAACCATACAGCCTCCACCAGCCAAATATGCATATAGTGTTAGTATTATTTCTGTTCATTGCTCTACTGTGTTACATTGCCAGCATATTTCATGTGCTAACCCGTTTTTGGGCTGCAACATATCACGTTGCAGACTTTTCAGACGAGGAGTAAGGTTCGCTAGGTCGTTGCCGTGCTGCTCAGCTATGTCGTTGGAGTTGATGGACTCACTTTATCTTCCAAGCCTTTCGCTGTTATCGTATTAGATGGCCTTAGGCCATATTTATTATAATAAGTTCTCTTTTGGAGACATTCGATGTAATAAGTGTGTGATTGCTACTCTGTTATAAATCCTTCGAGTACTCTGTGTGTCAGCAGTACCAATCCAGGGATGACACTGAAGCATAGAGACTTGACCATTTGAGGTCGGGTCGCTACAATCTCCAAACAGGGCAACTTGACATCCAACTCGCCTAACACTCCTTTGTACGTTTCCATTGCAACCCCTCTGTGTATAATCCCATATAAGCATGAAAATGATTTGTTACTTTTAGCGTGAGGGCTCGAATCTGTGTAAAACTCATGCCTAGTGTCCACTGGTAACCCGAGGTTGTCACACTATCATAAAAATCTACATGCGACTATTGTGATGGTGTCATGCAAATCTTTGGTCCAAGGGTCCACAATTGACTAGGAGGAAAGGAGAGTTCATAGCTCATGGGTGGACTAATCCCTCTCATGCCTCCACCATAATGGTTTTTCTTCTTGGGCATCCTTCTGGACATCGCTTGGGAATTCGTTTTCGGGAGGACAAGCGAGCGAGAAATGCCACCCTCCGAGTTAATATCCAACCATTTACCATATTGCTCGAAACGAAAGTGATATAGTTAAATAAGTCATGAGCACGATGGATTTCACTAGAATCTAGCTCAAAGTGGTTTTCTCCGTTGACTATAATAAATAAACAATTTGGAAGTCAAAAGTATCATCAAAAATCAAGATTATTTTGGTACCTTCGTCAAAGTGTGATCCTAACTAAGGACAACATCGTTCATCGCAATTGGCATGGAAGAAAAACATGTTGTTTTATCAAAGTAACGAGATAATAAAATATATTTGCTTGCAATGCAGATTTGCGCGCTACATAGTCAGTCATCCAAGTTGCATTTAACTTCTATCTGCCACGCATTGTAGCGAATGTGCTTGGTCACTGGCTTCATGGTATACCATGCAAGTTTAGCGTGCTCATAAGGGTGAGAGCGTCAACCTAGATTTGGCCATTATAACAATGTAGTAATGATATGATTTTTAATTGTAAAAATTCATCTCCATTGCAAGATTATCTATCGATATACACACTACACACTAGCTTCGTTCATGGTCTATTCTACAATGACAAGAACACCAACATTTGTTTACAACATTGTGTATGTGTTTGGAGCAGGTGTCCAAGAAAGTTTTAACCCCTTACGGGTGGCAGCATAGTCTTCATACATGCCTTTCCCCTCTCCTCCTTTGGAATTGCTTTGTTTTTGTGTGATTGTACCCTTTGTCAACGTGTTGCCTAAGTTTGTGCATTTTTGGTTGTACATCATAGTTAAGCAGAGGTCGGGTACATGCTCGTTATATTCATATATCCTTGATACAATATTATTATTCAATAAATAGGAAACCACTTCCTTTCAGCCATTTGATTTTGTCGCTCGCATCGCTCGCCTCCCTTGGTTATCACGCGTCCCCTGTGGACCCCACGTACAATGTGTCCTAGAAATACCTAGGGCGACCCCATTCCCGTCCTCTTGTATTTTGTCCCTCATTTTTTTACTCATTCTCGACCTGCATGGGGCGCCACTGTACACATGTTGTCGCCGATGCGAACCAAGCACCGCACACGCCATCGTGCTACTCGGTGCAAGGGACAATGTGGCCGTGCGCCACCGCCACCGTTTTTGACACTACACCGCCGCTGTTGGAGAAGGCTTCTGACAGACATGCGAGGGGCGACTGATGAAGGAAATATGCCCTAGCGACAATAATAAATTTGTTATTTATATTTC
>NC_041390.1:517299751-517302164 GCF_002162155.2 Triticum dicoccoides | reverse complement strand
TCAGGTGTTCCTCTAAAAAAATGATATACATATCGCGTCAATTGCCCATGTTACAATTATTATCAGGCCGGCCCATTATAGTAGGGAGTGGAGTGAACCGCAAGAGACGTGGTGACCGACTTTGGAACTTCCTGGAAGGTTCCTGCCCGGTGGGAACCTTCGTGAAAGTTCCTGAAACCGTTTTTTACATGTTTTTCTGGGTTTTATGTTTTTCTTTTACTATCTTTTGTATGTTTCATAATTTTGAAAAAATAAAAATCTTCACAATTTATTTGAAATGTTAAAAAATGTTTTCTTCTTCAAAAACTGTTCGCATCTAAAAAATTAGAAATTTTAAAAATTGCTCACAATTTTTATAAAAGTTCATGTTTCTTGAAAATGTTGTTGGTACTTTCAAAAAATAGTTCCAAATTAGTTTTAAAGGTGCTCACGTTTGCAAAATTCATTTAAAAATGTTCACGTCTTCAAAAATGTTCGCGCTTAAAAAATCTTATTTTTCCAAAAAAAATAGTCACCCTTTAAAAAGAGGACTCATGGATATTTTATAAATTCATGAACAATTTTGAAATTTACAAAAGTAATGAATCCATGAACATTTTGATTTGCATGAACTTCCTTTGGATTCAGATTTTTTGAATTTGCAAAATAAAATCCGTGAACTCATTTTGAATTTGTGAACATTTTTTTAAATCCACGAACATTTTCTGAATTTGTGATCATTTTTTCAAATTCATGAACATTTTTTGACTTCTTAAACTTCTTTCAAATCCACGAACATTTTTTAAATTAAAATAAACCAAGAGAAAAAGAAGAAGCCTGGGCTGGTGGAAGACGCGCGTCTTATCGCGTGCGTGAGCGAGCTCGCCACGAGCGATACACAGCACCACCCATTGAAACCCTCGTCCCCAAATCATGTTCGTGACGGCAGATCCGGCCGTCGCCGGCGACGGCGACCGATCCCGTGACGGCTGGCCCTTCTGGAACATGCAGAGGAACCGGGGCCTCTCAGCCGCCTCGACCTCCACCAACTGGGTCCTCTCGGCCACCACGAAGAACGAGGGCTACTCCATCTGGACCTCTGTGGGCGGCAAATGGTGCCCCAGGCCCACGGATGCTCACGCCCCGGGGTACTACCACGACCTCGCCGAGTTCTACCTCGAGGCGGCCCGCCGCCTCCCCATCGCCGACATCCCGTACCTCTCGGACTGCATCTCCATCAGCGGCTTCACCGTAGGCCTCGCCGACCCCATCACCAACATCGTCCTAACCATCATCAACGCTTTTGCCAAGAGCCATCCTACGTCGTGCCCGTAAAGCTAGACGACGCGCTAGAGAAAAGTAGCAAGAAGTCCACCTTCGCCGTCGGCGCTCGCGACTCCCGCACCGGCCTCATCAAGTTCTTGTTGTGCTACTTCCGCAACCTCATGTAGGATCAGGCGAAGAAATGCCTCAACATGGCCGGCCACCACCTCCCCCTTGCCGTCCGCCTCGTCGTGGTGGGGGCTCCGAGGTGGTTCCCGCTCCACTGCTACAGCCGGATGCTGCCAAGACCAGGACCGCTTTGCAGAAGGCCACGAAGTGCTCCAACACCGATGGCCTCCTTGACCCTGTCCTGGATGATTTGCGCAGAGGAAAATAGCTTAAAGCCGACTGCATCTACAAGATATGTGACCTGCTGCGTTGTTCATGGCCGCCGGAGGCAACCCTGCCCCAACTCCCGGCGTTTATCGGGACAACATGTAACACCCCGGATGTAACTTGACATATTTGTAACTTCGACTCTTGCCATTTTCGGCTTTAAGTTATGAGATTCCCTTCGTGGTTGGGTTTTTGTTTTTGTTTTGCTTTTTGTTCATATCATGCATTTCATATCATGTCATCATGTGCATCGCATTTGCATTCGTGTTCATCTCATGCATCCGAGCATTTTCCCCGTTGTCCGTTTCGCAATCCGACACTCGCACATGCACCGGCGCACCCCTCTTGTCTCTTTTCGTGAGCGGGTGTTAAACGTTCTCGGAATGGACCGAGATTTGTCAAGTGGCCTCGGTACACCACCGGTAGACCGCCTGTCAAATTTCGTTCCATTTGGAGGCCGTTTGATAGTCCAACGGTTAACCGGGTAACCGCAAAGGCCTCTTGTGTGTTGCAGCCCAACACCCCTCTAAAACAGCCCAATAACCCATCTAAACCACTTCCATGTTCTCCGCCGTTGGATCACGATCGTGTGGGCGAAAACTACACCTCATTTGGACACTCCAAACTCCCTCTACCTATAAAAAGGCTTCATCCTCCGAAAATTCACGCGAAACCCTAGTCTTCCCCTTCCTCCGCACGCCGGACACGTCCGCCGGCGCCGGACACGTCCGCCGCCGTCCCCTCGATGAATCACCTGCCGCCACGTCACCCCGCC
>NC_041390.1:517222431-517299365 GCF_002162155.2 Triticum dicoccoides | reverse complement strand
GCCGGCCGACGTCGAGCTCGCCGCCTCCCCGTCGCCCGAGGTCGCCGCCTCGCCGCCCGCACGTCCCAACACCTCCCCCTCCTCTCCGGCCATCTTCCACCACGCGGCGACCAACTCCGACGAAGATCCGGCGAGCTCCCTGACGAACCTCATTTCGCGTGCCCCGAACCCTAGATCTATTTTCTGGAAGGAGATGAAATTCTTCTAAGTCCCGAATATCCCTAACATTTTCAGGCCATGTTCTTTGCATCACATCTCGGTGACCGTAGCTCCGTTTCATGCATATGATATGTCGAATTGTTCGTCTCGATGACCTCTTCACGTTAGAAGCATTTCCATGCATGATACTGTACATTATGATGCATTTTTCATTGATGCAAGATTGCTATAAAATGTTAACTGTTGTTACTTATCAGATCATGAGGTTTTGTCATTTCTATTGCATTTGATGTGTGCATCGTATGAGCTTGAGGTCTACATGTGTTTTGAACTACATCATGCCATCTTTTCAGAGGTTCTTGTCTTGTATTTTTGTAATCTATGTGGTGATTAGCATAAGCATGCAAACGAGGCTTCGTGATGATGCTGTTTTTAGGGACTTGGGATTTTGCTAAGTCTTTGCCTGTTGTTATTCTGATGCCATGTGAACTTGATGCTACAACGATATTCATGCTTATTTTGAGATACTTTAGTAAGGATGTTTTGAAAATGTGGTTATGCTCTATCCATCCATGCCCCTGTTTGCAATTATGGAGTGCCCTAGCATGTCTTGTTTTTGCTCTACGTTTGCTATAAAATGTTCCTGGCAGAATGTTAACTTGTTAATCAATTTTGCCATGGTTGTTGCTAGTGATCCATGCATCCTATGAACTTGATCTTGCCATGGTTAGCTTCATGAACATGTCATATTGCTGTTTGTATGCCTATATTGTCATTCAATGCCTATATTGTCATTCAATACTTCATGAATAAGTCTGAAACTGTTAATAAAACTTGCTATGCTTACATGGGTGCCATCATATCTTCTGTGCCTTTTTGGCTCATGATCAGTAAGGGACTTTTGATCTATGCTTTTAGTAGATTCATGACATGCCTTTGTTTGCTATGATATGTTCCTGTAGCATGTTGTTTGCTTGCTCTAAACGTTGCTTCCTGATGTTGTTTTTGACATGTTAGCAATTTCTCTAAGTCTGTGAAGCTGATATCTTTTGCACTTTTGCCATGCTTGTTTGAACCTGTTCTGCTGTGATTTAGCCGTAGCTCAGTGTTCATGTTTTGTCAAGCATCTCTTGTCATCATTGTCATATGCTTTGTTGCTATGTTGGAGGGCATTATCTTAGTTTCTTGTTGCATTCTAAGTGGCATCGTGCTGTTAATCGCAGTTTTGCGCCATCCTTGTTTTGCTTGCCATTTGCAAACCGTGCATCTGTTTCCGGTGATCTTTATATCGATTTAGACCGAAATCATCTCATCTTTCCAGCGGCATACTTGGTTTGCCAAGTTGATGCCCTGATCTTTCTTTCTCTTCCAGAGCACGCATATGCATTGCATATCATGACTTGCATATCATGCCATGTATTGCATCATGTTGCTTGTGCATTGCACCGTGATTGATTGTTGGTCCTTTGCTTGTGTTCTTGCTTTGGGTAGAGCCAAGAGACGAGTACGTGACCGAGGAACCTATTGAGTACGCTTACGAGGATCAAGATTTCAACAACTCTGAGAACAGTGCAGGCAAGATGGCCACACCCTCGAAATCACTTCCATCTTTGCTTTGCTAGTTGTTCGCTCTATTGCTATGTCGCGCTACCTACCACTTTCTATATCATGCCTCCCATGTTGCCTTGTCAAGCCTCTAACCCACCTTTCCTAGCAAACTGTTGTTTGGCTATGTTACCGCTTTTGCTCAACCCCTCTTATAGCGTTGCTAGTTGCAGGTGAAGATGAAGTCTTTCCATGTTGGAACATGGATATTGTTGGGATATCAGTATTATCTCTTATTTACTTTAATGTATCTATATACTTGGTAAAGGGTGGAAGGCTCGGCCTTATGCCTGGTGTTTTGTTCCACTCTTGCCGCCCTAGTTTTCGTCATACTGGTGTTATGTTCCTTGATTTTGCGTTCCTTACGCGGTTGTGTGTCATGGGAACCCCTTGACAGTTCGCTTTGAATAAAACTCCTCCAGCAAGGCCCAACCTTGGTTTTGCATTTGCCACCTAAGCCTTTTCCCTTGGGTTCCGCGGACTCAAGGGTCATCTTTATTTTAAACCCCCGGGCCAGTGCTCCTGTGAGTGTTGGTCCAAACTGGGCGATGTCCGGTGCCCCCTGGGAAACCAGAGTCTATGCCAACCCGACGTCTTGCCCATCCGATGTGCCCTGAGAACGAGATACGTGCGACTCCTATCGGGATTTGTCGGCACATCGGGTGGCTTTGCTGGTCTAGTTTTACCATTGTCGAAATGTCTTGTAACCGGGATTCCGAGACTGCTCGGGTCTTTTCGGGAGAAGGAATATCCTTCGTTGACTGTGAGAGCTTGTGATGGGCTAAGTTGGGACACCCCTGCAAGGTATAAACTTTCGAGAGTCGTGCCCGCGGTTATGTGGCATATGGGAATTTGTTAATATCCGGTTGTAGAGAACTTGACACCTAACTTAATTAAAATGAATCAACCGTGTGTGTAGCCGTGATGGTCTCTTTTCGGCGGAGTCTGGGAAAAGAACACGGTCTTGTGTTATGCTTGAACTTAAGTAGTTTCAGGATCACTTCTTGATCACCCCTAGCTTCTCGACTGTTGCGTTGCTTCTCTTCTCGCTCCTATTTGCTTATGCTAGCCACCATATATACCAGTGCTTGCTGCAGCTCCACCTCACTACCCTTTCCTACCCATAAGCTTAAATAGTCTTGATCTCGCGGGTGTGAGATTGATGAGTCCTCGTGACTCACGGATACTTCCAAACAGTTGCAGGTGCCGAGGATACCAGTGCAGGTGACGATACCGAAATCAAGTGGGAGTTCGACGAGGATTCGGGCCGTTACTATGTTTCTTTTCCTAATGATCAGTAGTGAGGCCCAGTTGGGACGTTCGGGGATCTAGCATTTGGGGTTGTCTTCCTTTATTTTGGTTCCGTAGTCGGACCTTTGATTGTACCTTGGATGATGTATGGATTATTTATGTATTGTGTGAAGTGGCGAGTGTAAGCCAACTCTCTATCCCTTTCTTATTCAGTACATGGGGTGTGTGAAGATTACCCCTCTTGCGACAAGCCTACCATGCGGCTATGCCTCTAAGTCGTGCCCGACACGTGAGAGATATAGCCGCATTGTGGGTGTTACACAACAGTGGGAACGTCATCACAATTAGGGCTGGCCCATAGGTCGGGCAAAAGGGGCGACCGCCCCGGGCCCCAAGAGGGGAGGGGCCCAACTAAAACTTACACTAGTAACATCTATTGAGTATACATTACATCTGAAAGATTATTAAATGGATAAAATAGAGCCTCAATTAGCATAAGTATAAGTTCACACCACATACTGATAAGTTATACCACGCTTAGGCAAACCAATCTGACTGGCGAAGCTGAGTTCAAATAAATTAGTCTCTCTTTTACGATGCATGTCTTAGTATCATAATGAAAATTATGATATCTCGATTTCAATGGTTAAACCAATGCACAATTTTTAAATCGATAAACATCTAGGTATCTCATTTGCACCAAACCAAACCAAGTGAATCTGGACGAGCATGTTAGGTAATCGAATCATGCATAAAAGTATAATCAACAACATTTTTGGTTCTTAGAATTACTGAACCTATCATGCAAGCCACATTTTCTATGCCCTAGAAGTTTCCATGAATATGACCGCCTAATATACACTAGAAATTGCTGTAAAAATATTTATTAGTATGTCTATAATTTATAAATCTCTATCATAATATTCAATATAACATGAAAAGATATATGAACACACGCATGTATATGCAAATGTGTATACACTACATCGTTTATGAAATATTAGAAAAATAAATATGAAAGATTGTCTTAACAATAAAGAAAAATTTTGGTACATCATAAATTTTTCATTTTGTAGAATTAAAATTTTCAATTATATACATTACAGATGCATACCAATTAATAATATAAATGTTAGTTGAAAACATTTTATGTGGCTAAGTAATAAAAAATATTAATTACAATTGTAATATGGTACACTTAGTTTAAAATAAGTATAAAATTTTAATATGAAAAACAATTATGTTACATCGCCCCGGGCCCAAAAATACATTGGACCGGTCCTGACCACAAACACCTGATTGCATAACCAGAAAGTTTCACGAGTTTGTAGGTGGGAATTCATGTAGCTCTAGTATTTCTTCCCGCTGATATTTGGTTTGTGATTGGGTAATCCTTACCAATTATTTGTTCATATATGTACCTTGTTGTTTCATTCATCTACCTTTATCTAAGTGGCTTCTCAACTTAATGGACGTGTGATGATTTACTTTGGAATTCATTCGTTCATCCTTGTTCGAATGTTTATTGTAAGACTGCATGTTGCAATTTTGATCTATTGATTCATCTTGAATATCTGTCTTTCAAAGATTCTAATGGATGTCACCCTTTTCGGGATGGCTCCTTCAACGCGCCAGAATCCGGACCGCAATGATGGGGATCAGTCGAACCCTCCGCCACCACCTCCACCTCCGGAGGCATGCCAAGTTGTCATGGCAGCCACCAATGCCAACACTCACATGCTTTTGCAACTCTTGCAAGAGCGCAACCAAGGGCAAGAAAACCAAGGAAATTAAGGCCAAGGCAACAATCAGTCTCAGTTGGCTACCCTCAACCAGTTCCTCGCAAACCAGCCGAAGTCCTTCAGCAAGTGTGCCGAGGCACAGACGCCGACGACTGGCTCGTGGACATCTGCAAACATTCTGAATGTAGCAATGTCAAATCTGAGGACTTTGTCAAGTTTGCTTCGTTTCAACTCAAGGACCAAGCTGCTGAGTGGTATCAACAATACAGAGATTCCAGAGGAGGTCGTGTGATTACCTGGGATGATTTTCGCCGAGACTTCAAAGCTCATCACATTCCACCAAGTGTAGCTGAGAGCAAGCGTGAGGAGTTCCGCAATCTCAAGCAAGGCAGCATGTCCGTGTATCAATACAATATCCAGTTTCAGAAACTTGCTCGCTTCGCTAAACAAGACGTTCCTGATGAAAAGAGTATGATCTATCAATTCAGAGGTTTCCTCATAGAAGATCTGCAGTTAGCTCTCGTGCTTCTTGAGCCGACCAAGTTCGATCAGTTCTATAACATGGCACTAAAGTAAGAAGCTGCTCAGCTCAAATGTGAGGCATCTAAGAAGAGATTCAGAGACGCAGTTCAGCCTTCTTCCTCACAAGTGGCAGCTAAGCAACAGAAGTTCTGGTTGCCTCCTCCTCCGTTTCGCCAGCCCTACCAGCAGAAGAGAAAAGGTAGCAATGGATCTTCCCACCCACCCAACCCAGTCTATCAGAACAAAGCTCAGTCTTAGACTCCAAGGTCAAGTGCTCCTTACCATCGTCTGCTCTCAGAGGTTACTTGTAACAAGTGTCAGCAGAAAGGGCACTATGCAAACAAGTGCTTCAACCAAAGGCACCTTCCGCCTCCTCCTCCTGTGAGATCTGCCAGCAATGCAGTGGTCAACCATAATCCCAAGCATGCTAAGGTGAACATGATGAATGCAGCTCATGCAGAGGATTCTTCTGATGTGATCATGGGTAACCTTCCAGTTAACTCCATTCCTGCTAAAGTCTTATTTGATACTGGTGCATCGCTTTCTTTCATGTCATACCCATTTGCATCGGAGCACAATGTTGACACAGAAGTTTTGTCCAAAGTTATGCAAGTTGTTTCTCCGGGAAAGCTTATGACTTCTAGTTTGGTTGCTCCCGATGTCTCTGTCCAGTTGGGAGACTATAAATTTTTGTCTTCTCCAATTGTTCTTAGTGACTCGGATATTGATCTAATTCTCGGGATAGACTGGCTTTCTAAGCACAAAGCTCAGCTTGATTATGCTGCCAGACAGATTCAATTGACACACTCTTCTGAGGAGGTGATCATCTATGCCGCTCGAGACGAAACCATTCGACTGTTTTCTCTCAATGAGAAGGGCGAGTTGGATGACATCTCTCAGATTCCAGTCATTTGTGAATATCAAGACGTCTTTCCAAAAGAGCTTCCGGGAATGCCTCCTCACCGGCCAGTTGAATTTGTTATAGATCTTGAGCCTGGCACGGAACCTATTTGCAAGTGTCCTTACAAGCTTGGACCAAAGGAATTGAAGAAACAACTCGATGAACAAGATCGTCTGGGTCGGATCAGACCGAGTTCATCTCCATGGGGTTGTGGTGTTCTTTTTGTCCAGAAGAAGGATGGCACGGACCGACTTTGTGTCGAGTACCGCCCATTGTGCTGGTGACCTTTGTCGTTGTCGTTCTTCTTTCCCTTCCCTGTCTTCTCTTCATCAGATGCGGGGTCCTTGGTACTGTCAGAATCGGCGTACTTGACCAGAGCCGCCATCAGCTGGCCCATGTCATTACAATCACGCTTGAGCCGCCCCAGCTTCTGTTTCAGAGGTTCAAAACGGTAATTTTTCTCCAACATTAAGACCGCGGAGCCAGCGTCCATCTTATCAGATGAATGTATTATTTCCTTGACGCGGCGCACCCAATGGGTTGTGGATTCACCTTCCTCTTGTTTGCAGTTAGTCAAGTCCATGATCGACATGGGTTGCTTATAGGTATCCTTGAAGTTCTGAATGAACCGGGCTTTTAACTCTGCCCATGAGCCGATGGAGTTGGGTGGCAGCCCCTTTAACCAAGTGCAAGCTATTCCATCCAACATCATGGTGAAGTACTTAGCCATTGCCGCGTCACTGACCTCCAGCAACTCCATGGCCATCTCATAACTTTCGATCCATGCCTCGGGTTGTAAGTCAGCAGTGTAATTAGGCACATTCCGAGGCCCCATGAAATCCTTTGGCAAACGCTCATTACGTAGAGCCGACACCAAGCAAGGGACTCCCCCTGTCATTGTGGCTACACCTGCTTCAACAGAGGTCGTTGGATAAACCAGAAAAGCATGGTGAGCCGCCAGCTCAGCCGCCTGTTGAACCGCCCGCTCGGCCTCTTGACGGATCCTCTCCTGATCCGCCAAATTAAGGGCGCTCCATCTTGCATCGGGTTATACCTGCGTGGCTGGTTATGGCGCCGAGCATTGCTTGACATGGCTACTGAATCCATATGCCTGCTATAGCTTGGGCTCCGGCTCGGGCGAGGGGTTGAATGGATCCGGTCTCCACTATAAGAGTATGACTCCTGCTGTGCCAGAGCTGTCTGAAGAAGATCTCTGACTCTTCGTGTTTCGATCGCCGTCGTGGAATCACCTTCCATTGGGAGAGCCGCCATGTGTGCTGATGCAGCAATTAGGTTCTCCAAAGGGTTGGAAAAGTGACCCGGTGGTGTTGGTGTATGATACATATCCAACGTATCTATAATTTTTGATTGCTCCATGCTATATTATCTACTGTTTTGGACATTATTGGGCTTTATTATCCACTTTTATATTATTTTTGGGACTAACCTATTAACCGGAGGCCCAACCCAGAATTGTTGTTTTTGCCTATTTTAGGGTTTCGAAGAAAAGGAATATCAAACGAAGTCCAAACGGAATGAAACCTTCGGGAACGTGATTTTCTCACCGAACACGATCCAGGAGACTTGGACCCTACGTCAAGAAACAAAGGAGGAGGCCACATGGTAGGGGGCGCGCCTACCCTCCCCCCTCGCCAGGCGTGCCCTCCACCCTCGTGGGCCCCCTGTTGCTCCACCGACATACTCCTTCCTCCTATATATACCTACGTACCCCCAAACGATCAGATACGGAGCCAAAACCCCAATTCCACCGCCGTAACTTTCTGTATCCACAAGATCCCATCTTGGGGCCTGTTCTAGAGGTCCACCGGAGGGGGCATCCATCACGGAGGGCTTCTACATCAACAACATAGCCTCTCCGATGAAGTGTGAGTAGTTTACTTTAGACCTTCGGGTCCAAAGTTATTAGCTAGATGGCTTCTTCTCTCTTTTTGGATCTCAATACAATGTTCTCCCCCTCTCTTGTGGAGATCTATTCATGTAATCTTCTTTTTGCGATGTGTTTGTTGAGACCGATGAATTGTGGGTTTATGATCAAGATTATTTATGAACAATATTTGAATCTTCTCTGAATTCTTTTATGTATGATTGGTTATCTTTGCAAGTCTCTTCGAATTATCAGTTTGGTTTGGCCTACTAGATTGATCTTTCTTGCAATGGGAGAAGTGCTTAGCTTTGGGTTCAATCTTGTGATGTCCTTTCCAAGTGACAGTAGGGGCAGCAAGGCATGTATTGTATTGTTGCCATCGAGGATAACAAGATGGGTTTTTTATCATATTGCATGAATTTATCCCTCTACATCGTGTCATCTTGCTTAAGGCGTTACTTTGTTTCCATGAACTTAATACTCTAGATGCATGCTGGATAGCGTCGATGAGTGGAGTAATAGTAGTAGATGCAGGCAGGAGTCGGTCTACTTGTCTTGGACGTGATGCCTATATACATGATCATACCTAGATATTCTCATAACTATGCTCAATTCTGTCAATTGCTCAACAATAATTCGTTCACCCACCATAAAATACTTATGCTCTTGAGAGAAGCAACTAGTGAAACATATGGCCCCCGGGGTCTATCTTCATTATATTAATCTTCCAATACTTAATTATTTCCTTTGCTTTTTACTTTTCTTTTATTTTACTTTGCATCTTTATCATAAAAATACCAAAAATATTATCTTATCATATCTATCAGATCTCACTCTCGTAAGTGACCGTGAAGGGATTGAAAACCCCTTATCGCGCTGGTTGCGAGGAGTTATTTGCTTTGTGCAGGTACTAGGGACGCGCGCACAACCTCCTACTGGATTGATACCTTGGTTCTCAAAAACTGAGGAAAATACTTACGCTACTTTGCTGCATCATCCTTTCCTCTTCGGGAAAATCCAACGCAGTGCTCAAGGGGTAGCAAGAAGAATTTCTGGCGCCGTTGCTGGGGAGGTTCGCACAAGTCAAGATTTGACTTCCGACAACGAGCCATTTCTGGCGTCTATGCAAAAGTCAACATACCAAGTACCCATCACAACCCTTATCTCCCGCATTACATTATTTGCCATTTGCCTCTCATTTTCCTCTCCCCCACTTCACCCTTGTCGTTTTATTCGCCCTCTCTCTCTATCCTCCCTTTCTTTTCCGTTTGCCTCTTTTCCGTTTGCTTGTCGTTAAGGCAAGTCCTCTATATTCTCCGTTGTCTCCCGAGCATGAAGTTCTAAATTTTAAGCAACGGGAGGGAGAAAATCTAAAAGATGCTTGGTATAGAATTTGCAATGCTCAAAATAGATCTATCAGGAAGCAATCTACTTCCGTTCTTCTTCGCAATTTTTATGTAGGCGTTGCTCCTTGGTATAGATATGTCCTTGATACCATTATCGGAGGGAATTTCTTGGGTAGCCACACTTTTGACTCTTATAATGCTATGATAGATTTATTTGGCTCACCACCTCTTTTGGTTAATGGAACTGTATTAACTTTGGAGCATGTAATGCAAAGGCTCGAAATTATTGAAAATAAGGTTGCTATCGTAGAGTCAATTGAAAATTTGGATAAAAAGATCCAAAACCGAATCTCTCAATATGGATCTAAAGTAGGAGTCATTTTGAGAAATATTAAAGAGAAGGAACCCATAGTTAATGAGAAAATAAATCATGATTCCACGAGAATCGATAAACTTGAGGGTATCATTACCAACTTGGGAACCGTTTTTTCTTCCGTAAAGAATACTCCAAGTCCTCCGACTAAAATTGCCAAGCTTATGTACGTTCCTAAAAATAAGGGTGAATCCTCTAGTAAGGAAACTGCGGATCTCAAATCTATAAGTATTCATCCCAATCTTGTTGCTATCATTAAGGAACCATTTATTACAAATGAATTTTTCGATCTTGTGCCTAAAAGTTTGATGATAACTAAAAAGAAAGAAATTCCTAAGGATGTTAGATGCCTCATTGAAGAATTACCAACCAAAGATGGCAATACCTAGATCTATCCTTGCTTTTTATGCCTAGCTAGGGGCGTTAAACGATAGCGCTTGTTGGGAGGCAACCCAATTTCATTTTTATTCCTTGCTTTTTGCTCCTGTTTAGTAATAAATAATTTACCTAGCCTCTATTTTGGTTGTGTTTTTTGTGTTTAATTAGTATTTGTGCCAAGTAGAACCGTTGGGAAGACTTGGGGAAAGTCTTGATCTCTTGCTGTAAAAAACAGAAACTTTAGCGCACACGAGAACTGCTGCCATTTTTATTTGAAAAGTGTTATTTAGTTAATTATTTTTGCATATGATTAATAGAAAAATCCTCACATCAAGCAATTTATTTTAGAATTTTTGGGGTTCCAGATCTTGGCTAGCTACAGATTACTACAGACTGTTCTATTTTTGACAGATTCTGTTTTTCGTGTGTTGTTTGCTTATTTTGATGAATCTATGACTAGTAAAATTGCTAAACAGTAAAACTGAGCTAGCGAGGGGCACTCACAGCGATTTGACATTCTGGGTCCGGTCATCTCATTTGACGTTCCTGATCATCTGGCGTCCACCACAACCTTTTTTAGGCAATCCAAGGCCTTTTCTACCTCTCAGCCTGTGTGTCCCTGGCCGGCCCAACGTTACTGGGCTGCTGCTCCGACGACCGACCTGAACTCCTTCTCATTCACTAATCCGGTGTATCGTTCGATCCTGAATTGATGGCTGCGATCAGCGCGGGGCTAGGGCATCACACATGGGCCGCATGTCTTTGGGACGCTTCTGTGCGACGTGCTGTTCGTCTCCGATTTTAGAAAAAGAAACTCGTCGTGCAAGCGGAGCTGGTGGCGACGGCCTCCTCTCGCCGCCGCAAGGCGTCCCAAAACCATAGACCATAGTGCTGACTGTGGCATCTCATCCACCCCCAATCCGACAGCGGTTAACCTCCCGGTGGCAGGCAGTAGCGGGAATAGTCTGCCAAGGAGAGATGCCGCCGTCGCCGCCGCCTTCTGGACTTCATCTCCCGTCAGTTACTTCCACGTATTGGATTCAATTCTTACCAGTGACTTTGGAAGCGAGCTCTCTAGCACGACGGTGGATTTCTTGCGGATCGCGGAAAAAAAGGTAGGGATGGAAGGAGAGACCCTTGTGCGGGTGCGGCCAGCCGACCACCACCTATTTCTGTCCCGTAGCCCTTCCCACCACAACCATCCGCCCAGATCTTATTCTCCCCTTTCCTTTTGCTTCTTCTCAACTTCAATCAAGGGTATGTGTATTTTTTTCCTAGGTGGTTACTACACCACGGGAATGATGCAGAGTAGAAGTATTCTCTTCGATTTGGTGGAGGTATTTCCTTTACTAATTCTTAAAGATCAATTCGAGTTTTTTCTGTCATTTTCATGTTCCGAGTATTGCCGCAGCCTCAGCCTATCTAGGGACACCAAGGGTGAAGATTAGGTGTTTTGTCTCTCTCAATTCTTATTTGATGGCTGCTCCATGTGTTGAGCACTATTCTCCTACAGGTATCAAAGAAATTGGCAAGTATATATGTCAGAAGAGCTTTGAATATTTGTTTCCAAGCATTAGATGCTCTAGATTTGGCACGTGATATTGTAATGGTTAGTTTCTCTCCACTGCTTTTCGTTAGCAGTTGCCATTCGCCAATCATTTCTGAAAGGATATGAAGTAGTTCCTCAAATGATATGTATCCTGACATAAAAATCTCATTTTATATAGTGTACACAACTATTATACTTCCGTACGTTTTTTGCTAGACCAAGTTATCTAATTCCTCATGTTAGAGATATCCTTGCAATGGTTGGTGGTGTGTTAGCCACTTGATCCCACCAATATCTATTTGAGAATCAGTTGGACCAAGTTCTTTTCAGTACTCATTGCTTGCATTTTCTATAGACTCCGTGAAGACTTGAAAGTTGAATCATGTCAGATAAAAATTATGCTTCAAAAAACTACGTACCGTGCCATTCAAATGAAGAGTCTATTTATTTTTCATTGTTATAACTACATGGAATATAGCTTATGCAATATGGGTTTACAATACATATACTCCCTCTGTAAAGAAATATAAGACTTTTTAGATCACTTCAATTAGGTGATTATTTTGTTTACAATCACATTTGGGCAATGTACTATTTTAGAAGTCACGGGCCAGGTCAGGTGAAGTTTGATTTACCATCATGTGGTGACCATAAACTTGCAATTAGAGTATATCAAGAAATTGCATCAAGTGGTGATATGATTTTTATTCATGTATGATTTTCTGTGACAGTAGTTATATGCCATGAGGATGTAACTGATGTAATGCGTGAGTTATGTTACAATCATGTGATCTCCATTGATGTTCTTGCTTATGGATACTGGTGTGTGGGACTTAGGCCTTTATTTTCTGTACTTTTGTAGTAATGAGCTTTAAGGTCTGTGAAGAATTTCTTAGATGAACTGCAATTTGATCATCCCATTTCAACATTCTTAATCTACTAAAGTTTTTACTATGTCGCACACGATCAACTACGTACTTAAAAAATGCAAATAAATATCGACATTTATTTATGAACATACTTGCACATTTGTATTAAAATTAATGATAATATTGTGGCTGTGTTACATCCTTGCTAGAAAAACATACTGTATGCAAACAAAGCATTTTCATGTGAGACGATGAACATGTATCCAAACATCCAAACAAATAACTGTTTAAGTTATATCAACCATTTCTCAAATATTTCTGCTATTCCTTCTTTACAAAGGCGGGTGCGGCAATGCGCGCTATCATGTTCTAGTAGTTTATAAACCATAGAGAAGTTGGAATACAGTATGTTTAACACCAATATAAATAAAGAATGAGTTCATTACAGTACCTTGAAGTGGTCGTTTGTTTTCTTTCGCTAACGGAGCTCACGAGATTTTCTACTTTGAGTTTTGTGTTGTGAAGTTTTCAAGTTTTGGTTAAAGATTTGATGGATTATGGAACAAGGAGTTGCAAGAGCCTAAGATTAGGGATGCCCATGGCACCCCCAAGATAATCTAAGGACACCTAAAAGCCAAAGCTTGGGGATGCCCCGGAAGGCATCCCCTCTTTCGTCTACTTCTATCGGTAACTTTACTTGGAGCTATATTTTTATTCACCACATGATATGTGTTTTGCTTGAAGCGTCTTGTATTATTTGAATCTTTATTTTTTAGTTTACAACAATCATCTTTGTTGTACACACCTTTTGAGAGAGCCATACATGATTTGGAAATTATTAGAATAATCTATGTGCTTCACTTATATCTTTTGAGTTATATAGTTTTGCTCTAGTACTTCACTTATATCTTTTAGAGCACGGTGGTGGATTTGTTTTATAGAAACTATTGGTCTCTCATGCTTCACTTAGATTATTTTGAGAGTCTTAAATAGCATGGTAATTTGCTTAAATAATCCTAATATGCTTGGTATTCAAGAATAGTAAAAACTTTCTTATGAGTGTGCTGAATACTATGAGAAGTTTGATGCTTAATAATTGTTTCGAGATATGGAGATGGTGATATTAGAGCCATGCTAGTTGAGTGGTTGTGAATTTGACAAATACTTGTGTTAAAGTTTGTAATTCCCGTAGCATGCACGTATGGTGAACCGTTATGTGATGAAGTCGGAGCATGATTTATTTATTTATTGTCTTCCTTATGAGTGGCGGTCGGGGACGAGCGATGGTCTTTTCCTACCAATCTATCCCCCTAGGAGCATGCACTTTGCTTTGATAACTTGTAGATTTTTGCAATAAGTATATGAGTTCTTTATGACTAATGTTGAGTCCATGGATTATACGCACTTTTCTTCCTTCCACCATTGCTAGCCTCTCTAATACCGCGCACCTTTCGTCGGTATCATACATCCACCATACACCTTCCTCAAAACAGCCACCATACCTACCTATTATGGCATTTCCATAGCCATTTCGAGATATATTGACATGCAACTTTCCATCATTCTGTGTATTATGACACACTCCATCATTGTCATATTGCTTAGCATGATCATGTAGTTGACATCGTATTTGTGGCAAAGCCACCATTCATAATTCTTTCATACATGTCACTCTTGCTTCATTGCATATCCCGGTACACCGCCGGAGGCATTCATATAGAGTCATATTTTGTTCTAAGTATCGAATTGTAATTGTTGAGTTGTAAGAAAATAAAAGTGTGATGATCATCATTATTTGAGCATTGTCCCAAGTGAGGAAAGGATGATGGAGACTATGATTCCCCCACAAGTCGGGATGAGACTCCGGATAAAAAAAAAAGAAAAAAAAGAGGCCATAAAAAAAGGAGAAAAGGCCCAAATAAAAAAATGAAAAATGAGAGAAAAAAGAGAGAAGGGACAATGCTACTATCCTTTTACCACACTTGTGCTTCAAAGTAGCACCATGATCTTCATGATAGAGAGTCTCCTATGTTGTCACTTTCATATACTAGTGGGAAATTTTCATTATAGAACTTGGCTTGTATATTCCAATGATGGGCTTCCTCAAAATGTCCTAGGTCTTCGTGAGCAAGTGAGTTGGATGCACATCCACTTAGTTTCTTTTTGAGCTTTCATATACTTATAGCTCTAGTGCATCTGTTGCATGGCAATCCCTACTCACTCACATTGATATCTATTGATGAGCATCTCCATAGCCCGTTGATACGCCTAGTTGATGTGAGACTATCTTCTCCCTTTTTGTCTTCTACACAACCATCATTCTATTCCACCTATAGTGCTATATATATGGCTCACGCTCATGTATTGCGTGAAGATTGAAAAAGTTTTGAGAATGTCAAAAGTATGAAACAATTGCTTGGCTTGTCATCAGGGTTGTGCATGATTTAAATATTTTGTGTAGTGAAGATAGGGCATAGCCAGACTATATGATTTTGTAGGGATAACTTTCTTTTGCCATGTTATTTTGAGAAGACATGATTGCTTTGTTAGTATGCTTGAAGTATTATTATTTTTATGTCAATATTAAACTTTTATCTTGAATCTTTCGGATCTGAATATTCATACCACAATTAATAAGAGTTACATTAAAATTATGCCAAGTAGCATTCCACATCAAAAATTTTGTTTTTATCATTTACCTACTCGAGGACGAGCAGGAATTAAGCTTGGGGATGCTTGATACGTCTGCAACGTATCTATAATTTTTGATTGCTCCATGCTATATTATCTACTATTTTGGACATTATTGGGCTTTATTATCCACTTCTATATTATTTTTGGGACTAACCTATTAACCGGAGGCCCAGCCCAGAATTGTTGTTTTTACCTATTTTAGGGTTTCGAAGAAAAGGAATATCAAACGGAATGAGACCTTCGGGAACGTGATTCTCTCACCGAACATGATCCAGGAGACTTGGATCCTACGTCAAAAACAAAGGAGGAGGCCACGAGGTAGGGGCGCGCCTACCCCCCCCCCCCAGGCGCGCCCTCCACCCTCATGGGCCCCCTGTTGCTCCACCGACGTACTCCTTCCTCCTATATATACCTACGAACCCCCAAACGATCAGATACGGAGCCAAAACCCTAATTCCACCACCGCAACTTTCTGTATCCACGAGGTCCCATCTTGGGCCTGTTCCGGAGCTCCGCCGGAGGGGGCATCCATCACGGAGGGCTTCTACATCAACACCATCATCTCTCCGATGAAGTGTGAGTAGTTTAATTCAGACCTTCGAGTCCATAATTATTAGCTAGATGGCTTCTTCTCTCTTTTTGGATCTCAATACAATGTTCTCCCCCTCTCTTGTGGAGATCTATTCGATGTAATCTTCTTTTTGCGGTGTGTTTGTTGAGACCGATGAATTGTGGGTTTATGATCAAGATTATATATGAACAATATTTGAATCTTCTCTGAATTCTTTTATGTATGATTGGTTATCTTTGCAAGTCTCTTCGAATTATCAGTTTGGTTTGGCCTACTAGATTGATCTTTCTTGCAATGGGAGAAGTGCTTAGCTTTGGGTTCAATCTTGAAGTGTCCTTTCCAAGTGACAGTAGGGGCAGCAAGGCATGTATTGTATTGTTGCCATCGAGGATAACAAGATGGTTTTTTTTTATCATATTGCATGAATTTATCCCTCTACATCATGTCATCTTGCTTAAGGCATTACTCTGTTTCCATGAACTTAATACTCTAGATGCATGCTGGATAGCGGTCGATGAGTGGAGTAATAATAGTAGATGCAGGCAGGAGTCGGTCTACTTGTCTTGAACGTGATGCCTATATACATGATCATACCTAGATATTCTCATAACTATGCTCAATTCTGTCAATTGCTCAACAGTAATTCGTTCACCCACCGTAAAAATTTTATGCTCTTGAGAGAAGCCACTAGTGAAACCTATGGCCCCCGGGTCTATCTTCATCATATTAATCTTCCAATACTTAGTTATTTCCTTTGCTTTTATTTTACTTTGCATCTTTATCATAAAAATACCAAAAATATTATCTTATCATATCTATCAGATCTCACTCTCGTAAGTGAGCGTGAAGGGATTGACAACCCCTTATCGCGTTGGTTGCGAGGAGTTATTTGCTTTGTGCAGGTACTAGGGATGCGCGTGTAACCTCCTACTGGATTGATACCTTGGTTCTCAAAAATTGAGGAAAATACTTACGCTACTTTGCTGCATCATCCTTTCCTTTTCGGGGGAATCCAATACAGTGCTCAAGAGGTAGCAGTGTATGGTGAGGCGGAGCCGTATTCACCCGAGGGGGTTCCATAGCTCGCGGCTGACCCGGCGCTCCAGCCCCGGGTGTTGCAATCCGGTTGGTCTCCGGCGGGTTACTAGGCCCAGCCCCGGGTGTGTGGAAGAGATTCCTAGGATCATAAGTTAGGGGCAAACATGATTGAGTCTTCTGGTGCCTTCTTCTCATGACCTCGTTTGACGTGTTTAGATTCATTGAAAGCTGAAAAGCCTATGATTGAAGTTGTTGAGCCCGGGCGTCCAAAGCCGCCCACTCCGCAGCCATCCGGATGTCCTCTGCTGCCAAGTTCTTCTTGGCTTGAGCTATCTCCTCCCGTAACCGTGCCACCTCCGCATCATGTTGAGCTTTATCCGCCAGCTCAACCATGGCAGTTAACAGGGCCATCATCTTATCCATAAGATCCATCAGTACTTGAGTCGGCGAGCACGCAGGGTCACCTGACCCGGTCGCGGCCGTCCCGGAGGTTATTGCTGCCGCAACTGTAGAGTTTTGCGTGGGCTGTGTACCAGTCACGAAGACCCCCGCTCTGTTCGGCGGCTCAAAGGGGTCGGGAATACTGTTGCCATCGGAACAGCCCCCAAGCCCGCCATCTGGTAGTTGATACAATGAATCCGTCTCGCCTGTAAATGACTCACCGTCAGATTAGATGGCCATCTCACTGCCATCCACAGATCCTTCAGAGAACTCCCCTCCATGGATGCAACCCATGAAGGCACGCTTCATGGAGGGCTGAGTCCGGGCGGGTCTCGCACGCTGAGCCGTCTCGATGAGGTCGGCACGGATTTCTGGCTCAGGGCCTGACTCGCCGATCCGGGCGATGAAGACATGGATTCCGCCGAAGGGGACCCAGTACCCGTACTCAACTGAGCCGGCGTCGGGGCCCCAGCCTTCATCGTCGATGTAGAGCTTGCCGCGACGACTCTTGGTCATCCAGCCCACAACGTATCCCTTGAGCCCTTCGAAGTTGCCCTTCAAGAACTCAAATCCATCATGCGCTGGCCCCACGGTGGGCGCCAACTATCGTGGAATAGTCACGGTAGATGTCCTAGTGAAAGGACTTAGTCGTGGAGCCATCGCAACTAGAAGATTAAAGGGGTTAATCGGGACAAAGGACACGAGAGGTTTTATACTGGTTCGTCCCCTTGCGGTGAAGGTAAAGCCTAGTCCAGTTGTTGTGGTATTGCTAGGTTTCGATGGCCAAGGAGCGAAACATGATTACTTGGCTCTCGATCTGTTGTTTCTTGCCCTAAGCCGCCGCCGGGTCGTCCCCTTATATACACGGGTAGATGCCTGGCGGCCTACAGAGTCCCGGCCGGCTCATACAACGTGTCCGGCTCGGTGACTTATTTTACATGCCTTTCTTTACAAGTCTTAACTATACATGGCGGTTTATAATTACAGGCCTTAAGCCGCCTCTGGGTTTGGGCCTACTACAAGTCTTATAATAACCCATCGCCTTGTATATTCGCTGGGCTTCTTTTAATAACCCGCCATGAAGATTGACCCGGCCCATCTTGGGCGGGTCATACCTAGTAGTCATATTCCCAACAGGTTGGGTGCGACATATGCCAACGGATGGCTTATCATGGTGGGAGCGAGTAGAACGTCGCCGGTGTCTGGAAGCGGGATGAGGCGTAGACACGAACGTCGGCGTACTTTACCCAGGTTCGGGGCTCTCCTAGGAGATAACAACCCTAGTCCTGCTCTACGGGGTCTCCGCATGATCACTAAGGCACTAGTGGATACAATCGTGCTCCTCGAGCTGTATGCTAGAGGTAGAAGAAGGCAGGCACGCTCTCTCCTTCCTCTAGGTATGAGTCTAGTTCTAACAGGTTGGGAACCCTTTGCATGGGTGTCCTGGGGGGTTTATATAGGCCTACCTCCCGGGGGTACAATAGTAATCTGGTCGGGTGTAGGACCCGGCTGTCAGTGTCTCTGGTCGCCGGCTTCTCTGCCGGCTGCTGGGGCCCGCCGCCTGATGGGCCCCGCCGACTGGTCTCGGACGGAGCCGACAGGCTGCTCCCGCCACTTGCGGGTCTTACCAGCTACTGGTTACTGTAGTCGTGATGCTACTGGCGCATACTTGGTCAGGAAAGCGTGGCAACAGTCCCGCCGACTGGTGGAAGATCATTGTAGCAACTTCCTGTCTCATCTGGTTAATGGCGCACGGACCCCGAGGGAGGAGAGGGCTGCCTGCTAGAGGCCGGTCTCCCTCGGGTTCGACTGGTCAGGCATCCGCCGTCCTCCGGGCTCTCGCTGCCCGGTAGGGCCCGCTGCCCGCAGGCCGTACCGACAGGCCGTCGTGGGAGCAGGGCTCCTCCTGTCAGAGGTGACGTCAAGGTCGGAGTGGCCACAGTGTCGCGTCGTGCGGAGATCTCCGCCTGTACGGAGCACTATGGCCGCGCCTGGCCCTGGATACGGGGGTGAGGAGCTTCATTGTAGCCTCACCCTGACTTGTCTTCTTAATGGGGGGCGCAGACTTTGAGGGCACCGTGGGCTGCCTGCTAGGAGTCGGCCTCTCTAGAGGTCGCCTGCTAGGAGTCGGCCCATATCGGTGCCGCCCTCTGGAGCCTGGCCGCCTTCTGGCAGTCGGCCGCTCGGACAACCGGCCACCAGAAGGCGGCGCTTCATCTTGATGTCTTGAGGGGTGCAGCCAGCCCCGATGTCTTGAAAGGCTTAGGGACTCGGGTTAGGCTACCCGTGGCCCATTACTCCGACACGCCCACCGCCGCCGCCCCGCGAGCCCGCGGCGGGCCCGCCGAGCCCATCCGCCGCCGCCCCGCGCCTGCTTCGCCCGCGCGCGCCTGCGCCTCCTCCTCGACGCCCGGCACCGCCGCAACCGCCCTCGCTGGCCGACGTCAAGCCCACCGCCTCCCCGTCGCCCGAGGTCGTCGCCTTGCCGCCCGCACGTCCCAGCACATCCCCCTCCTCTCCGGCCATCTTCCACCACGCGGCGACTAACTCCGGTGAAGATCCGGCGAGCTCCCCGGCGAACCTCATTTCGCGTGCCCCGAACCCTAGATCTATTTTCTGGGAGGTGATGAAATTCTTCTAAGTCCCGAATATCCCTAACATTTTCAGGCCATGTTCTTTGCATCACATTTCGGTGACCGTAGCTCCGTTTCATGCATATGATATGTCGAATTGTTCGTCTCGATGACCTCTTCACGTTAGGAGCATTTCCATGCATGATACTATACATTATGATGCCTTTTTCATTGATGCAAGAGTGCTACAAAATGTTAACTGCTATTACTTATCAGATCATGAGGTTTTGTCATTTTTGTCGTATTTGATGTGTGCATCGTATGAGCTTGAGGTCTACATGTGTTTTGAACTAAATCATGCCATCTTTTCAGAGGTGCTTGTCTTGTATTTTTGTGATCTATGTGGCGACTAGCACAATCATGCAAACTAGGCTTCGTGATGTTGCTGTTTTCAGGGACTTAGGATTTTGCTAAGTCTTTGCCTGCTGTTATTTTGATGCCATGTAAACTTGATGCTACATCGATATCCATGCTTATTTTGAGATACTTCAGTAAGGATGTTTTAAAAATGTGGTTATGCTCTATGCATCCATGCCCCTGTTTGCAATTATGGAGTGCCCTAGCATGTCTTGTTCTTGCTCTACTTTTGCTATAAAATGTTCCTGGCAGAATGTTAACTTGTTAATCAATTTTGCCGTGGTTGTTGCTAGTGATCCATGCATCCTATGAACTTGCTCTTGCCATGGTTGGCTTCACGAACATGTCGTCTTGCTGTTGGTATGCCTATATTGTCATGCAATGCTTTGTGGTGAGTGACATGAGCTCGCAAAGTTGCCTTCGTGAATCTGTTTATGCCATGCTCTGTTTTTCTGCTAAGTCTGAAACTGTTAATAAAAGTTGCTATGATTACATGGGCGCCATCATATATTATGTGCCTTTTTGGCTCATGATCAGTAAGGGACTTTTGATCTATGCTTTTAGTAGATTCAGTCAATGCCTTTGTTTGCTATGATATGTTCCTGTAGCATGTTGTTTGCTTGCTCTAAACGTGGCTTCCTGATGTTGCTTTTGACATGTTGGCAATTTCTCTAAGTCTGTGAAACTGATATCTTTTGCACTTTTGCCATGCTTGTTTGAACCTGTTCTGCTATGATTTAGCCGTAGCTCATTGTTCATGTTTTGTCAAGCATCTCTTGTACATCACTGTCATATGCTTTGTTGCTATGTTGGAGTGCATTATCTTAGTTTCTTGTTGCATTCTAAGTGGCATGGTGCTGTTAATCGCAGTTTTGCGCCATCCTTGTTTTGCTTGCCATTTGCAAACCGTGCATCCGTTTCCGGTGATCTTTATATCGATTTCGACCAAAATCATCTCATATTTCCAGTGGCATACTTGGTTTGCCAAGTTGATGCCTTGATATTTCTTTCTCTTCCGGAGCATGCATATGCATTGCATATCATGACTTGCATATCATGCCATGTATTGCATCATGTTGCTTGTGCATTGCACCATGATTGATTGTTGGTCCTTTGCTTGTGTTCTTGCTTTGGGTAGAGCTGGGAGATGAGTACGTGACCGAGGAACCTGTTGAGTACGCTTACGAGGATCAAGCTTTCGACAACTCTAAGAACGGTGCAGGCATGGTGAGCACACCCTCAAAATCACTTCCATCTTTGCTTTGCTAGTTGTTGGCTCTATTGCTATGTCGTGCTACCTACCACTTGCTATATCATGCCTCCCATGTTGCCTTGTTAAGCCTTTAACCCACCTTTCCTAGCAAACTGTTGTTTGGCTATGTTATCGCTTTTGTTCAGCCCCTCTTATAGCGTTGCTAGTTGCAGGTGAAGATGAAGTTTGTTCCATGTTGGAACATGGATATTGTTGAGATATCCGTATTATCTCTTATTTACTTTAATGCATCTATATACTTGGTAAAGGGTGGAAGGCTCGGCCTTATGCCTGGTGTTTTGTTCCACTCTTGCCGCCCTAGTTTCCATCATACCGGCGTTATGTTCCTTGATTTTGTGTTCCTTACGCGGTTGGGTGTTATGGGAACCCCTTGACAGTTCGCTTTGAATAAAACTCCTCCAGCAAGGCCCAACCTTGGTTTTACATTTGCCACCTAAGCCTTTTCCCTTGGGTTCCACGGATTCAAGGGTCATCTTTATTTCAAACCCCGGGGCAAGTGCTCCTCTGAGTGTTGGTCCGAACTGGGCGATGTCTGGCGCCCCCTGGGCAACCAGGGTCTATGCCAACCCGACGTCTTGCCCATCCGGTGTGCCCTGAGAACGAGATACGTGCGACTCCTATCGAGATTTGTCGGCACATCGGGTGGCTTTGCTGGTCTTGTTTTATCATTGTCAAAATGTCTTGTAACCTGGATTCCGAGACTGATCGGGTCTTTCCGGGAGAAGGAATATCCTTCGTTGACCGTGAGAGCTTGTGATAGGCTAAGTTGGGACACCCGTGCAGGGTATAAACTTTCGGGAGCCGTGCCTGCGGTTATGTGGCAGATGGGAATTTGTTAATATTCGGTTGTAGAGAACTTGACGCCTAACTTAATTAAAATGAATCAACCGTGTGTGTAGCCATGATGGTCTCTTTTCGGCGGAGTCCGGGAAGAGAACATGGTCTTGTGTTATGCTTGAACGTAAGTAGTTTCAGGATCACTTCTTGATCACCCCTAGCTTCTCGACCGTTGCGTTGCTTCTCTTCTCGCTCTTATTTGTGTATGTTAGTCACCATATATACTAGTGCTTGCTGCAGCTCCACCTCACTACCCTTTCCTACCCATAAGCTTAAATAGTCTTGATCTCGCGGGTGTGAGATTGATGAGTCCTCATGACTCACAGATACTTCCAAACAGTTGTAGGTGCCGAGGATACCAGTGCAGGTGACAATACCGAACTCAAGTGGGAGTTCGATGAGGATTAGGACCGTTACTATGTTTCTTTTCCTAATGATCAGTAGTGGGGCCCAGTTGGGACGTTCGGGGATCTAGCATTTGGGGTTGTCTTCCTTTATTTTGGTTCCATAGTCGGACCTTTGATTGTACCTTGGATGATGTATGGATTATTTATGTATTGTGTGAAGTGGCGAGTGTAAGCCAACTCTCTATCCCTTTCTTATTCAGTACATGGGATGTGTGAAGATTACCCCTCTTGCGACAAGCCTATCATGCGACTATGCCTCTAAGTCGTGCCCTGACACATGGGAGATAGAGCCGCATTGTGGGTGTTACACAACAGTGGGGACGTCACCACAATCAGGGCCGGCCCGTAGGCCGGGCAAAAGAGGCGACCGCCCCGGGCCCCAAGAGGGGAGGGGCCCAACTAAAACTTACACTAGTAAGATCTATTGAGTATACATTACATCTGAAATATTATTAAATGGATAAAATAGAGCCTCATTTAGCATAAGTATAAGTTCACACCACATACTGATAAGTTATACCACGCTTAGGCAAACCAATCCGACTGACGGAGTTGAGTTCAAATACATTAGTCTCTCTTTTACGATGCATGTCTTAGTATCATAATGAAAATTATGATATCTCGATTTCAATGTTTAAACCAATGCACAATTTTTAATTCGATAAACATCTAGGCATCTTATTTGCACCAAACCAAACCAAGTGAATCTGGACGAGCATGTTAGGTAATCGAATCATGCGTAAAAGTATAATCAACAACATTTTTGGTTCATCGAATTACTGAACCTATCATGCAAGCCACATTTTCTATGCCCTAGAAGTTTCCATGAATATGACCGCCTAATATACACTAGAAATTGCTGTAAAAATATTTATTAGTATGTCTATAATTTATAAATCTCTATCATAATATTCAATATAACATGAAAAGATATATGAACACAGGCATGTATATGCAAATGTGTATACACTACACCGTTTATGAAATATTAGAGAAATAAATATGAAAGATTGTCTTAACAATAAAGAAAAGTTTTGGTACATCATAAATTTTTCATTTTGTAGAATTAAAATTTTCAATTATATACATTACAGATGCATACCAATTAATAATATAAATGTTATTTGAAAACATTTTATGTGGCTAAGTAATAAAAAATATTAATTAGAATTGTAATATGGTGCACTTGGTTTAAAATAAGTATAAAAGTTTAATATGAAAACAATTATTTTACATCGTCCCGGGCCCAAAAATATATTGGACCGGAATAAAGAGAACCAGAGAGAGAGCCACAGAGAGAGAGAGAGAGATGGCAACTAAGCAAACGATGATCATCGCCTCCCTTCCCTTGGAAGCACCCGGCGACGATGAGCAGGAACTTCTGGCTAAGCTGCAGCAGCAGCTTGGCAAGATCCATGCTGCAATCTGCAAGCTACGTTCTTCCTCGTATGCGCACTCGGACTGCTGTTGAGAAGGTCTTTTCTTTTTTTGCTTATATGGATCTTGTTGGACTATTTATGCTTGAACTGGTCCCATTCTCTCTTTTGGAAGGTGACTCTTCCAGATGTCCTAAGTTTCTCGTCCGACACACCGTGGAAGCTGACTGATGGGACGACAAGTCTGCTGCCAAGAGTGGAGGAGTTGCAGAACAAGATCCTGGCGCATACTATCAAAAGGTCCGGCCCTCCCTCGGAAGCTTCCAAGTCTGAACCCCTCCAGATGGCCGTCTGGTACGTGCATCGTTAAAGATACAGCCTCTGCTTCTCCCTTTCTCAGTACTTGTCCTGATTGATGTCTCATACAGTACTACATAGATGTAGTTGTGCTAGTAGTAGGTTTTCTCGTCTGTCACACCTATTGTCCACATGTTTGATGACGAGCAATTGATCCTCTTTTACGTCTTGTCGTCTTTACACGTTAGGTTCAACTGGAATGCCAAGCTGTACCCGGTCGATGACCCTATGAACGCTCAAGAAGTGATACCCAAGGTTGCCGCAATCGTAGATGACAACTTGAATCAGCTCCAGGTTCTTGCCTAACATTTGTTTCTCTCGTATATTGGATGAACAAAGCGCTGACATTCCTCTGCATGCATGCAGGCAAAGCTTCGTTCCCTTCGTATCGCGAGGAGCAACATTCAGGTGCTAGTCGAAAGCACACGAAGGTACTTTTTTTTTCTATTCTTTGTAAACACTTGTCTCACTCTTTCTGTGCAATATTCTGTGTACCAGTAGTAGTACTAACATATACTTGATACTGCATGCAGCTTGATGACCGGTGACCTGAGGTTAATGATGAAGGCAGAGGTTGTGGTAAGAAGCGAGCATCTGCGCACAGTGGCCGTGGTTGTCCCGCGGTCAAAAGAGGAAATTTTCACTGAAACCTATCAGTCTTTTCACACCAATGTGGTACGTACAGTGCCAACTCCCTTGTCCGTGTTCTGCACTCTTAAATTTCTTAAGCCATGGGTGTCTGTAAATTATGTAGTTGAAACACTCCGATTACCTGCTACGCGAAGATATGCATCACACACTGCACAGAATTGTGCTTCTCACTGCTGACGCTGTCCCCGCCTTCACCGCCAAGGCCAGTGAGCTAGGATGCATGGTAAATTATTGTCTCGCCTATTTCGTTTCTTTCTCGAGGAGTAGTGCTAGCCGTGTGTAACACCGACTACTTTTGCAATGTATGGGCAGGTGCGTCCGTTTGATGCCACTGAAGAAGAGCACAAAACCAAGCGTAACGAGCTCAAGGCCCTCGTGGAGAAGAAGGACACGTTAGAAGAGGACTTGCATGAGTGGTGTCAGAAAAGGGAGCATGAAGTATATATATATATATTTCTATGATTCATTTGCATTCATTGGAATCTGGAAAGGCCCCTAATAAATGCTAGACATGTTGGCTTGCAGGTTCAGACGCAGAGATACCATCTTCTCATGCTCAGACAGGCTGCAGAAAGCGCGATGTCCTATGGTACTCGCAAGAAGTTCATGGTACGAAATTGGTTCTCCCTTTTATTGGTACATAACCAAGTTCCTATCATAATCAGGTTGCGATTCAAAGATTTCTGACTTTTTTATTGCCCCATGCAGTCCATTGTTGTCTGTGTTCCGCCGGGGCATGAGGAACAGACGAGAGCAATCCTTGAGCAAGTTCCGGACACGTCAGGAGGTCTGGTGCTGAATCCTGATGAAGAGGCACTCTACTCTTCACTTTTCCCTTCTGATGAACGGGATAATGTTCCTTATGTGTCCTTTCAGTTCCAGCGCTAGTGATTTTGCAGTCAAAGAGTAGTTTATCGGCATGTACCCTGAGTGTCCCGACATGTATTGCGCTTGTCAATTGTTTTGGAGTTAAAGGAGTGGTTCGGTGGCTTATGCGCCCCATTATCTGAGATTGATGTAGCGAAACTGAAAATTATCTGAGAACGAAGCTTATCTACTGCTCCTAGTATTTACTTACTCTCTCCGTCAAATATAAGTCTTTCTAGATATTCCAACATATCCATGCAAAAAAAACAACAAATCACTGTATATTAAGCAAAATTAGTGAATGTATACTTTAAAATATGTCTACATACATTCTATGTTGTAGTACATTTAAAATATCTAAAAAAACTTATATTTAGAAACGAAGGAAGTACTTTATAAAAAGAAGATTGGCATGTTTGAGTTGAACCCGAGCATACCTAAAGTTTCGAATCAAGTTAGAGAAAAATAGCTTCTAGAATTCATTGTCAAGGCTATGGGAAATAGCTCTAGGAAAAAATCAGTAAATATGGCTTAACCCTAATGAAGAAAGTGTACAAGTCTGCAAATGATTTATTTGATATATCAAATAAAGCACAAACAATGTTGCCCTAGAACATAAGTACTTCGAGCAACTTCAACCTAGTGACCCATTTTGTCCGTTTGAGTCATCCCAATAGAAAAGTTAGTCCAATGAATCAACCCAAACAGACAAAGCTTCCGACTGTTGTCTGTTTGTTGCCCGCCCCGATCCAAACTGAGACCAAATTTGAGTCATAAATGAGTCCGCGGCGGACAAAAGCGGACTCTCCCATCGCCCGCTCGTGTTCGGTCTAGTCCCACCTATCAGCAACCCCGCACCGCCTCCACTAGTTTAAATATACTCAAGGCTGGTCTCGTTCTAAAGATCTTATGTTCAAGAATTTGAATATATATGAAAAATTTCAATGATAGAACAATGTTGCAGAAGATATTGGCTCTCTAAAAATGTAAAATAAAATAAAATGCATGGATTTGTTTGAGAGAGAGGTAAGATGCTCCATGCATGCGTACATCACTTTGCAAAAAGTACTGCTTCTCCTGACATGGGTCATATTAATCTGACATTGATTTGACTATATACAAAAGATTAACGGCCACAATACATGATTATACATATGAATGAGTCCCAATTAAACACATATCACAAATCATGTGAACGGTAGATGGTTTGTCGGTATCTCTCTGCACCGGTAAAAAGAGCTTTCTGCTCCACCGCCGTCGTTGTACCTCTCCGGCCGCCACACGCATTACTGGATGTTCGCAACCAGCACTGATGCACCTGCTCACCTTTTACAACGGCGTTGTCCATCTGAAGCCGTTTGTACCAGATAGTAGTTGACCTCTATGACGGGCACCATGCCCGGCAAGTGTTCGATCAAATTCCATTAAATTTATTTTCTGTTATCGTTTTTACGGGAATGGCTAGAAATCAGTTAGCTGAGTTTTTTATTTGAGATGAGTCCATTTTTGCATCGTTGGATGGAAAATCAATGGTCCACAATCTTCTTCAATCTCTAGACACATTCTCTTCCTTTATTCATTCAGAAATCGATTGACGTCGAATTCGCATCAGCTGGCTGATGTGCAGTTAAACTGCGTTTTTATACCTATACAACGCCGAAACAAAAACAGAAAGACAAGCCACCAACCAGAAATCAAATCCAAGCAAAACCAAACCAAAGCGAAGCTCCATGTGGTCTTCTCCCTCTCATTCCCAATGCTCATATTTCGGCCTCAGCCTCGCCACCAGCACAACGGCCCTCCTCCTCGCCGTCTCCGCGGGCGTCGCGCACGCCGCACCGCCATCGCCGCGCCAGCTCTCCACCGTCGTCATCTCCCACACCGCCAACAGCACGCTCGTCTGCGCCCTCATCGTCGACAGGGTCAACGAGGATGGCGGCGGCAGCTCCAAGCTCCAGTGCAAGTCGCTGCCCGACGGCCGCCTCACGTCCTACCCCTCCGCCGACATCCCCTTCAACGCCATCGCCGCGGCAACGACTTCCTCTGCGGCCTCATGGCACCCGTCGGCGCCGCCATGCGCTGGTGGTCCTTATCCGAGGAGGAGGCGGCCAATTGGTCCTGCCCCGTAGGCCGCCGCATCTACTGGGGCCCCTCGCTCCGCTCCATGTCCGGCGGCGACCCGCACGTCTGCGGCCTCTCCGACGACCATGACCCCACTTGCTGGGAGTGGCCCGGCCTTGCCCTCCCCAAGGGCCTCGACTTCTCCCTCACCGCACTCGGCCAAGACTTCCTCTGCGGCATCGTGAAAGGCAACGACACCGCCATGAGGTGCTACGCCGGTGGCATGCCGCCGACATGATGGCCATGGCGCTCGACCGCAACACCACGTGCATACTCGCTGGGAACGGCACGGTGAGGTGCTGGGGCGTGAAGGTGCCGGAGGAGCACAGGCACACCACCTTCGTGTCCATCGAGGCCGACGGCGACACGGTGTGTGCAGTCATGATGAGCAAGTACTCCGTCGTGTGCTGGGGGCGACGGCCGGCCGCTTCGACGGGAGGCACCTCGTCTACAACAACACCATGCCGTGGGCCTGCGCGTCTAAGAGTAACTGCTCCTGCGACATCGTACCCTGCTCAGGGACGCTCTGCGGCACCGGCGAAGAACTCGCCGCGCGCAGCCCGTGCAGGCAGCTACTGGACACGTCCAGGATCGTCGTCGGCAATGGGAGGACGGCCCAACTTGGTGACGACGGTGGTGATGGGAAGAAGAAGAAGAAGGCGCTGGTTGTGGCGCTCGGCGATGGGAGGCCGCAGCTCCTCTGCTGAGCGCCGCCGTGGCCACCTCGCCGAGGCCGCCGCTGCTGCGCTGCCCCCTGGGTTCAGGGTCTCGGGACGGCGGGAGCTGGTGTCCGGCGCCCCGTGGGTGCCGGCGGCCGGAGGGAACTGGATCGCGCGTGGTTGTTGAGTGCCGGCGTTGTTCGGAGCTGCTGCCCGGTAGTACACGGTGGCCGGTGCTTGCGTCGGGACCTTGTCATGCGCCACCGTCTCCACTCTCGGGCACAACATCGGCGTCTGCGTCCTGCTGCTTCTGCCGGATTTTCTGCCGCTGGCGCTGCCGGGCCTTGTGGTTCTGGAACCCGTAGAAGACGTTATTGCCCTCGATGGGGACGTGCTTCTACAGCCGCGCCGTCACCTGCTATATCTGCTCGGCTGTTGGGGTGCGCGGCCCCTGCCGGTACAGCACCTCCAGCACGCCGATCTGCTCCTTGGTCGGCGTCCAGCGCGCGTTCGCCGCCGCCGCCGCCGAGTTGTGCGACAGCGGCGGGGAGGGCAGCACCGCCGGATGGGGCGGGGAACTGGAGAGGCGGGTGGCAGCTTGGTGCTGGCGCTCGACGCTCTCCACGGCTAAGAAAGAAGGACCACTCTTCTCTGCATGCGGCTGGCGAACGCGCGCTGCCAGGGGGGCGCGCCATGGAGGAGCTCCTGCGCGCCGCTGTCGCTGCTGCTCTGCCGGGCAAGGGGAGGCCGCAGCTGCTCTGCTGAGCGGAGCTCCCCGACGGGCGGGAGGTCGCCATCAAGCGCTCCGAACGACCGTCCGCCGGCAAGATCCTCGACAGCCGGGTGCCGGTGCCGCGGGGGCACGAGGTGGAGGCACCCGAGGCAGTGGCGCGCGTGGCCGAGATCGGTGTGGAGTGCGTCCGGCCGCGTTGGCCTCTGATGCAGCCCATCGACCCCCCATCGACAGGTACGTTGATCTCTGCTTTCCCGGCGTAGGCCTCTGGTTTAGCTGATCCATAGGATTGTTTTTTCCCAAGTTTCAGGTCCACTCTGCTTGAGGAGGCAGGGGAGAGTTTGGTGCCGGCTCCTGCGGCTGCGAATGGCTCTGGGATTTTGAGGTGGCACGGCAGGCGGAGGGCGAGGCAGCGGAGCATCGGACGGTGGAGAGCGGCGAGGCACAAATCTTCTTGGGGAAGGAGACGGCGGAGGACAGAAGGGAGAGCTCACCGCCGACGTCCAAGCCCAAGCCCCGTGGTGGAACAAGAGGTCAGTGGTTAGCAACTTACATTCCGTTAGAGATTCAGCCGTTTAGGAAATGATGAAATTATAAATGACTGAATAAATCCTGCAGTTAGAGCAGGTGCTGATTGCTCTGTGCATTCCGAAAGTTCATGTTGTATGTACCTCCGTTTGCAAGCTGATTGTTGTGTGCAATCAGAAAATTCATGCTATGTGTGCCTATGTTTGCAGTCGGAAAATCCCTGTGTTTGTGTTTGCAGGCTGTTTGCTGTCTGCATTGTAAATGTTCCTTCCCAAACAGGGTGACCGTATGCAAGATGTGTTGGGGCGCATTAGCTAGTCCAACAGCTAAGTTAGCAATAATGCGGAGGGCCGGGCGTGTCAACGGCGGCGGCGGCGGCGGTGGTGGTAGGAGTGGGTTGGGGGGAGCGCAGGCGGGGCGGCGGGGTGTCGGCCTCCATCTTCCGGCGGGTGCAAATATCTATCCGTCACTTGTAAGCTTCTTATCAGCAAGGCAATCGAGGTTCGTCCAGATGCGCAAGTTCAGAGCAGATTAGAAACCTCTCCACCTTGCCCGGCGAATCCATCTCGAGAGCGACGCAAGGGGGAGGTTGATCAGATAGGCGAACCGCGCGGTGAGATCCGAGGATCCGCAACGCCGACCGCGCTGTCGGCTGGATTGATCCAAATTGAGGATTCCATGGGGTTGGGTGATGGAACACCCGAGCACAGCCACCTCACCCCTCCTATCCATGGGGGGAGAGGAAGGAGAAGATTGATGACAGCGGCCAAGTCGATTCCAGCTTCACCATGTCCTCATATTTTCCAGGACGGGGAATGGAGGATTTCTCTGAATCATGAGAAACATGGCCGGAGAAAAGGATTGACAATACAGCGGAAGCAGATTGGGGGAGTTGGATCATCTTTGGTCCTAGGCCCCGCTGAGGCTGCTAAGAGAAATTCCAGTCGATGTGTGACCACTCCAATGAGATCAGGAAGGGAGATTGCTTCACCAAGCGTTGGAGATCCCGATCATGTTCTCATTGGGCGTGAATGCTGCAGGGCTGTTCCTAGAAGAGCAACTAGGGAGAAAGTGACTATTGATCTCGTCCCATCTCAAATTTCACCACTGCTGATTATTGACATCCCTGGCGCGAAGGGCACTCCGGAAGAGCAGTTCCAGCGGAGAGGAGCGAGGAGAGCGCTCTTCAGACCCGAAATTCAAGCAGAGGGAAAATCTGGAGAAAAAGCACAAAAAGCTTTGGAGAAAAGTGCTGACGACGTTGGCGGGTTCCAATTTTACGCCTCCGCTAGGGTTGAGGAGTGGGGGGAGTTTGAGGAAAGGGTTTGGGGGCAGCCTGGGCCTACAAATACGCCCCCTCCCCTTCCCCCCCTCCAGCCGCCGCCTCCAGATCGGCAGAAACCCTAGTCTGGATCCAGAAGAACTTGGTCCTCACCAGATCGTTCACGCTTGACGATTGCTGGCCTGCTTCCTTCTCAAAAAGAAATCTACCCTGCACCAGGATCCGCCTGGCAGAAATCTTCTCTGGCGCTGTAAATCTCGACCTATTCCTTGAAGCCATGGAGGGAAGAGGAAGAGGGAGGGGGAGAAACAATGCCGATCGTAACAATCAGGGGCAATCGCAAATGCCAATGCAAGGCCAGTTTGGACAGCAAATGGGAGGAGGAATGCCCCAATTTTGGATTCCAACCCATGCAGGGGTTTGGATTTCAAGGGGCACCCCCACCTTGGGCACAGTTCCAACAATTCCCAGGCCCTTTTCCAGCATTTCAGCCTGGAGGGGGAGGGCCGTGGCCAATTCCCCCCAACACTGGTCAATGGGTGCAGCAAGATGCTGGACGACAACAGTTTGCGGCTCATAATCAGCAGCAGATCCCCAAGAAACAAGGGGGAAAGAACTTTCAGAAGCAGCAAAAGAAAGGAACAGGTACTGTTGCCCAGGCCAAGGTTGATCTAGGAGGAGAGGACAAAAATCAAGAAGATGATCCTTATGGGTATGCAGAGGTTATCTGTTACAACTGTGGTGATCCAGGTCACCACAAAAGCAACTGCTCAGTGGAGAAAGTTTGTTTCATCTGTAAGAAAAAAGACCATGAGGTCCCGGACTGCCCTAATCGAAAAATGCCTCACAACCTGGCCAAGTATGTGGGCAGTGCTGCGACAGGACTGGGATTTCATCATATTGAGTTAGGAGCCACCTCGAAGGTCAAGAAGCTAGCTGTACAGAATGTGGGGATTGTCTATGTTGAAGCTGGAGAGGTCACCAAAGAGGAGCTGGCTAAAGAGTTTGGGATCATATATAAAACCAACTGGCCTTGGCAAATCAGGCAGCTTGATGAGTGGAGCTTTCTGGTTAAGTTCCTCCCACACATTAAAGTTGCTGGAGTAGCAGGATACCCTTGTTTTGGGCTCACCAAAGAAGGAGTGTCGGTCAATGTGGAAGTTTGGAATGGAAAACTTGATGCTGCTGCACCACTTCAGGAGGTGTGGTTACAGCTGAGAGGACTATAGCCAGATTGGTGTGAATGGAAGACCTTGGACCAGTTTTCTTCACCTTTTGGGCTGCTATTAGATGTAGACTGGGTAGGAATGTTCTAGAACTTGTATGAAGTGGTTAGAGTGAAAGTCAGGTGCAGAGACACCACCAAAATCCTTGCTGAAAAAATGTTTGGAATCGGCTGCAACCTATTTCAGATTAAAATAAAAGTCGAGACAGACACTGTCCAGGAAAGTGGGAAAACTCACAATGACAGTGGCCAAAATGCAATGCAGACCGAAGAAGGGACTGGTCAACATGGACCGAATGGAAAAAACCTCATTGGCCCAGGGGCAGCTGGAAGCACCCAAAGCAATGCCAAAAATCCATCAGGTGGCAAATCGAACAACCTAGATGGGAGCAAGGGAATGCATAAGGAGGTGTCTGTACAGGATAATGTGAATGCAGTTGTGGAAGAGGTGAAAATTGATCTGATGGCGTGGATGGACCCGGAACAAGGAGACCCAGCAAACTGTTTCAACCTTTTAAGGCAAATGGAGCTAGAAGATGATGATGAACTGGAAGGCTATGATCTAGACCTCACAACAGATACAACTGAGGGGGCAGAGGCAGTTATCCCTGAAGAACCCTACAAAAAAGCCTTACTAGCAAACCCTCAAGAAGAAGGCAAGAAAAAGAAACACTGAGGACCTGTTCAAGGGACTAGGAAAAGTGCTAGGGTGGACACAGGTGGGAAAACCATGCTGGAGATTGCACAAAAGCTGCAAGAGAGAAAGAACCTGGAGGTCCCTGCCACAATGCACAATCGCCTCCAAGGTATTATTTCCAACAAACCTTTTAATACGAGTAGTAGAGCTGATTTTATTTCAAAAGCTAAACAGGTGGGGATCTCAATCACCGAGCCTCCAACCTCTCCAAGGGGAACTGTTGTGGACATGTCTCCCCTGGCATTTCTGTTAATATCCTTAATCCTTTAGATGATAATATTCACCAGTCTGAACTTCAAAGAGATGGACAGCTAGCTGTGGGCTGGGCTGCTCCAACTGACAAAAGAGTTTGGAAACCACCTGAGTTAGACCTTACTAATAGCTGTTTTTTCCTCCTTTATCCCTCCTCACTCCTGAAGGGAAGAGGGGTGGATCTGATAGTAATGGTGGGATGTGGACTACTGTTGTAAGACATAGACAGGGCAAGCACCCTGATAACAAGAGGAAAAAATGAATTGCCTCTTTTGGAATGCAAGAGGGATTAATGCCCCTGGTAGAAAGAAGAGCTTGACTGACCTTATTAACAAGACCAACCCTACCACTATTGGACTCCAGGAGACTAAGAAAGAAATCATTTATGATTCCTTCCTGAAATCCATCGTTAGTAACAGGAATTTTGCTTGGAATTCGCCACCTGCCAATGGCTCTGCAGGAGGCATCTTGGTAGGGGTTGACTCTGACATGTACGAAGTTTTAAACTAGGAAATTCTTAAGTTCTCAGTTTCCTGTCATGTCAAATCCAAAATCACTGGGGTCAACTTTAGAGTAGTTGTAGTCTATGGTTCAGCCTACGAGCAAGGGAAACAGCAGTTCATTTCTGAATTACACTCCCTGTTTGTGGACTGTGAAACCCCTACCCTTATAGGTGGGGATTTCAATCTAGTCAGGTATAGCTCAGATAAGAGCAATGGTAATGTCAATCATAAATGGTGTGACCTGTTCAATTCCTGGGTAGATCTCTGGGGTCTCCTAGAAATTAAAATGGGGAATAGACTTTTCACCTGGGCTAATAACCAGGATGATTTGGTCATGACCACCATTGACAGAGTCTTTTGTTCCACGGATCTTGACAGGCTTTTTCCTCTAGACACCATCCAAGCCTTACCTAGGTTGGGGAGCGACCACACGCCCATTTATTGGGACTCTGGAGTTGGCCACATCCCCAGACAAACTTCCTACAAGTTTGAGAAGTGGTGGTTGTTGGAAAAAGACTTTCCTAGCATAATAGTCAAGGCCTGGACTACCCCAGTTGTAGGGAGATATTCAGTGGATTCCTGGCAGAAGAAAATGAGAAACCTAAGAAAAGCCACCGAAGGCTGGAGTGCCAATTTTGAGGCAGACCTCAGGAGACTCAAGAATAATCTGATTGAGGAATATGAATCACTAGATATTAAAGCTGAAACTGCTGAACTGACCAACGTAGAAATGGCTAGATTACATGAAATTAGGGAAGTAATGAATAGAATCTGGCTCCAAGAAGAGACCAAAGCTAGGCAAAGGTCTAGAGATAGGGATATTGTAGAGGGGGATAAAAACACCGCATATTTCCAGGCTGTTGCCAATCAGAGAAGGAGGAAGACCCTGGTCCATTCCTTGGAGGGCCCAGATGGGCCCATCTCTGATCATGGGGGTATGCTTGCTCTAGCTGCCAACTACTATAAAGAACTATTCAGTGAAGAGGACAGAGGAGATTTTGCCCTAGCTGATGATTTCTTTAATAGGAAAGATTGTGTCTCAGATACGGATAATAGCATGCTAGAGTCTCCTTTTAGTGAAGAGGAAGTCAAGAAGGCTGTTTTTGACTCCTATGCTGATGGTGCTCCCGGCCCAGACGGCATTCCGTTTCTGTTTTACCAGAAATTTTGGGAGCTAATTAAGCACGACATCCTCGCTATGTTCAAAGATTTCTATGAAGGGAATCCGGACATTTATAGATTAAATTTTGCCATGCTCACCCTCATCCCTAAAGAGCCTAATGCCACGGTTATGAAGAAATTTAGGCCAATTAGCTTATTGAATTGCATTTTTTAAATTTTCAGTAAAGTCCTTACGAATAGGCTGTCTAGCATCATGGATAAACTGATTTCTAGCAATCAACCTGCCTTTATCAAGGGCAGATATATACTGGAAAGTGTGGTGGTAGCACACGAAGCCATCCATTCTTTGTCTAAAACCGGGGAAAATGGAATTGTCCTAAAGCTAGACTATGAGAAAGCTTTTGACAAAGTAAATCTAGACTTCCTAGAGGATCTCCTTCACAAAAGGGGGTTTGGCAAAAAGTGGATCGGCTGGATCAACAAGATCACCCGTGGGGGATCCGTAGTGGTCAAGCTTAATAACCTTGAGAGTAATTACTTCCTCACGGGAAAAGGGTTGCGCCAAGGTGATCCCGCGTCCCCCTTACTCTTCAATTTAGTGATAGACGTTCTCACTAAAATGCTGATTAAAGCCTCAGATGAGGGGCTGATTAGAGGTCTGTGCTACGATAGTTGCCCTGGAGGTCTGATTAGCCTCTAGTAAGCAGATGATACGATCATGTTTGCTGACAGCGATCCGTGCATGGCTGCTAACTTGAAGTGGGTCTTGACTTGCTTCGAGCAAGTCTCTGGGATGCGAATTAACTTTGATAAAAGTGAATTGATCCCCATAAACATCACTGTAGAGGAAACAACCAACCTAGCTGAGATTTTTGGCTGCCCAATAGGTAAATTCCCTATCAAGTACCTAGGGGTACCTCTGCATGTGGATAAGCTTTCGAGGGAGGATGTCCAACCTTTGCTGGATAAAATCCTCAAGAGGATTGCCGGGTGGAGAGGAAAACTCCTTTCCTACAAGGGGAGGGTGATTTTGATTAAAACCTGCCTGTCCAGCATTCCTATTTACCTGCTCTCCTTTTTTAAATTCCCCAAATGGGCTTTAGATCTCATCAACTCCCAGATGGCTAATTGCCTCTGGAATGACTATGAAGGGCATAGGAAAATCCACTTGGCAAACTGGCAACTTGTGTGCATGAAACAGGAGTTTGGGGGTTTGGGAATCCCAAATCTCCATGACCTGAATATTTGCTTGTTAGGCTCCTGGGTTAAGAGATATATGGCCGGAGAGGGGAAAATTTGGAAAACCTCATTGATTACAAATATCTTAGCAACGCCCCTAACATATTTTGTGGTGATTCTGTCGGGGGCTCACAATTCTGGAAGGGTGTCGTTTGGGCTGCAAAAGCAGTTAAAATGGGATCCAGGTGGGTGGTGGGGAATGGAGAGCAAATCAGGTTCTAGGAGGACTCTTGGTTCGGCTCTTCCCCCCTCGCCATCCAATTCTGGGACCTGTTCTGTATATGTAGGGAACAATGCTGTACTATCCAGCAAGTCTGGGATGGGCGTGACCTTAAGCTGACCTTTAGAAGAGCGTTTGATGATCGGATGATGATTAGGTGGTACGAGCTGATAGAGATTGCTAAGAGTATTGCCTTTACTGATGAGTGCGACTCACTGGTATGGCAATATGAATCCTCTGGGCAATACTCCTCCACTTCCCTATATGCAATTATTAATTTTAGGGGGGTGACACCAGTTTTCTTGCCAGCAGTCTGGAAGATTATCATCCCTCCTAGGGTGCATATCTTCCTCTGGCTCCTGTTTTACAATAAGCTAATGACTAGAGATAACCTCTTGAAGAGAAATCTGAAAAAACCAGAAGAATGTGTCTTCTGTGCCTATAAGGAAACAGCTACCTACCTATTCTTTGATTGTGTGGTGGCCAAAGAAATCTGGTCTGTTGCTTTGGACCTGCTCCATCGACCTCTGGGGGCTAATCTAGAGTCCATTGCCTCTCTGTGGGTGGCGGGCAAAAAATTAGATCATGTTAATACTGTTTGTTCTGCTGTCCTCTGGGCTTTGTGGAAACATAGCAATAACATGATCTTTAATGCTGTGCCTTGGATCTCTGTCAAACAGATCTGGTCGATGGTCTTAAGGCTCGTCAGAAAATGGCGAGTGATCTTCAAGGAACATATGCTCCAGCAGATGAAAGACTTCGAGACCCAGCTCCTCCAACTGATCAAGGAACCCGCCCGGCTGGCGTGGAGGTGATGGAGAAAGCGGCACGTCCAAGGATGGAAATTGCTGCGGCGCCCAGCCCGATCTCTACCCTAGACTTCGGGAACCTCCTGTCGCCAATCGGTCGCTGAAAAAGATGATCCTGATCCTAGCTTGTTGTAGTTGATCTAGCGCTGGAATGTGTTATGTCCCCTGGATCTGTAAAACTGTGCTCTTTCTCTTTTGGGGGGATAGCCCCTTTTCCTAAATGAGGCGTTAGTAGTCTCTGCTTGTGTTGTGTGGAGTTTGAACTACCTCTCCGGGAGGCTTTGTGGTACTTGGGTTTGTGGCTTCTTTCTATAAAAGGGAGCCGGGGAGCTCCTCCCTTTCATCTAAAAAAAATCTAAGCAGATAACTAAAATGGAACCTGATGGAATAATCGTGCAGTAGAAATCTCGCTGATCTGAAAAGACTAACTGTAGGATGCACTCTGTATGAATATAGAAGCACTTTTAGTGATTTTCAGTCGACTGTTTATCAATTCACTTCAGGTCGAATTTCTGGTAACCCAATTTTTTTGTTTCCTAAATACTACTACTACTACTTCAGAGCGCACGCGCACTATCTTGGTGAAACGAGCGGCCGAGCATGAGCCGCTCGATCAGCCCAGATCGTGCGGTCATCGGCGTCAGGTGGTACCCGGTCGGGGAGGCGACCGAACGCGCACATGGCTGGGCCCGCCCGCAAGCACCGCTCTCCAGGTCCAACCGGTTCGCATCGCCACGCCTCTTTCTCCTTCCCTTATCCATTTTCCTTTCTTCTAGCCATGTTCGTTTCTTTTCTTTCCCAAATCTGGCAGGGAGAGGCCACCGCGAAGGGCGGGAGCGCGGGATCCGCATCTCGTCACCGGCGCAGGTATAGTACGCCCGCCTTTTTTGCCTCGCATCTCCTGCTTCCCCATTTTCCCCGGCCGTGGTCGGGATCCTCCGTAATTGGCTCGCCGGAGAGGGGTTGAAAGTGCAACTATCCCTAGGTGGTTTTGGTAATTCATAACAACATATAGCTCATTGAGCTAATGCTATTCCAAGATGATTATTTCGGGAAAGCTCAATGATTGGCATGGCATGGATGTGAAAGTGGAACCCTCAAAATGCTAAGGACAAAGGATTGGCTCAAGCTCAAAAGATCAAGACTCTTCATTTTATATTTTAGTGATCCAAGATCACATTGAGTCTTTAGAAAAAGCCAATACTATCAAGGAGGGATGAGGTGTTGCTTAATGAGCCTCTTGCTTTATGTGCTTGGTGATATGCTCCAAAATCCTCAACCACTTTTCCATAGCCACAAATGACCTAAACTCTAAGCCAAACTCGGTCTTACCGATTCTTTCAATCCGGCGCCACCGAGTTTCACTTGTCATTTGCCACTGCCAAACCCTAGCAATTCGGTCCTACCGATAGGGATCTCGGTCTCACCGAGATGGGATTGCAAACTCTCTGTTTCCCTTTCGTAACTTTTCGGTCTCACCGAAAGAGCGAATCGGTCCCACCGAGATTGCAATGTAAACTCTCTGTTTCCTTTTTGTAACTTTTCGGTCTCACCGAAAGAGCAAATCGGTCCCACCGAGTTCACCTGACCAACTCTCTGGTTAGCTTATTACCAAACTCGGTCTCACCGAGTTTGTGTAATCGGTCTCACCGAGAATACGTTATGCCCAAACCCTAACAGAATCGGTCCTACCAAGTTGCATGTCAGTCCCACCGAAATTCCTAATGGTCACTAGGTTTACTATTTCGGTCCGACCGAGTTTTCTGATTCGGTCCCACCGAGATTGGTAAATTGTGTGTAACGGTTGGATTTTGTGTGGAGGCTATAAATACCCCTCCACCTCCTCTTCACTCGTGGAGAGAGCCATCAGAACACATACACCATTCCAACTCATATGTTCTGAGAGAGAACCACCTACTCATGTGTTGAGACCAAGATATTCCATTCCAACCATATGAATCTTGATCTCTAGCCTTCCCCAAGTTGCTTTCCACTCAAATCTTCTTTCCACCAGATCCAAACCCTATGAGAGAGAGTTGAGTGCTGGGGAGACTATCATTTGAAGCACAAGAGCAAGGAGTTCATCATCAACACACCATTTGTTACTTCTTGGAGAGTGGTGTCTCCTAGATTGGCTAGGTGTCACTTGGGAGCCTCCGACAAGATTGTGGAGTTGAACCAAGGAGTTTGTAAGGGCAAGGAGATCGCCTACTTCGTGAAGATCTACCGCTAGTGAGGCAAGTCCTTCGTGGGCGATGGCCATGGTGGGATAGACAAGGTTGCTTCTTTGTGGACCCTTCGTGGGTTGAGCCCTCTGTGGACTCGCGCGACCGTTACCCTTCGTGGGTTGAAGTCTCCATCAACGTGGATGTAGGATAGCACCACCTATCTGAACCACGGGAAAAACATCCGTGTCTCCAATAGCGTTTGAATTCTCCAAACCCTTCCCTTTATATTCTTGCAAGTTGCATGCTTTACTTCCCGCTGCCAATATACTCTTTGCATGGTTGCTTGAATTGTGTGATGATTGCTTGACTTGTCCTAAGATAGCTAAAATCTGCCAAGAACTAAAATTGGGAAAAGGTTAAGTTTTTATTTGGTCAAGGAGTCTAATCACCCCCCCCCCCTCTAGACATACTTTCGATCCTACAAGTGGTATCAGAGCTTTGGTCTCCACTTGCTTTGATCTCCATAGCTTTTGGTGGTCATAGCCTTGGTTTCACAACCTAGGAGAGTATGGCGTCTAGCGAGGGAAATTATCACCGTAGAGGTCCTTACTTTGATGGCACTAATTTTGCTAGTTGGAAGCATAAAATGAAAATGCATATTCTTGGACATAACCCCGCCGTTTGGGCTATTGTGTGTGTTGGTTTGCAAGGTGACTTCTTTGATGGGAGAGAACCAAACCATGAAGCTACCACGGATGAGTTGAAGATGTTGCAATACAATGCTCAAGCTTGTGATATTCTCTTCAACGGATTGTGCCCCGAAGAATTCAACAAAATCAGCCGTCTTGAGAATGCAAAGGAAATTTGGGACACTTTGATTGATATGCACGAAGGTACCGACTCCGTCAAGGAATCCAAGTTGGATGTGCTTCAAAGTCAACTCGACAAGTTCAGAATGAAGATGGTGAAGGTGTCGCTGAAATGTACTCTAGGCTTGCTCTCATCACAAATGAGATTGCCGGCTTAGGAAGTGAAGAGATGACCGATAGATTCATCATCAAGAAGATCCTAAGAGCCTTGGATGGAAAATATGATACCGTGTGCACATTGATTCAAATGATGCCTAATTACAAAGATCTCAAGCCAATGGAGGTGATTGGAAGAATTGTTGCTCATGAGATGTCACTTAAGGATAAAGAGGAACTTCACAACAAATCAAGTGGTGCCTACAAAGCCTCATGTGAAGCCCCTACATCATCAAGTGAGAAACAAAACTTCAATGAAGAATTGAGCTTAATGGTGAAGAACTTCAACAAATTCTACAAGAGTAGAAGCAAAGATAGAAGCTTCAAGTCAAGGTCCTACAATGACAAAAGATCCTCTAGTCGAGAGCGAAACTGCTACAATTGTGAAAGACCCGGACACTATTCCAATGAGTGTACGGCTCCCTACAAGAGAAGAGAAGATTCTCCAAAAAGAAGAAGCAAACAATCACCACCAAGAGAGAGAAGGAGTAGAGATGATCGTTATGAACGAAGATACTCACGGAGAAGCAAGGATTCGGAAAGGAAGGAAAAATCATCAAGGAGCTACACAAAACGAAGACATCAAGCTCATGTTGGTGAATGGGTATCCAGCTCCGACTCCGACAGCCACTCCGAGAGAAGTTATCACTCCGACTCCGAATATACTCAAGATGAAGGTGTTGCCGGTCTAGCACTTGTGTCAACCAACTCCTATGACATATTTGACTCACCAAATGAAGGAATTGGAAGATGCTTCATGGCCAAAGGTCCTAAGGTAACACACCCCGAGTATGTTGATTTTAATAGTGATGAAGATGACTTGTTAGGTGATGATGATTTGCTTGTTGACAACTCTAGTGATGAGTACTATGGTGAAACATCAATTAATCATGCTAAAACGAATGACAATGATAAGGAGAAGATTGAGGCTCTAACTAAAGAACTAAACACTCTTAAGTTAGCTCATGAAACTATCTTCGAAGATCATCGAGAACTTTTAAGAGCTCATGAGAAATTACGCTTTGAAAAGCTTAATCTTGAGCAAGAGCATGAGTTCTTAAAAGCAATCAATGATGATCTCCGCAAGAAAAGTTCTTCTCACATTGCCAAGCGTTTACTTTTATCCACTTACATGCCTCAAGTCAAGTCTAGTAACAAGAACAAGAAAGATTCTTCCTCTAGTAGTAACAATGATCATGCTAAATCCAATATTGTTGCTTCTAGTAGTTCTCTTGATTCCACTAATGATTCTCTTAGCCAAGTTACACTTGAGCAAGAAAATAGCTTATTGAAGGGAATTATAGAGAAAGGAGTGTACAAAAGCCTTGCTGGGAGTAAGCAATTCGAGGAAATTGTGCGCAAGCAAGGAATGCACCGGAAGAATCAAGGTGTTGGTTTTGAACGAAAGTTCAATGCCAATGGAGTTGAGTGGAAGAAGATCAATACCCCAAGACAAAGTTTGTTCCTCAACAAGAGAAGTATGATACTTCCTTCAAGGGAACACAAGCTCAAGATGATCTTCCACCACAAGACTACAAGCAAAAAGGCAAGGACAAGCTTCAAGAGGAGATTGATGCATTTGAAGAAGCTCCTAAGACCTTAGTCAAGTGGATTCCCAAGACTACTTCAAGTTCCACTTCATCAAGTACAACTACAACTCCAAGGATTCCCATCAAGATGGTGTGGATCCAAAAGAAGAAGAACTAGAGAGTTCTTGAGGGTGACTCCGCCAACATACTTCATTCTTATCATTTTGGCAAGAACAAGTGCAATCAATTTCCACATCTTGCACTAGTTCAAGGAGTCACAAACCCTCGTGTTGGTAAGACAAGGGACAAGGTAACCTAAAAGTTTTCATGGACATCATCTTGTGTGTGCATCACTCTATGTCTATGGATACCCTTGTTTGTTCCTTGTGGGACTAACCCATGTAGGTATTGAAAGTGCAATTCACTCAAATGGATAGCTCCAAGTGATCTACATCGACATTGAGCATCCACATCTTCAACATCTACATGAAGTCATCATCGACAAAACCCAAGGTTAGTTCATCCCTCTTAGGGGGGGATATCACATCTAGGGGGAGCTTTACTCTAAAACTTGAGCTAGAGCAACTCTAAATATGTGAATACAACAATGCTTTATGTAAAAGTGGTAACCCCACTTGAGCTTAAACGATGAGTATGACCTACGATCAAGTGTTCTCACTTGACTCCTAAGTCAATATACTCATATATAGATGACCTAGTCATTGCAAATTGCTTGATAGATACTAGAATTGGTTGTGCATACTTTGCTACATATTTCATTTGCCATCTTATTGTGTGAGCATGTTGGTTGCATATTTTACTCATTCGAGAACATCCACTTGTTGTTTTGATTGTTTGGTTTTATTTCCTTTTGCCAAGTGGATGGACAAGAATGCCTAAGAACCTCCTCTAGCTATTTATGCTTTTCTCGTCTCAAACTCTATTCATGCTGCATCACAAAATTTGATCAAGTCAGATTCAAACCACTCTGTGTGAGGAGCGCTCGGAGTCCCTGATTCGTCATAGACTTAAACTTCCAAAACCTCTTTGTGATTCTCGGTCTGACCGATACCCTACTTTCGTTCCTACCGAGATCATTAAGTTGATCTAGGTTTTCGATCTCGGTGCAACCGATTTGAACATTTCGGTCACACCGAGTTGCAATAACTGTATATAGTTTTGCATCTCGGTGCCACCGAGTTGTTCCACTCGGTCACACTGACAGGGTCGGGCTATATATAGTGACGGGCAAAATTTGGAAATTTCTCCGAACCCCTTCGCCCGCGCGATAGCCTGCTCTGCCTTCGTGGTCTCCGGATCGTCTCCTCGCCGCCAGCCGCCTCCAGTCGCTGGTCTCCGTCGCCGTCAACGGGAATTCTACCCCGCCGTTGCCGCCGTAGCGAGTCTCCGCCGAACTAGGGTATGGACTTGATCTTTGTGCTATTCTCCAATCCGATTCCTAGCACATTGTGATCATCATGATTCTTGCCACGTTTGATAAACTCCTATCCAGTCAATGAACTCGTAGATTAGGTTTAATTCGAAAATTTTAGGGTTAGGTTTCCGCCGAAACCATCTCGGACCCACCGAGTTGAAAAACTCGGTCCCACCGATTTGGCTTATGCCATTGCACAAGTGAGACTCGGTCTGACCGAGAATTACTTATCGGTGTGACCGATTTTGGAACTCTGTGAAACCCTAGCAGTCTCGGTGCCACCGAACTGTGACTCGGTCTGACCGAGTTCACTAGTTCTGGTGCCAAAACTGCTTCGGTGTCACCGAGTTTGAAAATCGGTAGATCCGAGATGATTTCAGTGGGAAACTAAAACTAAGTTTTTGAATTATTCTTTTGCAAAAATCTCTGCATTTTGTGATGCTCATCCCCTCTATCTCATCTATAATCTATTCACAGGGTCAACAGTCAGAGTTTGCATCATGTCAGACCAAAGTGACAGCCAGAACTTGTCAGAGCGGCAAGTACAGTTGAGTGAGGGCACTAGTCCCTCAAGTTCCTCAGATGATGGCAGCGGGAGCACCCCCAGCAATCTGCCTAAAGCTGCCACACGTCAGAGAAAGAAGAGAACCTCAGACTCAGAAGATGAGGATTATGTGGCATAGGAGGAAGCCACCTCCAAAAGAGTTGAGCCAGCTCAAGGCACAAAGCCAGGGCTGAAGATCAAAAGGCCAGCAGGCAGGCAGCCTATGTCAAAGGCTAGAGCTTCAACTGAGGAGCCTGCACCCACAGAGCCAGTTGCTGCTGAAGGCAAAAAGAGGAAAGAAAGAGTAAAGAAAACTGTAGCCAGAGTGCTTGGCAAGGCCTCCATCATGGAAGATAAGGAGGAAGAAGAAGAGGTAGCTGCACCAGCACCTAAGGCACCCAAGCTAATGGGTGATGCCATAAAATCAGGGGGAGCTGCTTCCAAGGCCAAGCCAGCTCCAAAGCCAAAGCCAAAGAGGAACACAAGAAGCATCCCAGCCACTGAGAAGAACAAGGCCCAAGTGCCTGAAGTTGCAGAAGAAGAGGAAGAGAGTGTCCTTCGAAAGCTCAAGCCCAAGATCCCAGACCACAACGATGCTCATCCTGTGGCTGAGGATATGAAGCTCAGGAGAGACTCAGGGCTGAGGAAGTGGAGAGAAGCAGATCCGTATGCTTCAAGGAGAAGGACAGCAGTTGACTATAGATTTCACACCAAGGAGCAGCAAGACTTTTATGAGACAGTGCTGCTAGACAAGAAGCCCATTGTCTGCGATATGAGATGGGTTGATTGGCAGTATATCAAGGACAATGAAGAGTACTACCCTGGAGTGCAGGACAGCTTTAAGGCGTGTGGAGTAGAGGACTTTGTTGGGCAGAAGCTCACAAAGTGGAACGAGGAACTCATCATGCAGTTCTACTCCACAGCCCACTTTTATCCAGATGGTAGGATAACTTGGATGTCAGAGGGTACGAGGTACCAGTCCACAGTTGCTGAATGGGCTCAGCTGATCAATGCTCCAGAAGAGCAGGATGATGACTTGGACATCTATGCCAAGAAAAAGATGGACCACAACTCTATGTCCAACATGTACAAGGAGATTCCGAATGAAGCACTTGACACGTTCAAGTTTGGCTCAATGCATTATCTTCTATCAGGACTGCCCACTATCAACTGGATACTGAGGCACACCCTACTGCCCAAGTCTAGAGATCACAAGATGATCAGAGGCCACGCGATAAATTTGCTTCATGTGTTTGATGTGCCTCAGAAGTTCAAAGTCATGAGCCTCATAGTGGAAACAATCAAGAGGACTGCAGCAGATCAGAAGAGGAGCTGTGGATATGCCCCTCTGATTCAGGAGCTCATCAACTCCAAGATGGGCACGGGCGTATATTTATTGGATAAGGAACACCTGCCCATCCGTCCAGACTTCGAAGATAATCAAGTGGTCATGACTGAGAATGAGCCATCATCTGCCCAAGCACAAGCCAAGAAGGAGAAGGCGAAGAAGGAGAAAGCTGACAGGATGCCCACTCAAGAGGAGGCATCTGAATACTTCCTGAAAACCAAACAAGAGCAGCTTGGTTACCTGATTGCGTCCACCCTGCGGATTGAGCAAGGACTAGCCACCCTGACTCAGAACCAGGCAAGCTTAGAGAGGATCATGGAACAAAGGTTCTATGACTTGGACATCATGGTGACAGAGATACAGACTGTCGTGGAGCAGCTCCAGGATGACATGAATGGGAGGAGAGGCAGGACTACGACTGATGCCTTTGCCAGGGTGCCACGAGGTCCGAGGTCGTCTGCAGTGCCAGTTGCTGACACCAGAGCCACCACGTCTACACTAGCTACAGCCTCAGTTCCACCAGCTCCAGCGTCCACTTCAGCCTCGACTCCGACCACGTCTACTAAAGGCTTCGTCCTTGGAGTGCTCCGGACTCCACCACCACCTGAAGATCAAGCCTGAGTGTCGACTTAGCACTATGCATTTTCTAGGAACTTTTTGGTAACTTGTTGCCAAAGGGGGAGAAAATGTATAGATCATAGGCTTCGAGAGAGTGTGTTGCTTTTATTCTCTCTTGTTTTATTTGGTGGTTTTTCGAACTTTATTTGCTTGTGTGTGAGATACTATGCCCTTATCTGTGTGAGACATCGATGATCATGTGTTTGATCATAAGCTACACTTAATGTTTGCTTAATATTATCATTATCCTATCTATCCTGTGATCATTCACTATTCTTGGTGATGAGTGCATGTGTTTCATTCTTATCATTTTAAGCGCTCCACCAAGATGTATGTGACATGGAAGAGTAACCCATGACTCTCATTCCTTGTGCATTTGCAGTCCAAAGCAAATTCTAAATATGCACAAATTTAGGGGGAGCTCTTACTTGTCACATACTTCTCAAAGCGACGATGTACTTCATGATTATTATAATTTGTCGAAGCTTTGATCTATATGTTGTCATCAATTACCAAAAAGGGGGAGATTGAAAGTGCAACTATCCCTAGGTGGTTTTGGTAATTCATAACAACATATAGCTCATTGAGCTAATACTATTCCAAGATGATTATTTCAGGAAAGCTCAATGATTGGCATGGCATGGATGTGAAAGTGGAACCCTCAAAATGCTAAGGACAAAGGATTGGCTCAAGCTCAAAAGATCAAGATTCTTCATTTTATATTTTAGTGATCCAAGATCACATTGAGTCTTTAGGAAAAGCCAATACTATCAAGGAGGGATGAGGTGTTGCTTAATGAGCCTCTTGCTTTATGTGCTTGGTGATATGCTCCAAAATCCTCAACCACTTTTCCATAGCCACAAATGACCTAAACTCTAAGCCAAACTCGGTCTTACCGATTCTTTCAATCCGGCGCCACCGAGTTTCACTTGTCATTTGCCACTGCCAAACCCTAGCAATTCGGTCCTACCGATAGGGATCTCGGTCTCACCGAGATGGGATTGCAAACTCTTTTGTTTCCCTTTCGTAACTTTTCGGTCTCACCGAAAGAGCGAATCGGTCCCACCGAGATTGCAATGTAAACTCTCTGTTTCCTTTTTGTAACTTTTCGGTCTCACCGAAAGAGCAAATCGGTCCCACCGAGTTCACCTGACCAACTCTCTGGTTAGCTTATTACCAAACTCGGTCTCACCGAGTTTGTGTAATCGGTCTCACCGAGATTACGTTATGCCCAAACCCTAACAGAATCGGTCCTACCGAGTTGCATGTCAGTCCCACCGAAATTCCTAACGGTCACTAGGTTTACTATTTTGGTCCGACCGAGTTTTCTGATTCGGTCCCACCGAGATTGGTAAATTGTGTGTAACAGTTGGATTTTGTGTGGAGGCTATAAATACCCCTCCACCTCCTCTTCACTCGTGGAGAGAGCCATCAGAACACATACACCATTCCAACTCATATGTTCTGAGAGAGAACCACCTACTCATGTGTTGAGACCAAGATATTCCATTCCAACCATATGAATCTTGATCTCTAGCCTTCCCCAAGTTGCTTTCCACTCAAATCTTCTTTCCACCAGATCCAAACCCTATGAGAGAGAGTTGAGTGTTGGGGAGACTATCATTTGAAGCACAAGAGCAAGGAGTTCATCATCAACACACCATTTGTTACTTCTTGGAGAGTGGTGTCTCCTAGATTGGCTAGGTGTCACTTGGGAGCCTCCGACAAGATTGTGGAGTTGAACCAAGGAGTTTGTAAGGGAAAGGAGATCGCCTACTTCGTGAAGATCTACCGCTAGTGAGGCAAGTCCTTCGTGGGCGATGGCCATGGTGGGATAGACAAGGTTGCTTCTTCGTGGACCCTTCGTGGGTTGAGCCCTCCGTGGACTCGCGCGACCGTTACCCTTCGTGGGTTGAAGTCTCCATCAACATGGATGTAGGATAGCACCACCTATCCGAACCACGGGAAAAACATCCGTGTCTCCAATTGCGTTTGAATTCTCCAAACCCTTCCCTTTATATTCTTGCAAGTTGCATGCTTTACTTCCCGCTGCCAATATACTCTTTGCATGGTTGCTTGAATTGTGTGATGATTGCTTGACTTGTCCTAAGATAGCTAAAATCTGCCAAGAACTAAAATTGGCAAAATGTTAAGTTTTTATTTGGTCAAGTAGTCTAATCACCCCCCCTCTAGACATACTTTCGATCCTACAGGGGTTCTAGGTTTTCCGGTGGATGTCTAGCGAGTACGAGGTAGCTTTCACGAAAGGCATCACCCGCGACTACCAGGTCAACTCCGGTGATTTTGGGAGTTCCTGTTTCGTCAGGGGGAGTCGAGGGTGCGTGTTCTAGGGGATACGGGTTTCATGGCGATTCACCTCCATATCACGCAGATTCGGCGAGGTATTCCGGCGTGTTGCCTCCGGCCAAACCGTCTGATCTGGCATTGCGATTTTTTTGAATTTTTTTGCGGCGATTTGAGTTGGAATACAAGGAAGGGAGTACATAAGACTCCTGATAGGATAGTTCTGATGTTTTTGCTGAACCATCTCAAAATGCATCCGTGTGGTTTCTCTGTTTTCTCATAAGTTGTGTGCATATATGTAACCAGTTGGCTAGTTTGTTCTCCTAGTTGCACAGAAACGCAAATGTAGTTGGATCACACATATACATATCTCAGTTGGCTAGCCAACTTATGGAGTTGCACAGTGATGGCTAACCAATTGCACAATCGATGGTATTCAAACCATGTTCAAACAGTATGTCTGTTTTTAAGGGTATGCGTTCATACATGAGTTTGCAAAATCAAAGCAGTACATATCCTAGTTGGCTTAGTCACACTTATGCAGTTGTACAGCAAAGGGCCATGTAGTTGCATGGCCGGAGGCTAGTTTAGTTATGACTCAGATGCCTAAATCATGATTAGTAAATGCAGATTTTTTGGTTGCACACTCATGTGTGTCCTGTTGGCCATACAGTGCATCAAGTTGCACACATTTTGTTTTGTTTTGTAGGTGTGCTTTGAAAAATCAACATTACTTGTTTAAATCATGGCATTATTTTGATACCAATTTTTCCCTCATTTTTCTCTTTTATACATATGGTTGCTTTAACTAATTTGTCCGTTTGCTTTTTTATCAGACCAAAAATGGTTGTGGAAGGAGATGCAGCTCCTAGTGAAGGAGGGGTATGTTTGCTTTTTCATCGTTTTTCATTTATCCTTGTAGAAGTTTTGTTTTGCAATTATAATAACTATTTTTGGAGGGTTTTCCTGACCATGTTCTGGGTTTTGTTTGTTCTATGCAGGGATCTGCAAACCATTCTTCTAGGTGGAACTCGAAACGACCCACCGAGCGGCAGACGCGTCGTGTTGATATCGACGAGGAGGCAGAGGATGATGAGGCAAGTATCGAGCAACCAGTGTGGGTGCATTTCACTTTTTTGCGCGCGCGCACACACACAGAGAAGTAACTTTCTCCATGCATCCTTTAGGTTGCTTACCAATTCTGCTTTGTGAAATGGTGTAAACGGAAGGCAACCACGCAGGTTGGAGTTGTAGATGGAGCTGGCACATCGTCTGCAGCAGCTGCTGAGGTAACATGAAATTGCATTAGGATTTTTTCTTTTATTTTTTTCTACACAAAGAAAACTAGGATGTGTTTTTTTACACAGTTGCACAAGAACCAGCTAGGTGTTGGGTTGGCATCCTGAACTTTTATAGTTGCACAAGAATGAATTAGGAGTTGGTATCCTCGACTTTTCAAATAGTTGCACAACAATAACGTACGAGTTGGCATCCTAGACTTTCATAGATGCACCAGAACCATTTGGGAGTTGGCAGTCTCAACTTTTTATATAGTCCCACAACAATATCACATGAGTTGGCATCCACAACTATTTTAGTTGCACAAGAACCAATCAGGAGTTGGCACCCCCAACCTTTTTTAATAGTTGCACGGCAATGCCACATGAGTTGGCATCTTCAACTTCTTTAGTTGCACAAGAACCATTCAGTAGTTGGCATCCTCATGTGTTCACATGAATCTGATTTTCTAGGTTTGCAGATGCACTTGAATGTAGTTGCACTACTTATTTGGTAGATTATAATCTTTTAAAATTCAATATTTTTCATTTTGTGTTCAGACAGGCTAAATTCATGTTCATCCGTTGAAAATTCATTGCATACTAGCAAGATGCCCGTGCGTTGCACGGAACATCAAGATCTCATGGGAGAAAAGGATGAACGAGGGAAGGCCTTATCTGCAAATGTGGAGAGGAGTGCGGGTAAATTGTCATAGTTTCCTTCCTATCCGTTAGATATAGATCGGACGGCCTATATTGCAGGATGGCAGGCACACCATCATCACCAACTCTGCCTTTTATAAGAGTATATAGATATAGATAGATAGTTGCAGAAACCTGCGGCATGAATTGCATCCAGGAGTACTTACAATTGCACAAAATAGATGATGAAGTTGTAAAACAGCCAGCATAAAGTGTTTTTGGAATTCTGCATACAGAAGTTTAGCTAAAACTAAAATGAATATGAAATTATATGAGTTGGAATCTTCTACTTTTATATGAGTTGAAGATGTCAACTACTGAAATCCAAACCCCACAAGTAGATGGATATGGGAGTGTTGTCAATTTGCACACTTGTACTGGTTAAGTTGCACAAACACAAGTGAAAGTTGGTTTATTTCTTCTCAGGCTTCTTTTTTGTATCAGATGCAGGTTTTACAGGGTATGGGGGTGGATGAGTGCTATAGATTTTTGCTCACAATTCTAAACTACAAAGTCATGTATACTACTGTGTGGAAAGATCAAAGAAAAAAACACATGCAAACCAGATTCTTGTCTAGTTGGTAGTTATGTTTTCATAGTACCTACAATATACTTTTCTTTTCTTTTCTTTTTTTTGCTATATAGACATTGGTTCTTCTGAATTATGTGTGAAATAAGACTCTCTATGTCCTCTCTCCTATATGTTGGCACATTTTCTGCGTTTTGTTGCACACATTGTTGCAAAAGTTGGCTAGTCCCATGATGAAGTTGCATGAAAATCAGTTGCACATGTACCAGATCTCCCTATTTTTTTATCTCTGTTTATGCTCTCTTCAACTATGAAGAAGTTATTTTTGCAAGGAGAAATTTGGTGAGAGGGGAAAGGGAAAGTTAAGGAGGGAGGATCTGAACAGGAGGCGGAAGTGATCACTTCTTTTTTTCACCCTTGTTGGTTCTGCCTGGTACTTTCTGATATGTTTGTGCTCGTTCTTTCTTTCTTTCTTTTTTGTAGCAATTGTTATTACACCTTGATTCATCTGCCATGGCAGCTCTGGCGATGGAGATCTAGACCTGGGAACCCCTAGTTTAGTGGGGAAGAAGGTGGGAGCAGGTAGGGGGCATGGGGAGAAGAAGTTGGTGGCCAGGAGGGCACGTGATGGCCTGGGGACCGCGTACGGTGCGTGGTTTGTTGGGTTTGAGCGCATCTGTTGCTACTCGTGGAGCGCTTTCCTTTTCTGGGATCGGTGGGGACCAAATCTTTTCCTTTTCTGGCGGCTGCTCGGGAACGCTAGGGAGCAGCCAGCCGCTCCCTAGACGCGTCCTTTTTGTTTAAGATTGGTGTTGTCTCCTCATTTGTTTCTCTATCGAGCCCTTTTTCGGATTTCGTGTTGGATGTAAGCCCGTTAGCCTTTGTCGTACCCGCTTCTTCTTCCGATGTCTGTCACAGGCGGGTGTTTTCTTTGTTTTTTTTCTTCGACCCCTCGTGCTAGTACGATCTCCGCAGCCGGCCGTCACGTCGCTCCAGTGGAACACCGGAGAGCTACAGATTGTTTGGGGCAGGCTTTGGAGAGTCCGGATGGAGCTCATATTTCTTGCCCACCTGTTGAGATCTCCATGTTTGGTTTACAGAGCATTTGGTAAAATTTATTTCATGTTGATTTCAGTGATCTCCTTTTGCTTCGGTTCCAATGAATAATAAGTCTGGATCCATTTGTTTGTCTCATTGTTTGATTCGATTGACACCATTGTATTTTTAGTGAGTGATTCCCCAAGTGTTAGTGTCTGTTTTTGGTCTTTCTGGTCCTGACTTTTTTTTTGGAACTGAATACATTCCCGCAACTGTTCATGAGTTGTGTTCAACGGCAACAACTGTTCATGAGTTGTGTTCAACGGCAACAACTGTTCATGAGTTGTGTTCAGCAGCAAAGGCATTGTACCAGTTTGTCTTGATTCTCTTTAGTCTCATCTTTATAGGATTAAGCCCTTGTCTTAAACTAATGGACGTTTTTGTTCATGTTTGTAAGATTTTGTATAGTATCAGTACATTTTTCTTAGCTATTTTTTTGTTTCTTTATATATCGAAGTAAAATTTGTCAAACGAGATGTTGCATATGTGTATCATGACAGCCTAGCCGGCCTTCCTTGTAACCGAAGCTAGATAGACAGGGATAGAGATAGGTGGTTTATATTCTTTGTTATCTCTTGTAACTAGATATCCATCTCTTCTTAGATATCCATCTCTTCTTTCCCAAGTCTGTAATCTCAACCATCTGTACGCTATCTCAGGGAGTCGCGCCCCTGACTGTATAACACGCAGGAGTCGCCCAGAGCGAGGGTACGACGTTTCCCTCATGGTAATCAGAGCCTAACTCTTCCCATCTAGCGATCTCCTCCTCCCACCACCGAACCTCCTGCCATGGCCTCCTCGAGCGCAGCCAACTCCACCCTCTCTGGCCAGATCACCGAATGCCTCACCCGAACCAATTACATCCTATGGCGTACTCAGATCACACCGCAGCTTCGGGGGGCCGGGTTCTTCGGCTATGTGGACGGGAGCATGCCGGAGCCAGCCAAGGTCGTCGTCAGCAAGGACAAGAATGGCAAGGAGGAGACCATCCCCAACCCGATTCACTCGGTTTGGATCCGAGAGGATCAACAGGTGCTTGGTTACCTTCTGAATAACCTCTCCAAAGAAGTGCTTGTGCAGGTGACCTCGATCGCCCACGCGCACGAACTCTGGACAGCGTTGAAGGGCATGTTCTCGTCCACATCGCTGTCTCGCGTCAACAACATCCGCGTGTCGCTCACGAACACGCAGAAAGGATAGCAGTCGGTGGCCTCCTACTTCGCATACATGCGGGGTTTCGTCGACGAGCTTGCTGCAGCAGGCAAGCCCCTGCAAGATGGTGAGTTGATCTCCTATATCCTCAATGGATTGGACATGGAGTATCAACCGCTCGTCTCCGCCCTCGATGCCCGGATCGTCCCGGTCACCCTTGATGAGTTGTTCTCCATGATGAGAAATTTTGATCAAAGGGTGGCCCTCTTCCAAGGAGCAGGCGCAGGAAGCGGTTTCAAATCTTCTGCAAACGCCGCCACCCGCGGCCGTGGAGGGGGCGCACGTCATCGCGGTCCTCCCCGGAGCAGCAAGGGCAGGGGCGGCGGCGGAGGAAACAGCAGCGGCAACAACTCTACACGCAGCAGCGGCGGCGGCCGGCCCTCCTTCACCAACAACAGGGGCCGGCTCAACGGCACCTCCTCTAACAACAGGTCCCGCCCCGACACAATCAGATGTCAAATCTGTGGAAAACCAGGGCACTCCGCCAAGGACTGCTGGTACCGGTTTGATGAAGACGAGGATGACTCGTCCCAAGATGAGAAAGTGGCCGGAGCTGCTGATGGTTCCTATGGCGTCGACACCAACTGGTACGTCGACAGCGGCGCCACAAATCACATCACCAGCGAATTGGAGAAGGTGACCATGCGAGAGAAATACCGTGGCAAAGATCACATCCACACTGCCAGTGGAGAAGGTATGAAAATTAGTCACATTGGTCATTCAGTTATTAAAACCCCTCATAGAAAAATCCATCTCCGAAGAATTTTGCTTGTACCTAGTGCTTCTAAGAATCTTCTCTCTGTTCATCGCATTGCCATTGACAACCATGTCTTTCTTGAATTTCACCCCTTCTTCTTTTTGATCAAGGATCAGGCAACGAAGAAGGTGCTCTATCGAGGTAGATGCGTTCGCGGGCTTTACCCTTTGATTCCGGAGATTAGAAGGTTGAATAAACAAGTTTTCAGTGCCACTAAAGTGTCTTCAACACGATGGCACGATCGATTAGGACATGCATCATTTTCTTTAGTTGAGAGATTGCTTAGGAAAAATAAGCTTCCGTATGTTGGTGAGCGTGATGTTGAAACAATTTGTGATTCATGCCAAAAGGCTAAAAGCCATCAATTACCGTATCCAATTTCTACTAGTATTTCTACCAAGCCTTTGCAACTTATCTTTTCTGATGTATGGGGGCCTGCACCCTCTTCTGTTGGTAGACATACATACTACGTGAGTTTCATTGACGACTATAGCAAGTTCTGTTGGATTTATCTTCTCAAGAAACGATCCGATGTATTCCAAGTTTTCCTCAATTTTCAAGCTTTGGTTGAGCGAAAATTTGACAGCAAAATCATTGCTCTCCAGTCTGACTGGGGAGGCGAATATGAAAAATTAAACTCTTTCTTTCAAAAACTTGGAATATCTCATCACGTGTCCTGCCCTCATGCCCATCAACAGAATGGGTTTGCTGAGCGTAAACACAGACACATCGTTGAAGTTGGCTTAGCACTCTTAGCTGGCGCCTCCATGCCTCTCAAATTCTGGGATGAGGCTTTTCTTGCCGCAGTACACATCATCAACATGCTACCTAGTCGTGTCATAAACAATGAAACTCCCATGGAAAGACTCCTCCACACAAAACCAGACTACACAACTCTTCACGTCTTTGGGTGTGCATGCTGGCCCAAACTTCGCCCTTACAACAACCGCAAGCTTATGTTTTGCTCTAAGCAATGCATGTTCATTGGATACAGTGCTCAACATAAAGGTGTCAAGTGTCTTGATATTCCTACTGGTCCTGTGTATATCTCTCGCGACGTTGTCTTTGATGAAACACAATTTCCATTCTCTAAGCTTCATCCAAATGCCGGTGCACTCCTTCGCAAAGAAATTCTCCTTTTACCACCAAGTCTCATTGGTTTTGATCAAGGGGGAAATAATTCTGATGATCAACTGTTGACTAACACTCATAACCGTGTGCATGAGCTTTGTGATGATGCAGCTGAAAATTGTGAAGAAAACAGTGAAGAAATTATCCAAAATGCGTCACATTTTATGTATCCAGCGTTGGGAGACAAATCATAATCGGGATCGGCACTACAACAGTGCAGTAGCCGATCTCCCTTGGGATCAGTGGAACGGCAGGGCGACAGCGCGCTGGAACCTGCGTCGCCCGCCAGGTGTGGCGCCAGCGAATCCACGCGCGGCACGCGGTGTCCCTCCATCGGCTCCGACGCGGCCTCCAGCCCGCCTCAATCAGGCGATGACACGCGGGCCACTGAGACTCGCTGGGCCACAAGCGGGCCTCTCCACTACGTACGGCGACAGCGGCCGAGTCCTCCTCCAAGTGGGCGGGGGTCAGATGCGGATCCTGGCGCCGATCCTGCCGTGTCGCCTGGTGCGCGGCCTGGTGGCGCGCGATCTGGCACGGATTCACCTGGGTCCACACCATCATTGTGTCATGATGGGTCGCTGACGGATCCGCAACACGGTGCAGGATTTTCTGCTCCGCATGCAACGGCCGCGGCATCCTCTGGAGCGTTTCCTGGAGCCGCAGAAGATCCCACCAGTGCGCCCACTGCTGATATAGGCGCGCCGGCAAGATCCATCTCGGGATCGCCTTCTGCACATGTGCCCGCAGGATCTTCTACAGCCATTATTCCTCCGCGTACATGTCTCCAAAGAGGGGTAACTAAGCCTATCAATTACAAACAAGTTGTGAAGTTTGGTTTAGCATGTTCTACAGGTGAACCTGCTACTTCTGATGAGGCGCTTAGTGATCCACGATGGAAGAAGGCCATGGAAGAAGAGTACATGGCACTCCGCAAAAATAAAACATGGCATCTGGTTCCCCCACGGCGAGGTAAAAACTTAATTGATTGCAAGTGGGTTTTCAGAATTAAAAGAAGAGCTGATGGAACCATAGATCGCTACAAGGCCAGACTTGTGGCGAAGGGTTTTAAACAGCGATATGGCATTGATTATGAGGACACATTTAGTCCCGTTGTTAAAGCTGCCACTATCCGCCTTGTATTATCTATTGCTGTTTCCAGGGGATGGAGCCTTAGACAGCTAGATGTACAGAATGCGTTCCTTCATGGTGTTCTGGAAGAGGAAGTATACATGAAGCAACCTCCTGGGTTCGAAAGTAAAACTAAACCATCCTATGTATGCAAACTTGACAAAGCTCTGTATGGATTGAAACAGGCTCCCAGGGCATGGTACTCACGACTCAGTCAGAAACTGCAAGCTCTTGGTTTTGCTGCTTCAAAGTCTGACACATCCTTGTTCATTTACAATAAGTCAAATACCGCTATATTTGTTCTTATTTATGTTGATGATATAATTGTCACGAGTTCATCTGATGAAGCTGTGTCAGGATTATTAAAAGACTTGAGTGCTGAGTTTGCCCTTAAGGATCTAGGAGACCTACATTTCTTCTTGGGGATTGAAGTCAAGAAACATGGAGACAGTCTTCATCTCTCTCAGGAAAAATATGCTACTAATCTGGTAAGGAGAGTTGGGTTGCAAGGATGTAAGCCTTCACCAACACCGCTATCTAGCACAGAAAAACTGTCACTTACCGAAGGAGAACCTTTGAGTCAGGATGACAGTACCAGATACAGAAGCTTAGTGGGAGCACTTCAGTATTTAACATTAACAAGGCCTGACATTTCCTTTGCTGTTAACAAAGTTTGCCAGTTCCTTCATGCTCCCACCAAAACTCATTGGATTGCTGCAAAACGCATAGTGAGATATGTGAAAGATACTTTGAATCTTGGTCTTACTTTCAGCAAGTCCTCCTCCACTCTTGTTAGTGCTTTTTCTGACTCTGACTGGGCAGGATGTCTAGATGACAGACGCTCCACTGGTGGTTTTGCGATATTCTTTGGGCCAAATCTGATATCCTGGTGTGCAAAGAAACAGGCCACTGTGTCAAGGTCCAGTACAGAAGCTGAGTATAAAGCACTAGCGAATGCCACAGCAGAGATCATTTGGGTTCAGTCCATGTTGAGAGAGCTTGGTGTGAAACACACGCAAGTCCCGTGTCTATGGTGTGATAATCTTGGTGCTACCTATTTATCTGCTAACCCAGTGTTTCATGCCAGGACAAAACACATTGAAATAGATTTTCACTTTGTCAGAGAAAGGGTTGCTAACAAGCAATTGGACATCCGTTTTGTGCATTCACGAGATCAGGTTGCAGATGGTTTCACAAAGGCATTGCCTACAAGGAATCTTGAAGAATTCAAACGTAATCTCAACTTGACCAAGTTGTGATTAAGGGAGGGTGTCAAACGAGATGTTGCATATGTGTATCGTGACAGCCTAGCCGGCCTTCCTTGTAACCGAAGCTAGATAGACAGGGATAGAGATAGGTGGTTTATATTCTTTGTTATCTCTTGTAACTAGATATCCATCTCTTCTTAGATATCCATCTCTTCTTTCCCAAGTCTGTAATCTCAACCATCTGTACGCTATCTCAGGGAGTCGCGCCACTGACTATATAACACGCAGGCGTCGCCCAGAGCGAGGGTACGACGTTTCCCTCAAAATTTTGGTGTGGCTTTAATAGAAGATAGATTTTTTTATCCCCCACATGATCTCTTATACATTGTAAAGCCTTTTGCCAATTCAGGAATGTGGCACTTCTTGTTTATTAGGCCCTCAGTGCATTATAGGTCAAGGATTTTTTTTCCATGGCGCCTTGCAGTGCATATCCATATTGAGGTGATGATTCTAAAAGCAGTATGGCCTACCTTGGAAGTGATGAATAAGAAGCGCATCAAATGACTTGTCATCATTTGCGCCTTAGTCAGTATTTTCTGAAAGAACAGTGGCTTTACATATCTGAAATGTAAATGCTAGGTGTTCTAAGTGATACTTATATAGACTTGTTAGTGGTACCTACTAGAAAAAATATTTTATTTCATTCTCTTATCATTTCTCATTCTGAGTCTATTGTTGATTGCTAGTTTACTGATCAGTCCTATTTTTTTAGTGTCTATCTCTTTGTTTTTCTTTTATAGTGGTTTTGTGTCGTTACTTTTACATGTTCACTACATTTTAGTCGATTGTTTTTTAATTGACTTGTAGTCGAATTTTGAATCACACAATCTTTCTTTATGATTAGGGTTGTGGTCTCATTTGTCTTTTATCGGGCACTCTTCAGTTTTCGGGTTTGAGTAAGTTTTCTTCAGTGCCCATTCTTAATTGTCTTGTCATCTACTATCATTTGATATTGTTTGTAGATGTGATGATTTTCATTTGCATGGTTGATTTTGCATTGATGGTGAATTTCGAGCGCAACCAAACTATAAATCAGTCACCTCTCTTGATTTTGTACATGATGAATGGAAATTGTATTGTAGCAGCCATAGGCACAAAGCACACTTGTGCTGATGGTCCCAGTACCCTATTTTTGTTAGCTATTCAGAAACGATGTTAGTTACATTACTTACTATGGTTTAACTATGGTCGTTATTTCTTGGTCCATGGCTTTTGTTAAGTCCTCAACCTTTATTGACCATTTCTTGAGTATTCAGTGTGTTTTATCTCACCAGGAATTAGTGTGTGCTTCTTCAGTCTTTTCTCTCTGTTTTCACTCTCCAGGTTGATTTGTGGTTGTAGAGTGTGATTCTACGGTCGATGTACAATCCTGAATTCGAGGACTAGTAAATTTGGTACTTTGGCCAACAAGATCAGTATCTGTCTTGTCTTCCATTGGCGAGCTAGTGGTGTCATGCAATTCACTCTAGCATGGTATGTTTGAACTCGTCTAGTTGGGAAAATTGTACCATCTAATTTTCAGTCTTACTCTTGTTTTTGTTTCTTCAGTTCCTCTGTCCTCATTCTCTCTTTCTTTGGACAATAGAACTTCTGTATTTTTTTTCTCTTCTACAAGTATCAAATTCACAATAATGCAAACATTTTTAAGTACTCAATCAACTCATAAAACTTTGATTTTACCCAACCACTTCATACAACCACTCACCTACTAATGTTGTTTCTGTCACATTATTTTTCTCTCTGAACCATTAAAGGCCCTTTTTATGGTTGATATTTGGCTTGTAATGTGCTATAATCTGTCAAACACTACTAGCAAAAAGGCCCGTGCGTTGCAACGGGAGAAAAAAATACCACATGCTCTTCATTTACAAAAAATGGTCGATAATCTGTGAATTTGCAGCTATTGCCAAAAAAAGATGGTCTTAACCTATAAAAGCATATCATATTCAGATTCTACATATTTTCCTAATCAAATTCCATATATAACATATTAAATTTGGAGTTATGGTTTAGAAGATATGAGTATTTTAAAAAACATTTGATATGTAGTGCGGGTTTAATGTCAGAAATATTAGGAGGTTTTCTATAAAATAGCAAAATGGACTAAGAATACCTATTTATTTTATTAGTAGGTATATACTTTAGATGTTCTTCATTTATTTTGCTTATAGCCATAAGTTGCTCTGGAGAACACTCAGTGTGGGCACCTTTTTGCGAGAACCTGCACGCTTAAGATGAGGGCATGGGGGGCGCCATTTTTGTGCATTGCTTAACCAAAACTAAAATAGAGTTGTCCTCCATGGTAATATACTTGTCATGATGCCTTTTTACTTCCTTTTTTTAGCTTCTGGTCATGAAGCTTTTTGTGTTACATTTTGTAACATGTTTTGCATCTGTTTATTGTGTCGCATAAGTTTCCAAATGAACTTGGTTCTGAGCTAAATAATTTTTGCAGGTTTCAGCGTAGCTTTTGAATTTTCCAACATTTAAGTCTATCTATCCTTTTATTTTTACACATTTTGCCCAAGTTTTTGTGTTACTATGTTTCTTTTCCCACCAACATGATTGGGAAAATTTCATATGTGATCATGCAACAAGATTCTGTTGGAGGTGGGCGTCCTCAACCCAGTTTTGCAGATTGTGAACATGAGCCAGCGAGGGGTTGTCAAGCAAATCATTTGGTTCCCAGGTATGTTTGATTCTTAAATTTGCTGTGCTTGATAGTTTCCATATCCATATGGGTGTCTGCTAGACCGGGGACAAAGGGATTGGGGTTTCCATTTACTTATTGCCTAACCGAAAATGACAGATAAAAAATACTGTAAAATTCTTTTCACTAATTTTTCTGTCTATTCACTCTCGTGTTAGAAAATCCGGGAAATAGTAACTGTGGATCGACATATGCAGGAGTGGTTTACTCACGCTGGTGATGGTGGGAGGTCAATACAGGAGGGCTAAATAAGCTACTTGTAGTTGGGTATACTTCAAATCCTGATGGAAGAAATAATTCGCAGAGGCTCATCTCTAGATAGGGCTTGTCATGCAAATGGCTTTCCATGACTATCAAACACCTTTTGCCGCCTAAGTATGGGGATTGTTGTCTTGTAGTTCAGTTATGTCAGTTTTTGAAGGTCAGATTGTCATGTTTTGCTATCTATGGTCAGACGGCAAAACTTGCAGTGCATGTGTTGGTTTCATCGGATCCTTTTCTTTTGTCGAAGCTCCCGTGAACATGTTTGTTGATCATCAGGTTGGTTTAATTTGTTAGATATCTGACCTGATGTTCCTCTTCGGGTTAGTATTTCCACCAGATCATGTTGGCCCTTTCTCCTAATTGTTGCGTTAATTAAGATTGTTCTCCCATGTTCGTTTTGCTGTTCAAAACGGGTCTGACAAACAAGGAGTAGAACAGCAAAAACGGGCCAGTGGAAACGAGCTAGTATATTTTTCAAACCCGTTAGTTTTCCTGGGAGTGGTGGGATGGGCCTCACGTGGGGACACGTGCTGGAAGCTGGTTGGAGCAAAAATTCGGCCTAAACTAGAACAAAAATCAGTCGTATGTTTCAATGTATGATTTGGAAGACTGAATCTGAGCTTTTGCAGAAGAGATAAATACACTCATGGTCACTATAGTTGCGATGAAGCACGATATGGTCACTAAACTTTGAACTTTGGAATATGCTCGGTCACTGAATACGATATGACATGAAAATATGGTCACTGTAGCACGTACTGGGTTTGACCAACTGTTGAGAAAATACGGTCACTTTAGCACATACACGGTGGGTTTGACCAACTGTTGACCGCCACGTAGTTCATCTTGATTCAACCAATCTTGCATGGAGGTTTTTTTGTAAAAGAGCAAAATTCCCTATCCTCTCAAATCCCTAACCCGCAGCTCCCCATCAAATCCCTAACCTCACTCTGCTCCGCCTCCCTCCCGTCGCTCTGCTCTGCCTCCCCTCACTCTGCCCCACCTCCCCTCGCCGTCGCCATTGAGAAGGGTAGTTCCTTGCCCTCTGGTGCTCATGTCTGCCGCCAGCTCGTCCGTCTCTGCTGTCCGCCGCCGTGCAATGGCGCTGCCGCTGGCCCATTGCTCGACTTGCAAGGAGAAGGTGCGCATGTACGTATCCACAACAGAGAAGCACGACGGATGGGTCTTTTACAAGTGCCAGAAGCATGGGTTAAGTTATGATGTTCGATTTACATTCTTGATGTTCTGGATCCAAAGATTGAACCTTTTTTTGCCACATTCGTCTCTAGTTTGGGATAGGTGACTTGTGATTTCTGGCGGTGGGAGTTGGAGTATGTTGAGTACCTTGTCGACATTATCTCACCGGCGATGCGGCTTTGGATGCTATTGGTGTGGCGGAGGAACGCAGGAAGGAACTTCTGAAAGCACAAGAACTGTTCTATATGAATGGATCTGTCAGCTTGGGTAAGAAGGTTTTGAAGAATGACAGTGCCAATCTAATGACCAGGCAGCAAGCTGTTGCGCCGATGATGCTTGGGAGAGAGCTGGTGATGCTCATGAAGATGCTGGTTGGTGTTGTGGTGGTGCTAGGTCTTCCAGCACTTGTGGTGATCATGCTGAAGAAGTGAAGATGATTGTTGATGTTCTGGTGTTGCTTGGTCTTTGCTGCTAGGTTCTAGTGTTGCTAGGTCTTTGCTGTTAGTTAATTTGTGTCTTGTAATGGTGGTGGTGAACCCTGTGTTAGTTGAATGTTTTGTGGTGAACCCTGTCTTGTAAGGGTGGTGGTGAACCCTGATGTAACGATGGTTTGTGAACTCTTTTGTTTCAGCATGATGCAATGGAATATTGAGTGGCAATGATAATACTATGTGTTGTTTTTTTGACTATTTACTATAGAGCAATTGCCCCACAGTCCTTTTTATTTCAGAAATTTTGCCCAGGCCTGTTTAAATCCGCTCCCACCGGGAGTCAACCCCAGGACCTGGGGTGCTACTAAGGTCGCTGCAACCACTAGGCTACAGGCCTGTTCGCAATACTCTGTGTTGTCCTATGTATGATGAATCTGCAATGCTTGATATTCTCAATGCTTCTGTCCAATCCTAGTTTATGCCAAAGGACTTGCATGATATTCTCAATTGGTCAGTCCTTTTAAAGTGCCAATTTTTGATCTAGGACTTACATTATCAGTCATAGTTTGTGTCCAGAATTACCAGTTTCTGTCCATACTTACATGATCAAAAGTTTTCAATGCTAATGATCATCAAGAGTTTCTGTCCATAATAAGCAGTACCAGTTTTCAATGTGAAGTGCCAATTTTTTATCAGCAGAATACAAGAGAAAATGGCATTAAACTGCTCATTTGGAATAAAATTGGCATGAGAAGAAGACCAAACATGATCATCCACCGAAATAACTAACATCATCATTCATGAAGAGTAGTAAACATCATCATCCACCAAAATGAATACACAAGTGCCATACATGCTCATTTCAATAGCTCCTACATGATCATAAACAACCATATCTTTGAAACTACCTAAAGACATCAAACATTGATGATCTTGCTGATTTGTTGGGATAATCAGCTTCATTGCCAAACCAGGTTGGTTTTCTTGTTGTAGCAGGCCTCTTCTCTAGCTGTTTCTTAGCAGCAGCAAGCTTCTTCTCCTCTTCTTTCTTAGCACCAGCCAACTTCTTCTCTTCTTCTTTCCTAGCAGCAGCTTGTTTCTTCTCTTCTTCTTTCCTAGCAGCAGCTTGTTTCTTCTCTTCTTCTCTTTGTGCAGTAGATTTTCTCTTCTCCTCTTATTTCTTTGCAACAACTGCTTCCCTGTCTGCTTTTTTTGTGCCTCCTTCTTCTCAGCAACAGCTCTTCTCTTAGCTTCTTGCTTTGCCTTTTTCTCTGCAGCCATAGTCTTCATTGTTTCTGCAATAATTTGTTTGGTCTCAACTTGAGCTTTCTTGTTTATCTCTGCTTCTTCTCTTCTTTTGGCACTCCTCTCCAGTGCAGCCAATATTCTTCTCTCAGCCAGTTCTACTTTCTTCTATGCTACCTCATGTTTCTTCCTTGCTATGTCTTCAGCTTTTTTCAATTCTTCTTCCCTCCTAGATGCAAGGATGCCTTGCTTCCTCTCCTCTAGCTCCCTATCTTTCTGATTTTTCATTGCCTCCAGCTTCTGTGCTAACTCACCTGGCCTAATAGTGCTTGAGCTAGCTTGACTACCTTGACTAGCATTAGTCTGGTTGAGCATCACTTAGGCAGCACTGAGAAACCTAGAACTAGGTAATGGCCTCTGTTGAACAACCCTTGGTGTTGGCATCTGCAGAATTATCAAATATATGATACAAGAAAAACAGGAAGGAAATAAAAGTGAGTGATTCTGGAGTAATTTATACCTGGGCAATCATGTTATCCACCATAAGATCTTCAAATACAACACTTGGTTCTTCTTGTCACTGCAATTCGACAGAAACATTTTGTGTTAGTTGTATTGCAATCATGAAGATAATGCATTTGGTTTTGAGGAGCTATAACTCTTTATTACCTGATTTAAGACTGGGTCATCTTGATGTGATGCATCTGGAGCTGTGGGTGGCACACTAGGTGCACCATTGACTTCATCTAGAGCTGCCACATTGCCTCTACTATTTGCACTTGGTGGTGGAAGTCTAGCCTTCAAGTATTTGAATCCAGACTTGTTGTGATCTGGCTCACCACAATATGAACAGTGCATGATGACACCATGCCTTGTGATTTTCCCCTTCCCTTTCTATAGTCAACCTCTCTAGGTGCTTGTCTCCTTGCAGTGGAAGGCCTTCCTACATGCTTCTGGTACAATGGTGGAAATATTGGGGGCCCACACATGTCCTCCCACTCTCTCCTATCTTTGCAAGGGTAGATAATGTTTTCATATGCCTTCTTGAATATTTGCTTGGAGTAGCAAGGGTCTACCAGTTCAAGAGGATCAATTCTTTCATTCCTACAGCAGGCTACCACATGAGAACATGGCACCCCTGATTTCTGAATTCTTCTACAAGTGCATGTTCTCTTATGCAAGTCAACTATGTAATCTACCCCTATGTCACCTACTAGGAAAATACCATCACCTGAGCAATCCAGATAACACGTGTTTGCAAACTCACATGCTTTCTCAACTTGTTTCCTGGTTTTAGGGCATATATTACCTGGCCACTTGTCTGATTCAATCTGCTTGTTGTAATGCATGGTCATAAGCTGCCTATATATATTCTATCAACCATGGTAAGTATTGGCAGCTCCCTAGCCTCCAAAATATACCTGCAAATGTCACTTGTGTTAGAACAACCTAAGCATGACAATATTTTGGTAAGATTGGTAGAAAATAACCAAAGCATCAAAATATTGTGAGCTAACCTGTTAAAAACTTGACATATTTGTTCAATAGTATATCATATTTTGGCAAATCACTCTGAAAAGCTTTCATCCAAGTGTTGGGTTCCTGCTCATGAAGCCACTTGTGGGCATATGCATTAAGTAGCTTCATTTCCTCCATCCCCTTCTCATATAACTGAACTGTGTTGCTCCTTGCTATCTTCCATAGTTGGTTCCTCAAAATATTCCCTTTGAAAGGCTGCTGGAAGTTCTGCCACATGTGCCTCACACAAAATATATGTTCTAACTGAGGGAATAGTTGTTCAACTGCACTAATGAGACCCTGCATATTGCATGAATCAAAGGCTTTAACTATAGGGACAAACAACCAACAGAAACAAGTGCATGAAACAAGTACAAGATAAAGATCAACATTAACAAGTGTTACCTTTTCTTGTCTGACATGATAGTCCAGGGTTCAGTGTTGATGATGCCAAGATCCCTTTTCAGTGTGTCAAGGAACCACACCCAGTTAGGGGTGTCCTCCACTTCAACAACAACAATTACTATTGGAAAGATGCAATTATTTGGATCTACACCAACAGCTGCAAGTAGTTGACCTCTGTACCTTGTTTTTATGTGGCAGCTATCAACAAAGATCACTGGCCTGCAACCCAAAAGGAATCCTGTCTTGCAAGCATCCAGACACATATATAGCTTGCTGAACCTTGCATTCTCATCAAGTGAGACATAAAATGATGAGCCGGGGTTGCTTCTCCTGACTTCATTAGCATAATTCCAAAGAAGCTTATACTGGCCTTCTTCATCACCATATACTATTTTCATTGCCATCCTTCTAGCTCTCTGCAACTTCATCCTGCCTGGTGTCATATGCCATTCTTTCTGAACAACCCTAAAAAATTCATAAGGTTCATGTCTTGATCAGCCCTGAACATCTCTAGGTACTTATGTGCTAGGAATTTAGCTATGAAAGCCCTAATCTTCCACTTCTTGTCGCATGTGTGCTCACTCACATATCTTTTCACCACGAAAGCCATAGTCCTATTATCATATGATGCACACAAGTACCATGTGCAGTCTTCATCACTTGCTTTCAATCGCTTCCTGTCATTCACAGGCAACTTGATATGAACTTTGTTCTGACATGAGTACTCTTTGATGGCAGTCCTCAACAGCTCTACACTCTCAAACACCTGCCCAACATGAAACTTTGGCCTATGAAGATGTTCTTCTCTGAAGGATTTGAACTTCAAATTGAGCTCTTCATCATCTGAATCAGGAGCCCACAAATCATCAGTCTCTGACATGTCTTCATCAGAGTGGTATGCTTGTTTCCCTTTCTGTTGATTGGTAGGAACTACATTCTCTTTCCCTTTTTGTTTTGCTTTCTCATTTGATTTATTTTCATCTCTCTGCTCAGGTTCATCCTCATCTACATTATCTGCATACAAATCATCATCACCATCTCCTATCTCATTATCACTTGCGCATAGTTCAACTGGTTCTGCCCGGCGCTCCTCCACATTCTCATGTTTCCACCTGCTGTTGGGGAACGCAGTAATTTGAAAAAAATATCCTACAATCGCGCAAGATCTATGTGATGCATAACAACGAGCGGGAGAGTGTTGTCCACGTACCCTTGTAGATCTTAGACGGAAGCGTCAAGTGACGCGATTGATGTAGTCGAACGTCTTCGCGATCCAACCGATCAAGTACCGAAAGCACGGCACCTCCGCGATCTGCACACGTTCAGCTCGGTGACATCCCACAAACCCTAGATCCAACTGAGGTCGAGGGAGAGTATTGTCGGCACGACGGTGTGGCGATGGTGATGATGAAGTTACCAGCGCAGGGCTTCTCATAAGAACTACGATGATATGACCGAGGTGTAATATGGTGGAGAGGGGAACCGCACACGGCTAAACAATGTCAACTTGTGTGTTCTAGGGTGCCCCCCGCCCCCGTATATAAAGGAGCAAGGGGGGAGGCCGGCCGGCCCTAGGGCGCTCCAAGGAGGGAAGGAATCCTCCTCCTAGTAGGAGTAGGATTCCTACTTTCCTAGTCCTACTAGGAGGGGGAAGGAAGGAAAGGGGGGGGGGCAGCGCCACCCTCCCCCTAGTCCAATTCGGACTCAAGGGGGAGGGGCGTGCGGCCTGCCCTGGCCACCCCTCTCTCTCTCCACTAAGGCCCATCTAGGCCCAATAGTTCCCCCCGGGGGGGGGGGGGTTCCGGTAACCCTCCGGCACTCCGGTTTTCTCCGAAATCACCCGGAACACTTCCAGTGTTTGAATATAGCCGTCCAATATATCAATCTTTATGTCTTGACCATTTTGAGACTCCTCGTCATGTCCGTGATCACATTTGGGACTCCGAACTACCTTCGGTACATCAAAACACATAAACTAATAATACCGATCATCACTGAACGTTAAGCGTGCGGACCCTACGGGTCCGAGAACTATGTAGACATGACCGAGACGCATCTCCAATAAATAACCAATAGCAGAACCTGTATGCTCAATTGGTTCCTACATATTCTATGAAGATCTTTATCGGTCAAACCGCATAACAACATACGTTGTTCCCTTTGTCATCGGTATGTTACTTGCCTGAGATTCGATCGTCGGTATCTCAATACCTAGTTCAATCTCATTACCAGCAAGTCTCTTTACTCGTTCCCTAATGCATCATCCCGCAACTAACTCATTAGTCACATTGCTTGCAAGGCTTATAGTCATGTGCATTACCGAGAGGGCCCAGAGATACCTCTCCGACAATCGGAGTGACAAATTGTAATCTCGATCTATGCCAACTCAACAAGCCCCATCGGAGACACCTGTAGAGCACCTTTATAATCACCCAGTTACATTGTGATGTTTGTTAGCACACAAAGTGTTCTTCCGGTATTCGGGAGTTGCACAATCTCATAGTCGTAGGAACATGTATAAGTCATGAAGAAAACAACAGCAACATACTAAACGATCAAGTGCTAAGCTAACGGAATGGGTCAAGTTAATCACATCATTCTCTAATGATGTGATCCCGTTCATCAAATGACAACTTATGTCTATGGCTAGGAAACTTAACCATCTTTGATTAACGAGCTAGTCAAGTAGAGGCATACCAGTGACACTCTGTTTGTCTATGTATTCACACATGTACTGAGTTTCCGGTTAATACAATTCTAGCATGAATAATAAAAATTTATCATGATATAAGGAAATATAAATAACAACTTTATTATTGCCTCTAGGGCATATTTCCTTCAGTCTCCCACTTGCACTAGAGTCAATAATCTAGATTACACAGTAATGATTCTAACACCCATGGAGTCTTGGTGTTGATCATGTTTTGCTCGTGAGAGAGGCTTAGTCAACAGGTCTGCAACATTCAGATCCATATGCATCTTGCAAATCTCTATGTCTCCCTCCTTGACTTGATCATGGATGGAATTGAAGCATCTCGTGATGTGTGAAAGTGCGACTATCCCTGGGTGGTTTTGGTAATTCCTAACAACATATAGCTCATTGAGCTAATGCTATTTCAAGATAAACATTTCAGGAAAGCTCAATGATTGGCATGACATGGATGAGAAAGTGGACCCCTCAAAATGCTAAGGACAAAGGATTGGTTCAAGCTCAAAGCTCAGGACTCTACATTTTTCGTTTTAAAGTGATCCAAGATCACATTGAGTCCATAGGAAAAGCCAATACTATCAAGAGGGGGTGAGGTGTTGCTTGATGAGTTTCTTGCTCAAAGTGCTTAGTGATATGCTCCAAAAACCCTCAACTACTTTCTCATATCCACATATGTCCCAAACCAAAAGTCAAACTCGGCCCCACCGAAACTTTCTATCCGGCGCCACCGAGTTCAGTTGACATAGCCACTGCCACAAACCCTAGTCTTTTCGGTCTCACCGATAGGGATCTCGGTCTCACCGAAATGGGATTGTAACCTCTTTGTTTCCCTTCGTAACGTTTCGGTCAAACCGACATGAGCGATCGGTCCCACCGAGATTGCAATGCAAACACTCTGTTTCCCTTTCGTAACGTTTCGGTCCAACCGAGATGAGTGAATCAGTCCTACCGAGTTTGCCTGACCAACTCTCTGTTTGTCTATTACCAAAATTGGTCTCACCGAGTTTGAGTAATCGGTCTCACCGAGATTACGTTATGCCCTAACCCTAATGAAATCGGTCTCACTGAGTTGACGTGTCGGTCCCACCGAAATGCCTAACGATCACATTATGAACTAAACCGGTCTGACCGAGTTTCATGATCCGGTCCCACCGAGTTTGGTAAATTGTGTGTAACGGTTAGATTTTGTGTGGAGGCTATATATACCCCTCCACCCACTCTTCATTCCTGGAGAGAGCCATCAGAACATGCCTACACTTCCAACATATATTTTCTGAGAGAGAACCACCTACACTTGTGTTGAGGTCAAGATATTCCATTCCAACCACATAAATCTTTATCTCTAGCCTTCCCCAAGTTGCTTTCCACTCAAATCATCTTTCCACCAAATCCAATCCTATGAGAGAGAGTTGAGTGTTGGCGAGACTATCATTTTAAGCACAAGAGCAATGAGTTCATCATCAACACACCATTTGTTACCTCTTGGAGAGTGGTGTCTCCTAGATTGTCTAGGTGTCACTTGGGAGCCTCCGTCAAGATTGTGGAGTTGAACCAAGGAGTTTGTAAGGGCTAGGAGATCGCCTACTTCATGAAGATCTACCTGAGTGAGGCAAGTCCTTCGTGGGCGACGGCCATGGTGGGATAGACAAGGTTGCTTCTTCATGGACCCTACGTGGGTGGAGCCCTCCGTGGACTCGCGTAACCGTTACCCTTCGTGGGTTGAAGTCTCCATCAACATGGATGTACGATAGCACCACCTATCGGAACCACGGATAAAATATCTCCGTGTCAACATTGCGTTTGCTCCCTCAAACTCCTCCCTTTACCTTCATATGCAATTGTTTTACATTCCACTGCCACACTCTTAGAATTGAATGTGTAGGTTGATTGCTTGACTTGTGCTAAGTTGCTAAAATCTGCCAAAAACTAAAATTGGGAAAAGGCTAGATTTTTATTTTGTCAAGTAGTCTAGTCACCCCCCTCTAAACATACTTTCGATCCTACAAGTGGTATCAGAGCTTTGGTCTCCATTTGCTTTGATTTCCATAGCTTTTGGTGGTCATAGCCTTGGTTTCACAATGTAGGAGAGTATGGCGTCTAGCGAGGGAAATTACCACCGTAGAGGTCATTACTTTGATGGTACAAATTTTGCTAGTTGGAAGCATAAGATGAAAATGCATATTCTTGGACATAACCCGGCCGTTTGGGCTATTGTGTGTATTGGCTTGCAATGTGAATTCTTTGATGGGAGAGAACCTAACCGTGAAGCTACCACGGAAGAGTTGAAGATGCTGCAATACAATGCTCAAGCTTGTGATATTCTCTTCAACGGATTGTGCCCCGAAGAATTCAACAAAATCAGCCGTCTTGAGAATGCAAAGGAAATTCGGGATACTTTGATTGATATGTGATGACCCACAAGTATAGGAGATCTATCGTAGTCCTTTCGATAAGTAAGAGTGTCAAACGAACGAGGAGCAGAAGGAAATGATAAGCGGTTTCCAGCAAGGTATTCTCTGCAAGCACTGAAATAATAGGTAACAGATAGTTTTGTGATAAGATAATTTGTAACGAGCAACAAGTAACAAAAGTAAATAAAGTGCAGCAAGGTGGCCTAATCCTTTTTGTAGCAAAGGACAAGCCTGGACAAACTCTTATATAGAGAAAAGCGCTCCCGAGGATGTTGGGGAACGTAGCAGAAATTCAAAATTTTCCTACGTGTCACCAAGATCCATCTATGGAGAAACCAGCAACAAGGGGAAGGAGAGTGCATCTACATACCCTTGTAGATCGCTATGCGAACGGGGTTGAAGGAGTCATACTCGTCGTGATCCAAATCACCGGAGATCCTAGTGCCGAACGGACGGCACCTCCGCGTTCAACACACGTACAGCCCGACGACGTCTCCCATGCCTTGATCTAGCAAGGAGAGAGGGAGAGGTTGAGGAAGACTCCATCCAGCAGCAGCACAACGGCGTGGTGGTGATGGAGGAGCGTGGTGATCCATCAGGGCTTCGCCAAGCACCGCGAGATATGAGGAGAAAGAGAGGGAGGGCTGCACCAACAGGGACAGATCAAATCGCGTATTGGGCAGCCCCTAGGCCTCACTATTTATAGGAGGAGGGGAGGAGGGTGTGCCCCCTCTAGGGTTCCCACCCCTAGGGGGGGCGGCAGCCCTAGATGGGAAAAAGGGGGGCGGCCAAGAGGGGAGAGGGGGGCGCCCCCTAGGGTGGGCCTTAGGGCCCATCTAAGCCTAGGGTTTCCCCTTTCTCCTCCTTTGCTGAGCCTTGGGCCTTGGTGGGGGGGGGGGCGCACCAGCCCACCTGGGGTTGGTCCCCTCCCACACTTGGCCCATGCAGCCCTCCGGGGTTGGTGGCCCCACTTGGTGGACCCCCGGGACCCTCCCGGTGTTCCCGGTACGTTACCGATAAACCCCGAAACTTTTCTGGTGACCAAAACAGGACTTCCCATATATAAATCTTTACCTCCGGACCATTCCGGAACTCCTCGTGACGTCCGGGATCTCATCCGGGACTCCGAACAACATTCGGTAACCACATACAAACTTCCTTTATAACCCTAGCGTCATCAAACCTTAAGTGTGTAGACCCTACGGGTTTGGGAGACATGCAGACATGACCGAGACGTTCTCCGGTCAATAACCAACAGCGGGATCTGGATACCCATGTTGGCTCCCACATGTTCCACGATGATCTCATCGGATGAACTACAATGTCAAGGACCCAATCAATCCCGTATACAATTCCCTTTGTCTAGCGGTACGATACTTGCCCGAGATTCAATCGTCGGTATCCCGATACCTTGTTCAATCTCGTTACCGGCAAGTCTCTTTACTCGTTTCGTAACACATCATTCCATGATCAACTCCTTGGTCACATTGTGCACATTGTGATGATGTCCTACTGAGTGGGCCCAGAGATACCTCTCCGTCACACGGAGTGACAAATTCCAGTCTCGATTCGCGCCAACCCAACAGACACTTTCGGAGATACCCGTAGTGTACCTTTATACACTACAGGAATCAGCTATTTTGCCGTCTGCCATGGCGGACGGCAAAGGCATGAATGGCGGATGGCAAAGGCCTTTGCTGTCTTCCGCGAACGGCAAAAGGCTCCGGCAAAGTAGGCTATGGTAAACAGCTACTTTGCCGTCTGCTGCCTGGCGGCGGACGGCAAAGGCCCTGTGCCGTCTGCCGCAGACGGCAAAGAGGGGGGACGACAATAATTGTGCTCTCAGTCCGTTAAGTGGCTAAGGGCAGGCCTTTCCCGTCCGCCGCGGACGGCAAACTTTCTAGTGCCTTTGCCGTCTGCCAGCGGACGGCAAACTTTCTACTATCTTTGCCGTCCGCCGTATGATGTCATCTACACGTCACTACATGGCAGGCCTTTGCCGTCCGCCGCTACGGCAAACTCTTTGCCGTCTGCCACTGTAGGCAAACTGATCAAATGGGTCAGCTCCCAGGAAGCACAGCTAGATGCCACGTGTCCTCTTTGCCGTCCGCAGCAGACGGCAAAGAGCCCTTTGCTGTCGGTGGCAGACAGCAAAGAGACTGTATATTGGGTCTTTTTTCTGTTTTTTATTAAATCCAACAATTTTCACAGAAAATATATATGACATATATAGATATATTTCACAAGGCAATTACAGAGCAAACATATAAGATATCCAACATGCATAGTTCCATCATACATAGTTCCATCACATAACTTCATCACATATGTTCCATCCAACTACCAAGTTCCATGCATAGTTCCATCCAACTACCAAGTTCCATGCATAGTTCCATCATACATAGCAAGTTCAACATAGAGGTATCCAACCATATATATTACAATAGTTTCATCCAACGATACATGCATAGTTCAACGATACAAAAGAAACAGAGAAAGGGATAAGGAGCACTCCATCTATGCAAGCTTTCGTCAAGTGAATGAAATCTGCAAAATGAAAAATAAGAAAGTTAGAAATAGGTGACCAGAATAAGAAGAGTAGAACAAGAAGAAGACTAGAACAAGAAGAGTAGAACAAGAAGAAGACTAGAACAAGAAGAGTATGTCATTTATGAGCTAACTTACGTGAAATGGATCATATATGAGCTAACTAAGTTGAAATGGGTCATTTATGAGCTAGCTAAGGTGAAATGGATCATTTATGTGCTAACTTAGTTGAAATGGGTCGTTTATGAGCTAAATAAGGTCAAATGGATCGTTTTTTAGGTAACTAAGGTGAAATGGATCGTTTTTTAGCAAACTTAGGTGAAATGGATCATTTATGAGCTAACTTAGTTGAAATGGATCGTTTTTTAGCTAACTTAGGTGAAATGGATCATTTATGAGCTAATTTAGTTGAAATGGATCTTTTTGAGCTAACTTAGGTGAAATGGATCATTTAAGAGCTAATTTAGGTGAAATGGATCGTTTTTTAGCTAACTTGGTGAAATGGATCGTTTATGAGCTAAATTAGTTGAAATGGATCGTTTATGAGATAACCTAGGTAAGATGGGTCATTTTGGAGTTAACCTAGTTGAAATGGGTCATTTTAAAGCTAACGTAGGTAAAATGGATCATTTAGGAGCTAATCTAGGTAAAATGGGTCATTTTTGAGCTAACTTGGATGAACTGGATCATTTATAAGCTAACCTAGGTAAAATGGGTCATTTTAGAGCTAACTTAAGTAAAATGGATCGTCTATGAGCTAACTAATCTAATTATGCAATTTTTGACATAAGTAAGCTAAGTACAGATCGTTTTAGAGCTAACTTAGGTAAAATGGATGGTTTTGGAGGTCAGTAAGCTTATTAAGTCATTTTGGAGGAGAAGAAGCTAAGTCTAGGTCATTATGGTAAGCATTGGAGGAAATAAAGCTAAGTCTAGGTCTTTATGCATGTGTTAAGCAAAACACTAGATAAACTTACCAAGATCCAGGAGGTGTAGGAGCGGGGTGGCTCGTGTCGGTAGCTGGAGAAGGATCGTGCGATGCCTGTCTGGAGTTACGCTGCACCAAAGATCATTTCCAATGTCTTGTTAGCATGATGACACTCAAATGTTAAGACTGGCAAGTAATGTCCATTCAAATAAAACTCACCGTGGTCCCAGGAGCAATCACTAGCATCGGCGGAGCGGTCTGACCTGTCTTCTCGCACACAGACTGCACATTTGGTTTTGACGACTCAGTCATACTAGTTTGTAATGAGACAAACACTACATGAATGTTTTGGCTAATCTGCAGAAGAAACTTACCACAAGGAGCTCATACATGGCCCTTGCCTGCATGTCATTCCGTGCCCTCTCCTCCTCCATCATCTTTGTCGTCCTCTCCTCCAACTCCCGCTGCCTCTCCGCCGCCTCCGCCAGAAGTTTCTCCGTTCTATCTCGCTCACTCTGTATAGCAGCCTGCAACACCACTCACATGACCATTTGTAATCATTGATGGAAGCGCACACAATGTAATGGAGAAAGATAACTGAGTACGTATCACTAACCTTGATGGCGAGTTGCACTGGCCGTTCACGAGGCCTTATCTCAGGAGCGGAGCTCAACTGGCGCGCCTTGATCTCCGGGAGAGTGCTAGGACAACGGATAAGTCCATCTCCAATGGCTATGGAGCCATGGGACCTCCCGCCACCAGATATCATCACCAGCTCTGGATCAATGGGACCCTGGCTCAGGTTAAAGTCCTCCCCTTTCCTCGCCTTCCCCTCATCTCTATATCTCATGAGCTTGTTGTGGGAGGAGATGTTGGTGAAGTTGTTTGCATCATCGAGGTCAGACTGAGAGAAAGCCTTGACTTTCTTGAAAGAGGCAGGGTGGGCCATGGCATACAGGTCGTACACCTCTGGCACCTTATCCACCTTATTGTGGCGTGCCTGAAAGAGAGAAACAATGAAAATTAGTAATTAAAGGGCTGAAGCTAGCATGATGAATGAATTGCATGAATCATGAAGCAAACCACATACCCAGTTGCGCCCGAACTGATATAAGTTGGAGCTGCCTTGATGGTGTGGCACACCTTCCATTTGGGCACGTTTGTCCTTGGCCTCGTTGTGGAGGGCTAGCCATTCTTTTGAGCACCACTCATCGACCAACACCTCCCAACAATCCATCCGATCCGCACACCATCTCGGAGGCGCACGTAGTGCTCCCAGCTCAATCCAAGCTCTGGAAGCCAACCCTCACCAGGCAACGTGACAAACCCCGGGAAGTTTTGCCGGCAAAGAACTCCAAGGACGGAGTTGGCCCGGCGGACACTATGATGGTGGTCCCAACCCCTGCAGCATGACAAGGCCAACGCATTAGTTATTTGAAGAAACGTGAATGCACAAGGTACAGAAATATTAAATGCACTTACGTACCTCTCCCCATCAGGGAAAATCAACCACCTCTGCTCGCGGGTCGTCGGCACGGACGGGAGCCGTGTAGCACCACGCTGGTAGACGGTGCCCCCCTCCTCCTCAAGATCAGTCGGCTCCCCGCCATCATCAGCATGGCCACTCGGCTCCTCGGGCTGATCCGGCCAGGTACCCCATCCGGACGTGTGCTCCTCCGGGGTCTCGTGGGCCGAAGGCCAGTCGACCCGAGGCTCGTGGGCCCAAGACCGGTGGACCGGAGGCTCGTGGACCGGAGTCCGTGTAGCCTCCTCCTCGGACGAGTCCACCCTAGCAGTCACGTGCTCGGGTGAAACAGCTGGGGGTGGCGGCGAGGAAGGCGCCGTACCAGTCACCCTACCTCCTCTCCCACGACCACGTGCCCCACCTCCTCTCTTCCTACCTCATCCCCTGCTGGGCACCGCGGTCGACAAAGAAGGGCCCGGCGGTGTGGCCATACTGTCCAGCAACGCTCGGCGGAGAGGTGCGTCTGGAATGGAAGACCTCAGACCACGCGCCGACGAAGAAGGGGCCTTGGCGCGCTCCCGACCAGCGCCCACCATCTTTCAACACCTGCCATGACAAACAGTAAACGAAATTAGTACAACATAAAAAAAGACCGACATGAATAATAATATGTGTATCACTTAAGTGTATCATCATCAAGTACAACATAAAAAAAATTTAATACCTGACACTACTAATAATCTCGATCAGTATCATCAATAAATGCATAATCATCATCATCACTATAATCAATGACGGGCTCATAGGGTTCAGTGGCATCAACATGTGGAAGGCCACCTTGACGTAATCGGTCAAGCAATGACAGGTCATTCGCAGCAGTAACCTCTTCTTGTTCCGGCTCTTCTTGTTCCTCCTCTGGGGTGATGTCAGATTCACTGTCGCTGTCTACTTCAATGTTTTGGGGTGAAGTATAGCGGTTCTTGAAACGCTTTTTGGAAAGACGTGTCTCTTGGAAGAATTCTCCTTCATATGTGTCTGGGTTAATGTGAGGTTCATAATCCTCTTCCTTTGGGGGAGATAGTCTAGCATAGGGCGGCACTTCATAAACGACATCCCAACCTTTCAGATTTGGATTAGTTTGGCAGGCCCACGGTAGATAGAATACTTGGGTCGCCTGTTGAGCCGTAATATAGACATCAGGAACATCTAAATGGGTGCTTTGGTTGATTTCAACTAGCCCTATATGTTCATGAGTCCTTCTAGTCTCCTTCGGCTGAAACCAATAACATTTGAAGACTACGACATTCGGTGGGTTTTCACCATAGAATAGAAGTTCATAAATTGCTTCAACTCTCCCATAATACTCGGTACCTCCTTCGCTGATAGCACATACACAACAATTTGTAGACTTTCGGTCGGCCATAGATAGCTCTTTGCCATAGGTACGAAAGCGATACCCGTTGATGTCGGGGTGTCTGGTCGGGGTGCCGGGTCGGGGTCGGGGTGCCGTGTCGGTGTCGGGGTAAGGGTGGGTGTGGTGTTAGGGTGTCGGTGT
>NC_041390.1:517218420-517221492 GCF_002162155.2 Triticum dicoccoides | reverse complement strand
CATTAGGTAGTGTCCTCTTTGCCGTCCGCCTCTCTTTGTCGTCCGCCCTTTTGCCTCTTTGCCGTCTGCTGGCAGACGGCAAAGAGGTGGGCCGTTAAGTTTTTTCCAAACGGGCGGGGGGTGGGGGCCACCTTCCTCTTTGCCGTCTGCCAGCGGACGGCAAAGATTCTTTGCCGTCTGCTGGCAGACGGCAAAGAGCTCGCGGACGGCAAAGAGCTTCTTTGCCGTCTGCCATTTCTTTGCCGTCTGCTTTTGGGTAGCTGATGGCAAAGAGCTTCTTTGCCATCAGCTAGCAGACGGCAAAGAGCTGGCAGATGGCAAATTAGCTGATTCCAGTAGTGATAGCCACCCAGTTATGTTGTGACGTTTGGCACATCCAAAGTATTCCTAGGGTATCCGGGAGTTGCACAATCTCATGGTCTAAGGAAATGATACTTGACATTAGAAAAGCTTTAGCATACGAACTACACGATCTTTGTGCTAGGCTTAGGATTGGGTCTTGTCCATCACATCATTCTCCTAATGATGTGATCCCGTTATCAATGACATCCAATGTCCATGGTCAGGAAACCATAACCATCTATTGATCAACGAGCTAGTCAACTAGAGGCTTACTAGGGACATGGTGTTGTCTATGTATCCACACATGCATCTGAGTTTCCTATCAATACAATTCTAGCATGGATAATAAAAGATTATCATGAACAAGGAAATATAATAATAACCAATTTATTATTGCCTCTAGGGCATATTTCCAACAGTCTCCCACTTGCACTAGAGTCAATAATCCAGTTCACATCGATATGTGATTAACACTCAAGGTCACATCCCCATGTGACTAACACCCAAAGAGTTTACTAGAGTCAATAATCTAGTTCACATTACCATGTGATTAACACTCGATGAGTTCTGGGTTTGATCATGTTACGCTTGTGAGAGATGTTATAGTCAACGGGACTGAACCTTTCAGATCTGTGTGTACTTCGCAAATTTCTATGTCATCTTGTAGATGCAACTACTACACTACATTTGGAGCTATTCCAAATAATTGTTCTACTATACGAATCCATTTTACTACTCATAATAATCTGGATTAGTGTCAAAGTTTGCATCGGCGTAACCCTTTACGACGAACTCTTTTACCACCTCCATAATCGAGAAAACTCCTTAGTCCACTAGTTACTAAGGATAACTTTGACCGCTGTCCTGTGATCCATTCTTGACTCACTCTTGTACCCCTTGACTGATTCATGGCAAGGCACACTTCAGGTGCGGTACACAACATAGAATACTGTAGATCCTACGTCTAAAGCATAGGGGACGACCTTCGTCCTTTCTCTCTATTCTGCCGTGGTCGAGCTTTAAGTCTTAACTTCATACCTTACAACTCAGGCAAGAACTCCTTCTTTGACTGATCCATCTTGAACACCTTCAAGATCATGTCAAGGTATGTGCTCGTTTGAAAGTACCATTAAGCGTTTTTTGATCTATCCTTATAGATCTTGATGCTCAATGTTCAAGCAACTTAATCCAGGCTTTCCATTGAAAAACACTTTCCAAATAACCCTATATGCTTTCTAGAAAATTCTACGTCATTTCTGATCAACAATATGTCAACAACATATACTCATCAGAAATTCTATAGTGTTCTCACTCACTTCTTTGAAAATACAAGTTTCTCATAAACTTTGTATACACCCAAAATCTTTGATCATCTCATCAAAGCATACATTCCAACTCCGAGATGCTTACTCCAGTCCTTAGAAGGATAGCTGGAGCTTTGCATACTTATTAGCATCTTTCAGGATTGACAAAACCTTCCGGTTGTATTACATACAACCTTTCCTCAAGAAAAATCGTCGAGGAAACAATGTTTTGACATCCTATCTGCAAGATTTCATAAATAATGCAGTAATCGCTAATATAATTCCAACAGACTCTTAGCATCGCTACGGGTGAGAAAGTCTCATCGTAGTAAACTCCTTGAACTTGTCGGAAAACATCTTAACGACAAGTCGAGCTTTCTTAATGGTGATACTTACCATCATTGTCCGTCTTCCTTTTAAAATCCATATGTACCTAACAGCCTTACGACCATCAAGTAGTTCTTCCAAAGTCTACACTTTGTTTTTCATACATGGATCCTCTCTCAGATTTTATGGCCTCGAGTCATTTATCGGAATCCGGGCCCACCACCGCTTCTCCATAACTCGTAGGTTCATTGTTGTCTAGCAACATGACTTCCAAGACAGGATTACGTACCACTCTGAAGTACGCATCCTTGTCATCCCACGAGGTTTGGTAGTGACTTGATCTGAAGTTTCATGATCACTATCATAAGCTTCCACTTCAATTGGTGTAGGTGCCACAGGAACAACTTGTAACACCCCGGATGTAACTTTCCCAATTTGTACTCCAACTCTTGCCGTTTCCGGCGTTAAGTTATATTTATTCCTCGGGTTCGGGTCTTTGTCTCCGTGTGTTGTTTTCGTTTTCATGCATCTCATATCATGTCATCATGTGCATTGCATTTGCATACGTGTTCGTCTCATGCATTCGAGCATTTCCCCGTTGTCCGTTTTGCATTCCGGCGCTTCGTTCTCCTCCGGTGGTCATTTCTAGCTTTCTTTCGTGTGTGGGGATTAAACATTTCCGGATTGGACCGAGACTTGCCAAGCGGCCTTGGTTTACTACCGGTAGACCGCCTGTCAAGTTTCGTATCATTTGGACTTCGTTTGATACCCCAACGGTTAACCGAGGGACCGAAAAGGCCTCGTGTGTGTTGCAGCCCAACACCCCTTCTTTTTGGCCCAAAATCACCAAACTCTGCTCCATGTCCTAGAGCGTTCGATCACGATCGTGTAGCCGAAAACCGCACCTCATTTGGAGTCTCCTAGCTCCCTCTATGCCTATATATAGCCCCCTCCATTTTCGGATCTCTCCTCCCCCTCGAAACCCTAGTTTAAAAAAAAAACACCTCCCCGCACCGACGGACGTGTCCGCCCCCGGACGGACAGCGTCCGCCGCCGCCCGCGCCCAACCGGGCATCGCCACGTGGCAGCGTGCCCACAT
>NC_041390.1:517153877-517218050 GCF_002162155.2 Triticum dicoccoides | reverse complement strand
CGCCGCCTCCTCCCGGCCCCGAGCGCCGCCCCATGCCACTCCGCCGGCTGCCGCCATCGCCGGCCCCGCCTCTCCTCCTCACGCCGGCCGCCGCCCTGCCCGTCGCCGGTGAGCGCCGCTCCGGCCACGTCGGTTCGCGCGCGGGATAAAGAAACCCTAGATCTAATCTGAGAGAGGGGTTATTTTTCACCAAGTCTCTAAATTTTTTTTGTCCAAGTTGCTATGTTCGAGGCCCCGTAACTTTGCATCTGCAGCTCCGATTCATGCATATAATATACCAAAATGTTCGCCTCGATGAGTGCATCATTTAGTTCCATTGCATAATTTTCATTTGAGTTCATCTTGATGCCCAAAATGCTGTTAGAAGAAGGCTTCGTGAGTTAATTGTCAGATCTGCTAGTTCATCTTAGACTTTTGTCATTTTTGCCATGATTATTGTGTGCATGCTATGCCTGTGAGTCCTTCATATGTTTTGTTAAGCATTTTGTCTTCTTTACAGAGGTGCAACTCATGCATTTTTAGGATGTGTGTGGTGACTTGTGCAAGCTTGCAAAGAGAGGCACCCGGGAAATCTGTTTTCAGGGACTTACTAAGTCTGGGATATTTTAGTTCATGATGCCATATGTTCAGCTTGTTTCCTAGTGATCCGTGCCTCTTTTGAAGATGATCAGTAAAGGAGTTTTGTTATTCATGTTATGCTCTATCCATCCATGTCTTTGTTTGCAATTATGGAGCACTCTAGCTTGAGTCAATCGAGCTCTACTTTTGCTTCGTGGTGAACCTGGGCAGATCGTCAACTCGTTTGCGATTTTGCCGTTGTTATTGTAGTTGATCCGTGCATGCTATGCCATTGTTCTTGCCATGTATAGCTTGTATTTTGTGCATTCTTAGTGGATGTATGCTTGCCTTTCCATGACTTGCACCGTAGTGAGTGCATCGAGCTTGTTTACATGCCTTCGTGAGTTATATTTCAGCATGTCCCAGTTTTCACTAAGTCTAAAACTGATTGTGTTTTAGCTATGTTCGTGTGCTCGTTTATATATTTTGTGAACCCTTTTGGCCCCAGGTCACTTTGGGTCTTTTGTTAAGATTGTTGAGTAGCTCCATGCCATGTTCTTACTTGTCTTAATCAGGTCATGTATCATGTTGTTTTGCTGCTCCGAAGAGGGCTTCGTGATCTGAAATTTCAGACAAGTGTTAATTTCACTAAGTCTGGAATCTGTTTTGCATTTGCGTTTTTGCCATGCTTGTTTGAACCTCTTAAGGGATGAATTGGCCGTGGCTCAGTGCTAGTCTTTTGTTAAGCATCTTGTATGCATCCCTGCCATGTATTTTGTTGTCATGATTGGTGGCTGTAGCATGTTCATTTCGTTGCATTTAGATGCCTACTAGCTGTGAATCGCAGACCGGTGTCATATCTTAAAACGCTTGCCATTTCCAAACCGTAACTCCGATTCCGATGATCTTTATATCGTTTTCAAGAGATTTCATCCCCTCTATCCAGTGGAACCCTTGGAATTCCAAGTTGAGGCGAGGTTCATGCATTTCCTGTCATATCTTGCATTTTGCATCCCGCATCGCATCCCGCATAGCATATCATCATTTCATCTTATTGCTTGGTCTTGCACGTGGTTGATTGTATCCTTGTTGCTTGTTTGTCTTGTTGGGTAGAGCCGGGAGACGAGTTCGCTACCAAGGAGCCCGTTGAGTTTTCTTGTGAGGATCCAGTCAACTCTGACAACTGTGCAGGCAAGATGATCATACCCTCGAAATCACTACTATCTTTGCTATGCTAGTTTGCTCGCTCTTGCTATGCCAATGCTACGATGCCTACCTTTTGCTTTTCAGCCTCCCAATTGCCATGTCAACCTCTAACCCACCATGTCCTAGCAAACCGTTGATTGGCTATGTTACCGCTTTGCTCAGCCCCTCTTATAGCGTTGCTAGTTGCAGGTGAAGATTGGAGGCCGTTCCTTGTTGGGACATCTTTTATTTAATTGTTGGGATATCATTATATTGCTATGTTATATTAATGCATCTATATACTTGGTAAAGGGTGGAAGGCTTGGCCTCTCGCCTAGTGTTTTGTTCCACTCTTGCCGCCCTAGTTTCCGTCATATCGGTGTTATGTTCCCAGATTTTTGCGTTCCTTACGCGGTTGGGTTATAATGGGAACCCCTTGATATTTCGCCTTGATTAAAGCTTTTCCAGCAATGCCCAACCTTGGTTTTACCATTTGCCACCTAGCCTTTTCTTTCCCTTGGGTTCTACAGACTCAAGGGTCATCTTATTTTACCCCCCCCCCCCCGGGGCCAGTGCTCCCTCTGAGTGTTGGTCCGAACTGGGCAGCCTGCGGGGCCACCTCGGGGAAACTTGAGGGTTGGTTTTACTCGTAGCTTGACCTATCTGAGTGTGCCCTGAGAAAGAGATATGTGCAGCTCCTATCGGGATTTGTCGGCACATTCGGGCGGTGTTGCTGGTCTTGTTTTAACCTGTCGAATTGTCTTGTTGTACCGGGTTACCGAGTCTGATCGGTGTATCTCGGGTGGAGGTCTATTCCTTCGTTGACCATGAGAGCTTGTCATGGGCTAAGTTGGGACCCCCATGCAGGGATTGAACTTTCGAAAGCCGTGCCCACGGTTATGGGCAGATGGGAATTTGTTAATGTCCGGTTGTAGAGAACTTGAACCTTAATTAATTAAAATGAATCAACTGAGTGTGTTACCGTGATGGCCTCTTCTCGGCGGAGTCCGGGAAGTGGACACAGTGTTGGAGTTATGCTTGCGCAGGTTGTTCTTCTAGATTCCCGCTCGTGCTTTGCCTCCTCTTCTCGCTCTCTTTTGCGAATAAGTTAGCCACCACATATGCTAGTCGCTTACTGCAGCTCCACTTATAATTGCCTTACCCTTCCTATAAGCTTAAATAGTCTTGATCGCGAGGGTGCGAGATTGCTGAGTCCCCGTGGCTCACAGATACTATAACTCCTGATGCAGGTCCAGGTGATTCCGCTCCAGGTGACGAGTACGAGCTCAAGTGGGAGTTCGACGAGGACTCTCAGCGTTATTATGTTTCCTTTCCCGATGATCAGTAGTGGTGCCTAGTTGGGGTTCGATTCAGGGCCTTGTCGCATGTTGGGTTTTCTTCTATTTTGGCGCCGTAGACGGGCCATGAGTGTTTGTATGATGGATGTTATTTATGTACTCTGATGTGATGTGGCGAGTGTAAGCCAACTATGTATCTCCCCCTTTTATTATATTATACATGGGATGTTGTAATGATTGCCTGACTTGCGACATTGCTTTCAATGCTGTTATGCCTCTAAGTCGTGCCTCGACACGTGGGAGCTATAGCCGCATCGAGGGCGTAACACAACTCCCTGTGCCCTGTCACACACTAGTTGAAGAGACGGTTCAATGACCTCATCAAGTCTCCACCATCCTCCCACTCAATTCTTTCGAGAGAAACTTTTCCTCGAGAAAGGACCCGATTCTAGAAACAATCCCTCATTGCTTTCGGATCTGAGACAGGAGGTATACCCAACTGTTTTGGGTGTCCTATGAAGATGCATTTATCCGCTTTGGGTTCGAGCTTATCAGCCTGAAACCTTTTCACATAAGCGTTGCAGCCCCAAACTTCTAAGAAATGTCAGCTTAGGTTTCTCTAAACCATAGTTCATACGGTGTCATCTCATCGGAATTACGTGGTGCCCTATTTAAAGTGAATGCGGTTGTCTCTAATGCCTAACCCATAAACTATCATGGTAATTCGATAAGAGACATCATGGTATGCATCATATCCAATAGGGTGCAGTTATGATGTTCGGACACACCATCACACTATGGTGTTCCAGGCTGTATTAGTTGTGAAACAATTTCCACAATGTCTTAATTCTGTGCCAAACTCGTAATTCAGATATTCATCTCTATGATCATATCATAGATCTTTTATCCTCTTGTCACGACGATCTTTCAACTTCACCCTGAAATTACTTGAACCTTTCAATAATTCAGACACGTGATTCATCAAGTATATATACTCAACATCTACTCAAATCATCTATGAAGTAAGAACATAACGATATCCACTACACGCCTCAGCACTCATTGGACTGCACACATCAAAATGTATTACTTCCAACGAGTTGCTATCTAGTTCCATTTTACTGAAACCGAGGCTTTCAGTCATCTTGCCCATGTGGTATGATTTGCATGTCCCAAGTGATTCAAAATCAAGTGAGTCCAAATGGTCCATTTTCATGGAGTTTCTTCATGCATATACACCAATAGACATGGTTCGCATGTCTCAAACTTTTCAAAACGGGTGAGCCCAAAGATCCATCAACATGGAGCTTCTTCATGCGTTTTATACCGATATGACTTAAGTGGCAGTGCCACAAGTAGGTGGTACTATCATTACTATCTTATATCTTTTGGCATGAACAAGTGTATCACTACGATCAAGATTCAATAAACCATTCATTTTAGGTGTAAGACCATTGAAGGTATTATCCAAATAAACAGAGTAACCATTATTCTCCTTAAATGAATAACCGTATTGCGATAGACGTAATCCAATCATGTCTATGCTCAACGCAAACACCAATCTCGATAGTAGAGGGAGCGTACGATATTTGATCAACCTTGGAAATACTTCCAACACATATCGTCATCTCACCTTTCAGCTAGTCTCCGTTTATTCCGTAGCCTTTTGTTTCGAGTTATTAACACTTAGCAACCGAACCGGTATCTAATACCCTAGTGCTACTAGGAGTACTAGTAAAGTACACATCAACACAATGTATATCCAATATACTTCTATCGACCTTGCCAGCCTTCTAATCTACCAAGTATCTAGGGTAATTCTGCTCTAGTGGCTGTTCCCCTTATTACAAAAGCACTTAGTCTCGGGTTTGGGTTCAACCTTGGGTTTCTTCACTAGAGCAGCAGCTGAATTGTCGTTTCATGAAGTATCCCTTCTTGCCCTTGCCCTTCTTGAAACTAGTGGTTTCACCAACCATCAACAATTGATGCTCCTTCTTGATTTCTACTTTTGTGGTGTCAAACATCACGAATATTTCAAGGATCATCATATCTATCCCTGATATGTTATAGTTCATTACGAAGCTCTAGCAGCTTGGTGGCAATGACTTTGGAGAAACATCACTATCTCATCTGGAAGATCAACTCCCACTCGATTCAAATGATTGTTGTATTTAGACAATCTGAGCACAAGCTCAACAATTGAGCTTTTCTCCCTTAGTTTGCAGGCTAAGAAAATCGTCGGAGGTCTTATACCTCTTGACGTGGGCACGAGACTGAAATCCCAATTTCAGCCCTCGAAACATCTCATATGTTTCGCGACGTTTCAAAACGTCTTCGGTGCCTCAACTCTAAACCGTTTAACTGAACTATCACGTAGTTATCAAAATGTGTATGTCAGATGTTCGCAACATCCATAGACAACGTTCGAGGTTCAGCACACTGAGCGGTGCATTAAGGACATAAGCCTTCTATGAAGCAATGAGGACAATCCTCAGTTTACGGACCTAGTCCGCATAATTGCTACAATCAACTTTCAACTAAATTTTCTCTAGGAATATATCTAAACAGTAAAACTGAAGCGCGAGCTACGACATAATTTGCGAAGACCTTTTGACTATGTTCAGGATAATTAAGTTCATCTTATGAACTCCCACTCAGATAGACATCCCTCTAGTCATCTAAGTGATTACATGATCCGAGTTAACTAGGCCGTGTCCGATCATCACGTGAGACGGACTAGTCAACGTCGGTGAACATCTTCATGTTGATCGTATCTTCTATACGACTCATGCTCGACCTTTCGGTCTTCTGTGTTCCGAGGCCATGTCTGTACACATGCTAGGCTTGTCAAGTCAACCTAAGTGTTTCGCATGTGTTAATCTGTCTTACACCCGTTGTATGTGAATGTTAGAATCTATCACACCCGATCATCACGTGGTGCTTCGAAACAACGAACTGTCGCAACGGTGCACAGTTAGGGGGAACACTTTCTTGAAATTTTAATGAGGGATCATCTTATTTACTACCGTCGTTCTAAGCAAATAAGATGTATAAACATGATAAACATCACATGCAATCAAATAGTGACATGATATGGCCAATATCATATTGCTCCTTTTGATCTCCATCTTCGGGGCTCCATGATCACCATCGTCACCGGCATGACACCATGATCTCCATCATCATGATCTCCATCATCATGATCTCCATCATTGTGTCTTCATGAAGTTGTCTCGCCAACTATTACTTCTACTACTACAGCTAACGGTTAGCAATAAAGTAAAGTAATTACATCATGTTTTAGTTGACACGCAGGTCATAAATAAATAAAGACAACTCCTATGGCTCCTGCCGGTTGTCATACTCATCGACATGCAAGTCGTGATTCCTATTACAAGAACATGATCAAGCTCATACATCACATATCATTCATCACATTCTTCTTGGCCATATCACATCACATAGCATACCCTGCAAAAACAAGTTAGACGTCCTCTAATTGTTGTTTGCATGTTTTACGTGGCTGCTATGGGTTTCTAGCAAGAACGTTTCTTACCTACGCAAAGACCACAACGTGATATGCCAATTGCTATTTACCCTTCATAAGGACCCTTTTCATCGAATCCGATCCGACTAAAGTGGGAGAGACAGACACCCGCCAGCCACCTTATGCAACTAGTGCATGTTTGTCGGTGGAACCGGTCTCACGTGAGCGTACGTGTAAGGTTGGTCCGGGCCGCTTCATCCGACAATGCTGTCGAATCAAGATTGGACTAGTAACGGTAAGAATATTGAACAAAATCAACGCCCACAACTACTTTGTGTTCTACTCGTGCATAGAATCTACGCAATAGACCTAGCTCATGATGCCACTGTTGGGGAACGTAGCAGAAATTCAAAATTTTCCTACGTGTCACCAAGATCCAACTATGGAGAAACCAGCAACGAGGGAAAGGAGAGTGCATCTACATACCCTTGTAGATCGCTATGCGGAAGCGTTCAAGAGAACGGGGTCGAAGGAGTCGTACTCGTCGTGATCCAAATCACCGGAGATCCTAGTGCCAAACGGACGGCACCTCCGCGTTCAACACATGTACAGCCCGACGACGTCTCCCATGCCTTGATCCAGCAAGGAGAGAGGGAGAGGTTGAGGAAGACTCCATCCAGCAGCAGCATAATGGCGTGGTGGTGATGGAGGAGCGTGGTGATCCATCAGGGCTTCGCCAAGCACTGCGAGATATGAGGAGAAAGAGAGGGAGGGTTGCACCAACAGGGAGAGATCAAATCGCGTATTGGGCAGCCCCTAGGCCTCACTATTTATAGGAGGAGGGGAGGAGGGTGCGCCCCCTCTAGGGTTCCCACCCCTAGGGGGGCGGCCAAGAGGGGAGAGGGGGGCGCCCCCTAGGGTGGGCCTTAGGGCCCATCTAAGCCTAGGGTTTCCCCTTTCTCCTCCTTTGCTGAGCCTTGGGCCTTGGTGGGGGGGCGCACCAGCCCACCTGGGGCTGGTCCCCTCCCACACTTGTCCCATGCAGCCCTCCAGGGTTGGTGGCCCCACTTGGTGGACCCCCGGGACCCTCCCGGTGGTCCCGGTACGTTACCGATAAACCCCGAAACTTTTCCGGTGATCAAAACAGGACTTCCCATATATAAATCTTTACCTCCGGACCATTCCGGAACTCCTCGTGACGTCCGGGATCTCATCTGGGACTCCGAACAACATTCGGTAACCACATACCAACTTCCTTTATAACCCTAGCGTCATCGAACCTTAAGTGTGTAGACCCTACGGGTTCGGGAGACATGCAGACATGACCGAGACGTTCTCCGGTCAATAACCAACAGCAGGATCTGGATACCCATGTTGGCTCCCACATGTTCCATGATGATCTCATCGGATGAACTACGATGTCAAGGACTCAATCAATCCCGTATACAATTCCCTTTGTCTAGCGGTATGATACTTGCCCGAGATTCGATCGTCAGTATCCCGATACCTTGTTCAATCTCGTTACCGGCAAGTCTCTTTACTCGTTCCGTAACACATCATCCCGTGATCAACTCCTTGATCACATTGTGCACATTGTGATGATGTCCTACCGAGTGGGCCCAGAGATACCTCTCCGTCACACGGAGTGACAAATTCCAGTCTCGATTCGCGCCAACCCAACAGACACTTTCGGAGGTACCCGTAGTGTACCTTTATAGCCACCCAATTACGTTGTGACGTTTGGCACACCCAAAGTATTCCTACGGTATCCGGGAGTTGCACAATCTCATGGTCTAAGGAAATGATACTTGACATTAGAAAAGCTTTAGCATACGAACTACACGATCTTTGTGCTAGGCTTAGGATTGGGTCTTGTCCATCACATCATTCTCCTAATGATGTGATCCCGTTATCAATGACATCCAATGTCCATGGTCAGGAAACCGTAACCATCTATTGATCAACGAGCTAGTCAACTAGAGGCTTACTAGGGACATGGTGTTGTCTATGTATCCACACATGCATCTGAGTTTCCTATCAATACAATTCTAGCATGGATAATAAACGATTATCATGAACAAGGAAATATAATAATAACCAATTTATTATTTCCTCTAGGGCATATTTCCAACAAAGGACACATGGGAATTATCATCAAGCTAGTTTTCATCACGTTCATATGATTCGCGTTCGGTACTTTGTTAATTTGATATGTGGGTGGACCGGTGCTTGGGTGCTGTTCTTACTTGAACAAGCATCCCACTTATGATTAACCCCTATTGCAAGCATCGGCAACTACAAAAGAAGTATTAAGGTAAACCTAAGCATAGCATGAAACAAGTGGAGCCAAATCAGGCCCTTACGAAGCAACGCATAAACTAGGGTTTAAGCTTCTGTCACTCTATCAACCCATCATCTACTTATTACTTCCCAATGCCTTCCTCTAGGCCCAAATAATGGTGATGTGTCATGTAGTCGACGTTCACATAACACCACTAGAGGAGAGACAACATACATCTCATCAAAATATCGAACGAATACCAAATTCACATGACTACTAATAGAAAGACTTCTCCCATGTCCCCAGGAACAAACGTAACTACTCACAAAGCATATTCATGTTCATAATCAGAGGGGTATTAATATTCATATAGGATCTGAACATATGATCTTCCACCAAATAAACCAACTAGCATCAACTACAAGGAGTAATCAACACTACTAGCAACCTACAGGTACCAATCCCAGACTTAGAGACAAGAATTGGATACAAGAAATGAACTAGGGTTTGAGAGGAGATGGTGCTGGTGAAGATGTTGATGGAGATTGGCCCTCTCCCGATGAGAGGAGCGTTGGTGATGACGATTGCGATGATTTCCCCCTCCCGGAGGGAAGTGTCCCCGACAGAACAGCTCTGCCGGAGCCCTAGATTGGTTCCGCCAAGGTTCCGCCTCGTGGCGGTGGAGTCTCGTCCTGAAAGCTTGCTTATGATTTTTTTCTCGGACGAAAGACTTCATATAGCAGAAGATGGGCATCGGAGGGCCAACAAGGGGCCCACGAGGCAGGGGGCGCGCCCAGGGGGTAGGGCGCGCCCCCACCCTCGTGGCCAGGGTGTGGGCCCCCTCTGGTATTTCTTTCGCTTAGTATTTTTTATTATTTCCAAAAATAACTTTCTGGAGTTTCAGGACTTTTGGAGTTGTGCAGAATAGGTCTCTAATATTTGCTCCTTTTCCAGCCCGGAATTCCAGCTGCCGGCATTCTCGCTCCTTATGTAAACTTTGTAAAATAAGAGAGAATAGGCATAAGTATTGTGACATAATGTGTAATAACAACCCATTACATTGTCTTCCTTGTCCAACTTCAACTCTTTAGCATGTCATATTTTAATGAGTGCTCCCAATCATAAAAGATGTCCAAGTGAAAGCACAAGTGCTCCCTAGGTGGTTTTGGTAATTAATGACAACATATCTCTTGTTGGACTAACGTTTCTATCTAGTATGTTTCAGATAAGTTCAACAATGGAGTGGCATGGACTAAAGGTTGTGGGAAATTCTCCAAGATGCTAAGGACAAAGGATTGGCTAAAGCTTAAAGCTCAAGACTCTTCATTTTACATTTTAGTGATCCAAGATCACATTGAGTCCATAGGAAAAGCCAATACTATCAAGGAGGGATGAGGTGTTGCTTAATGAGCCTCTTGCTTCAAGTGCTTAATGATATGCTCCAAAATCCTCAGCTACTTTCCCACTTCCACATATGACCTAAACCTAAGCCAAACTCGGACCTACCGATTATTTCTATCCGGCGCCACCGAGTTTCACTTGTCATAAGCCACTGCCAAACCCTAGCAAATCGGTTCTACCGATAGGGATCTCGGTCTCACCGAAAGAGCGGATCGGTCCCACCGAGATTGCAATGCAAACTCTCTGTTTCCTTTTTGTAACTTTTTGGTCTCACCGAAAGAGCAAATCGGTCCCACCGAGTTTGCCTGACCAACTCTCTGTTTAGCTTATTACCAAATCGGTCTCACCAAGTTTGTGTAATCGTCTCACCGAGATTACGTTATGCCCTAACCCTAACCATATCGGTCCTACCGAGTTGCATGTCAGTCCCACCAAAAATCTCTAACGGTCACTAGGTTTACTATTTCGGTCCGACCGAGTTTGTTGATTCGGTCCCACCGAGATTGGTAAATTGTGTGTAACGGTTGGATTTTGTGTGGAGGCTATATATACCCCTCCACCTCCTCTCCACTCGTGGAGACAGCCATCAGAACACATCTACACTTCCAACTCATATGTTCTGAGAGAGAACCACCTACTCATGTGTTGAGGCCAAGATATTCCATTCCTACCACATGAATCTTGATCTCTAGCCTTCCCCAAGTTGCTTTCCACTCAAATCTTCTTTCCACCAAATCCAAATCCCGTGAGAGAGAATTGAGTGTTGGGGAGACTATCATTTGAAGCACAAGAGCAAGGAGTTCATCATCAACACACCATTTGTTACTTCTTGGAGAGTGGTGTCTCCTAGATTGGCTAGGTGTCACTTGGGAGCCTCCGACAAGATTGTGGAGTTGAACCAAGGAGTTTGTAAGGGCAAGGAGATCGCCTACTTTGTGAAGATCTACCACTAGTGAGGCAAGTCCTTCGTGGGCGATGGCCATGGTGGGATAGACAAGGTTGCTTCTTCGTGGACCCTTCGTGGGTGGATCCCTCCGTGGACTCACGCAACCGTTACCCTTCGTGGGTTGAAGTCTCCATCAACGTGTATGTAGGATAGCACCACCTATCCAAACCACGGGAAAAACATCCGTGTCTCCAATTGCGTTTGAATTCTCCAAGCCCTTCCCTTTACATTCTTGCAAGTTGCATGCTTTACTTTCCGCTGCCTATATACTCTTTGCATGCTTGCTTGATATGTGTTGTGAATGTTGGAATTGTGCCTAAACTCCACTTAAACCGAAAAAGCTTAAAAACTGCAACTTTAGCATTAAGTGTCTAATCACCCCCCTCTAGACACATCTACTTCAAGGTCCTACAAGTGGTATCAGAGCTTTGGTCTCCATTGCCTTGGTTTAATCACCATTGGAGGAAGATGGATGTGTCTACTTTAGGGAGTCTTAGACATAGAGTGCCTATTCTTGATGGAGAGTATTTTCATGGGTGGAAAAATGAGATGCTTGTAATTTTCAATCAATATCATTTGAACAAGTATATTGCTAGCCCTTGTGCACCTCATATTGATCCTTTGCATCCTACCCTAGATGAAGATATCGACATAATTCGCAATCTTAGAACTATTGAGCTCATCATTAGAGGATTGCCCAAAAATTTGATTGCTAGTTTGCCTACTCTTAATTGTGCCTATACTATATGGAAATTTCTTGAGGAACGATTTCCCGATTATTCCTTGAAAAATTTGGATGAAATTCTCCATAAATCTATTGCCTTGAGTAAGATAAACTCTAGTGATCCTAGTTTTGGTGATTGTCTATTTGATCTTACCAATCTCAAGCGTGCTAAAGGAGATGTTGGAATCATTATATCCGAAGCTATAATAATTCATAAAGGTGACCACTTTGATGATCATTTATCTAATGAATTACCCTCTCTAGGAAATGATGAGTCACAAGATCATGGTGAACATGGATACTATGATGATGATGATAGTGACTTCGATCTTGAAGATGCAATGAGACATTTTGGTCTTATGGCAAATCTTCGGGGATATGTGTCAGGAGGAAAGGAATGGGTTCCTGATAGTGGATGTACTGATCATATGACTGGAGATGAAGAGATGTTCCGTGAGCTTGCTGAAAATGACGGCCCTCGAAAATATGTCACCTTTGGTGATAATTCAAAGGGTAAAGTGGTTGGCCTTGGTAAGGTGGCCATCTCACATGATAGTTCCATTCAAAATGTCATGCTCGTTGAATCTCTCGGCTACAACTTACTTTCAGTATCTAGACTTCCTGATTTCGGTTTGAATGTCCTATTTACTAAGGTAGATTGCCAAGTGTTTCGTCGAGACAATCATAAAATGGTCTTTACCGGTATGCGTAGAGGTGATCTTTACATTGTCGATTTCTCTAAAAAGGTACAACCTAAAACTTGCTTTATTGCTAAATCCTCAAAAGGTTGGTTGTGGCATAGACGACTAGGTCACGTTGGCATGAGAAACCTTGACAAGCTTATTAAAGGAAATCATATCCTTGGAGTTAACGATGTCATATTTGATAAGGATAGACTTTGCAGTGCTTGTCAAGCAGGTAAACAGGTTGGAGGAAGGCATCCCGTGAAGAACATCATGACCACAAGGAGGCCACTCGAGCTACTTCATATGGATCTTTTTGGTCCCAACGCCTACAAGAGTCTCGGTGGAAATTCTTTTGGTATAGTTATAGTTGATGATTTTTCAAGATTTATGTGGGTGTTCTTTCTTGATGACAAGTCGCAGGTCCAGAAGATCTTCAAAAACTTCGCTAGGAAGGCCCAAAATCAGTTTGACGTGAAGATCAAGAAGGTTCGGAGTGACAATGGAACGGAGTTCAAGAATGCAAATGTGGACACCTTTCTTGACGAAGAAGGGATTTCACACGAGTTCTCGGCTACGTACACACCTCAACAAAATGGAGTTGTTGAGAGGAAAAACCGGACGCTCATCGAAATGGCGAGAATGATGCTTGATGAGTACAAGATGCCGAAGCACTTTTGGGCAGAAGCGGTTGAGACAGCTTGTCATGCAACAAATCGCTTGTATCTTCAAAAGCTACTCGGCAAGACGGCATACGAGCTCCTCACCGGTAACAAACCCCAAGTTGGATACTTTCGAGTATTCAGCTCAAAGTGCTACATTCTTGACAAGCATCGTCGTTCAAAGTTTGCTCCTAAATCTCATGAAGGTTTTCTACTTGGTTATGGCTCAAACTCTCACACTTACCGTGTCTACAACAATTTCACCCGAAAGGTTGAAGAGACGGTAGATGTGAAGTTTGATGAATCTAATGGCTCGCAAGTAGAGCAATTGCCAATCGATGTAGGAGACAAAGACCCTTCAGAAGCAATCCAAGACTTGTCTATTGGCAAAATTCGTCCAACGGAGGTGAAGGAGAGTACCTCGTCCGTCCAAGTGGAAGCTTCTACTTCACGACAAGGTGAACCAAGAATTGATACGGAAGAATCCACAAGTGGGACACACCAAGATGAAGAAGACGAGGAAATGCATCAAGACGAACATCAACAACCTCCTTCTCCACCACGACAAGAGAACGACAACGTCAACAATGAAGAAGGCCAAGAAGAAGAACAAGATGAAGAAGATGTTCAACGAAGACCCAAGCAAAAGCTCTCACGAGTTCGAGCAAGAATTGCCAAAGATCATCCCGTCGAGAAAATCTACAATGATATTCAAACCGGGAGAATCACTCGCTCAAAAACTCGTTTAGCTAACTTTCATGAAAACTATTCATTCATCTCTAGCATTGAACCTATGAAGGTTGAAGAAGCATTGGAAGATCCGGATTGGATAAACGCTATGCATGAAGAGCTACACAACTTTGAGAGAAACCAACTTTGGACATTGGTTGAGAAGCCCGACAACAACCACAACATCATTGGTACCAAATGGGTGTTTCGCAACAAGCAAGATGAAGATGGACAAGTGGTTCGCAACAAAGCACGTCTCATCACCCAAGGGTACACACAAGTCGAAGGTATGGACTATGGTGAGACATATGCTCCCGTTGCTAGACTTGAGTCCATTCGCATCTTACTTGCCTATGCTAATCACCATAATACCACCTTGTACCAAATGGACATTAAAAGTGCTTTTCTAAATGGTGAAATAGAGGAGGAAGTTTATGTCAAACAACCTCCCGGCTTTATCAATCCTAAGAAACCAAATCATGTTTACAAACTTCACAAAGCTCTTTATGGTCCTAAATAAGCTCTTAGAGCATGGTATAAATGCTTGACCAAGTTCCTTATTGCAACTGGTTTTGAAATTGGTAAAATTGATTCTACTCTTTTTACTAAAAGGGTTAATGGAGAACTATTTGTATGCCAAATTTATGTTGATGATATCATATTTGGTTCAACTAACCCTCTCTTTAGTGAAAAGTTTGGAAAGCTAATGTCAGAGAAGTTTGAGATGTCTATGATGAGTGAACTCAAATTCTTTCTCGGTTTGCAAATCAAGCAAACTAAGGAAGGTACATTTGTCTCTCAAACGAAGTACACCAAGGACTTATTCAAGAAGTTCAATATGCAAGAATGCAAAGGTATGCCTACACCCGTGCCTACTAGTGGACATCTTGATTTGACCAAAGATGGTGAACCGGTTGATCAAAAGGTTTATCGCTCTATGATTGGTTCTTTGTTATACCTATGTGCTTCACGTCCCGACATTATGCTAAGTGTGTGCATGTGTGCACGTTATCAAGCTGCTCCTAAAGAATGTCATCTTAAGGCCGTGAAAAGGATAGTGAGATACTTAATTCATACACCAAACTTTGGCATTTGGTATCCTAAGAGGTCTTCTTTTGATCTTGTTGGCTATTCCGACTCGGATTATGCCGGAGACAAGGTTGATAGAAAGTCCACTTCGGGTACTTGTCAATTTCTTGGTAGATCTCTTGTGTCTTGGTCTTCCAAGAAACAAAACTCGGTATCCTTATCCACCGCCGAAGCGGAATACATTGCCGCTGGTTCATGTTGTGCTCAATTACTTTGGATGACCCAAACTCTTAAAGATTATGGGATCTATGTGAAACATGTTCCACTGCTTTGTGACACATTTGTTATTTATAGAATAAATATTACACTTTTCCTAAATACCTTCAATCACACGAAGAAACAAAGAATTATAATATGTCTTATATACCTAATAAACCTTGAATTGATACAGAAAAATTCTATCGGTACCAAATCAAATTTATGTCATATACATACTGTAAATAAAAATTTGTATATATATTCTTACTTAAATTATTAGAACTTTGAGGCTATTAAATGATAGGAGCAAAGTGATGTTGTAATTGCAATAGAAAATAAATAAGCAGCCGTTTATGTCAACGCACTAATGAAATTAAGTCTGCACCAACAGAGTAGGATGTGAGTACAATTATAAAGACAAGTTATACTGAAAAGTGAGTGAGCCGTCGAGAATAAAAATGAGGGAGTCCAAAGTCCAATCATACCATACAAGAATGTTGAATGGTCAACGACGTCTGTAATATGTCCTGATCGACATGATATAATACTTGATGGTGACTTTCAAGTTGGCATTCGAGAAAGTAGCAAATTAATTCAACATAAACTGAAAAATTGACACTCAACAAAAAACTTCAAGGTTTACTGTAATTTTAAATCTCTATGTACTAACATAATAGTATCTTACATACGAAATTTGTCGTACACACGGAACCTAGCCGCGCAAATGCGCGGGTCACACTGCTAGTTTTAACAGAAATAACAGGCATGCCTACCACAGGTCTATGTTTATCTTTAGCACAAGGTTTAGCTATTCTAGCAGTCTCATCACAGAAATAAATAACATGGACATCAATATTATCAGCCAAGAGATCTTTAACAATAGGAATATTCGGTTCAACTTTAACTTGCTCAGGAGGTGTATAGGTTCTAATATTGCTTTTACGAACCACAATTGAATCTTTAGCATGATCCTTTATTCTAACAGGGAAATGTGGTTTCTCAACATAAGCAGTAGGAACAATAGGATCATTATAAGTGATAGTCTTTTCTTCAACTTTAATAGGTGCAACTACTTTTAATTCTATGAGAGGATGATATTTAAACCACTTTTCCTTAGGGAGATCAACATGAGTAGCAAAGGATTCATAGAAAAAATCTACTATCTCAGAGTCAAGTCCATATTTAGTGCTAAATTTACGGAAAACATTGGTATCCATAAAAGATTTAACGCAATCAAACTTAGGTGTCATACCTAACTTCTTACCTTCGTCGAGGTCCCAATCTTCAGAGTTGTGTTTAATTCTTTCCAATAAATCTCATTTGAATTCAATAGTCTTCATCGTAAAAGAGCCAGCACAAGAAGTATCGAGCATGGTGCGATTGTTATCAGAAAGCCGAGCATAAAAATTATGAATAATCATTTCTCTTGAGAGCTCATGATTGGGGCATGAATATAACATTGATTTAAGCCTCCCCCAAGTTTGAGCGATGCTTTCTCCTTCGTGAGGCCAGAAATTATATATATAATTGATCACGATGAACAAGATGCATAGGATAAAACTTCTGATGAAATTCCAATTTCAATCGCTTGTAGTTCCATGATCCCATATCATCACATAGCCTATACCATGTCAATGCATCTCCGTTCAAAGATAAAGGGAAGACCTTCTTCTTGATAACATCATCGGGCATACCTGCAAGCTTAAATAATCCACAAACTTCATCCACATATATTAAATGCTCATCAGGATGTAATGTTCCATCTCCTTCAAAAGGATTAGCTAGTCGTTTCTCTATCATACCCAAAGGAATTTCAAAGTAGACATTTTCATTTTTAGTAGGTTCAGTAGGTTGAGGAGCAACTCTTTACTCTACTGGTCTGGGTGAAGATACCCCGATCAAGCCCATCAGAGGATTACTTTCCATAGTAACAAGTGACATTAAATTTCAGCACACTGTAAAAAAAATTCCTTAGCAAATTCCACCTACCAAAGGCGCTTCACTCCTCGGCAACGGCGCCAGAAAAGAGTCTTGATGACCCACAAGTATAGCAGATCTATCGTAGTCCTTTCGATAAGTAAGAGTGTCGAACCCAACAGGAGCAGAAGGAAATGATAAGCGGTTTTCAGCAAGGTATTCTCTGCAAGCACTGAAATAATAGGTAACAGATAGTTTTGTGACGAGATAATTTGTAACGAGCAACAAGTAAAAAAAGTAAATAAAGTGCAGCAAAGTGGCCCAATCCTTTTTGTAGCAAAGGACAAGCCTGGACAAACTCTTATATAGAGAAAAGCGCTCCCGAGGACACATGGGAATTATCGTCAAGCCAGTTTTCGTCACGTTCATATGATTCGCGTTCGGTACTTTGATAATTTGATATGTGGGTGGACCGGTGCTTGGGTGCTGTTCTTACTTTAACAAGCATCCCACTTATGATTAACCCCTATTGCAAGCATCCGCAACTACAAGAGAAGTATTAAGGTAAACCTAACCATAGCATGAAACAAGTGGATCCAAATCAGCCCCTTACGAAGCAACGCATAAACTAGGGTTTAAGCTTCTGTCACTCTATCGACCCATCATCTACTTATTACTTCCCAATGCCTTCCTCTAGGCCCAAATAATGGTGAAGTGTCATGTAGTCGACGTTCACATAACACCACTAGAGGAGAGACAACATACATCTCATCAAAATATCGAACGAATACCAAATTCACATGACTACTAATAGCAAGACTTCTCCCATGTCCTCAGGAACAAACGTAACTACTCACAAAGCATATTCATGTTCATAATCAGAGGGGTATTAATATTCATATATGATCTGAACATATGATCTTCCACCAAATAAACCAACCAGCATCAACTACAAGGAGTAATCAACACTACTAGCAACCTACAGGTACCAATCCCAGACTTAGAGACAAGAATTGGATACAAGAGATGAACTAGGGTTTGAGAGGAGATGGTGCTGGTGAAGATGTTGATGGAGATTGGCCCTCTCCCGATGAGAGGAGCGTTGGTGATGACGATTGCGATGATTTCCCCCTCCCGGAGGGAAGTGTCCTCGGCAGAACTATTGGAAATATGCCCTAGAGGCAATAATAAATTGGTTATTATTATATTTCCTTGTTCATGATAATCATTTATTATCCATGCTAGAATTGTATTGATAGGAAACTCAGATACATGTGTGGATACATAGACAACACCATGTCCCTAGTAAGCCTCTAGTTGACTAGCTCGTTGATCAATAGATGGTTACGGTTTCCTGACCATGGACATTGGATGTCGTTGATAACGAGATCACATCATTAGGAGAATGATGTGATGGACAAGACCCAATCCTAAGCCTAGCAGAAAGATCGTGTAGTTCGTATGCTAAAGCTTTACTCATGTCAAGTATCATTTCCTTAGACCATGAGATTGTGCAACTCCCGGATACCGTAGGAATACTTTGGGTGTGCCAAACGTCACAACGTAACTGGGTGACTATAAAGGTGCACTACGGGTATCTCCGAAAGTGTCTGTTGGGTTGGCACGAATCGAGACTAGGATTTGTCACTCCGTGTAAACGGAGAGGTATCTCTGGGCCCACTCGGTAGGACATCATCATAATGTGCACAATGTGATCAAGGAGTTGATCACGGGATGATGTGTTATGGAACAAGTAAAGAGACTTGCCGGTAACGAGATTGAACAAGGTATCGGGATACCGACGATCGAATCTCGGGCAAGCATCGTACCGATAGACAAAGGGAATTGTATACGGGATTGATTAAGTCCTTGACATCGTGGTTCATCCGATGAGATCATCGTGAAACATGTGGGAACCAACATGGGTATCCAGATCCCGCTGTTGGTTATTGACCGGAGAACGTCTCGGTCATGTCTGCATGGTTCCCGAACCCGTAGGGTCTACACACTTAAGGTTCGATGACGCTAGGGTTATAAAGGAAGTTTGTATGTGGTTACCGAATATTGTTCGGAGTCCCGGATGAGATCCCGGACGTCACGAGGAGTTCCGGAATGGTCCGGAGGTAAATATTTATATATGGGAAGTCCTGTTTTGGTCACCGGAAGAGTTTCGGATGTTATCGGTAATGTACCGGGACCACCGGAGGGGTCCGGGGGTCCACCGGGGTGGGGCCATGGGCCCCAGAGGCATACATGGGCCAAGTATGAGAAGGAACCAGCCCCTAGGTGGGCTAGGGCGCCTCCCACCATGGCCCATGCGCCTAGAAGGGGAGAGGGGGCAAACCCTAAGGGCAGATGGGACCTAAGGCCCATGCTCCCTGCGCCTCCCTCGTCTCCCCTCTTGGCCGCCCCCCCAAACCCCATCTAGGGCTGCCGCCCTCCTAGGGGTGGGAACCCTAGAGGGTGCGCACCCTCCTCCCCTCCTCCTATAAATAGTGAGGCCTAGGGGCTGCCCAAGAGACGCGATTTGATCTCTCCCTGTTGGTGCAGCCCTCCCTCTCTTTCTCTTCATATCTTGCGGTGCTTGGCGAAGCCCTGCTGGAGTACCACGCTCCTCCACCACCATCATGCCGTTGTGCTGCTGCTGGATGGAGTCTTCCTCAACCTCTCCCTCTCGCCTTGCTGGATCAAGGCATGGGAGACGTCGCCGGGCTGTACGTGTGTTGAACGCAGAGGTGCCGTCCGTTCGGCACTAGGATCTCCGGTGATTTGGATCACGACGAGTACGACTCCTTCAACCCCGTTCTCTTGAACGCTTCCGCTTAGCGATCTACAAGGGTATGTAGATGCACTCTCCTTCCCCTCGTTGCTGGTCTCTCCATAGATAGATCTTGGTGACACGTAGGAAAATTTTGAATTTCTGCTATGTTCCCCGAACAGTGGCATCATGAGCTAGGTCTATTGCGTAGATTCTATGCACGAGTAGAACACAAAGTAGTTGTGGGCGTTGATTTTGTTCAATATGCTTATTGTTACTAGTCCAATCTTGATTCGGCGGCATTGTGGGATGAAGCGGCCCGGACCGACCTTACACGTACTCTTACGTGAGACTAGTTCCACCGACTGACATGCACTAGTTGCATAAGGTGGCTAGCGGGTGTCTGTCTCTCCCACTTTAGTCGGAACGGATTCGATGAAAAGGGTCCTTATGAAGGGTAAATAGCAATTGGCATATCACGTTGTGGTTTTGCGTAGGTAAGAAACGTTCTTGCTAGAAACCCATAGCAGCTACGTAAAACATGCAAACAACAATTAGAGGACGTCTAACTTGTTTTTGCAGGGAATGCTATGTGATGTGATATGGCCAAGAAGAATGTGATGAATGATATGTGATGTATGAGATTGATCATGTTCTTGTAATAGGAATCACGACTTGCATGTCGATGAGTATGACAACCGGCAGGAGCCACAGGAGTTGTCTTTATTTATTGTATGACCTGCGTGTCATTGAACAACGCCATGTAATTACTTTACTTTATTGCTAACCGGTAGCCATAGTAGTAGAAGTAATAGTTGGCGAGCAACTTCACGGAGACACGATGATGGAGATCATGATGATGGAGATCATAGTGTCATGCCGGTGACAAGATGATCATGGAGCCCCAAGATGGAGATCAAAGGAGCTATATGATATTGGCCATATCATGTCACTACTTTTTGATTGCATGTGATGTTTATCATGTTTATACATCTTATTTGCTTAGAACAACGGTAGTAAATAAGATGATCCCTCATAATAATTTCAAGAAAGTGTTCCCCCTAACTGTGCACCGTTGCTAAAAGTTCGTGTTTTCGAAGCACCACGTGATGATCGGGTGTGATAGATTCTTACGTTCGAATACAACGGGTGTTGACGAGCCTAGCATGTACAGACATGGCCTCGGAACACATGCAAAACACTTAGGTTGACTTGACGAGCCTAGCATGTACAGACATGGCCTCGGAACACAAGAGACCAAAAGGTCGAGCATGAGTCGTATGGTAGATACGATCAACATGAAGATGTTCACCGATGTTGACTAGTTCGTCTCACGTGATGATCGGACACGGCCTAGTTGACTCGGATCATGTAATCACTTAGATGACTAGAGGGATGTCTATCTAAGTGGGAGTTCATAAGATGAACTTAATTATCCTGAACATAGTCAAAAGATCTTCGCAAATTATGTCGTAGCTCGCGCTTCAGTTCTACTATTTAGGTATGTTCCTAGAGAAAATTTAGTTGAAAGTTGATAGTAGCAATTATGCGGACTAGGTCCGTAAACTGAGGATTGTCCTCATTGCTTCATAGAAGGCTTATGTCCTTAATGCACCGCTCAGTGTGCTGAACCTCGAACGTCGTCTGTGGATGTTGCGAACATCTGACATACACGTTTTTGATAACTACGTGATAGTTCAGTTAAACGGTTTAGAGTTGAGGCACCAAAGACATTTTTGAAACGTCGCGAAAGATATGAGATGTTTTGAGGGCTGAAATTGGAATTTCAGGCTCGTGCCCACGTCAAGAGGTATAAGACCTCCGACGATTTTCTTAGCCTGCAAACTAAGGGAGAAAAGCTCAATTGTTGAGCTTGTGCTCAGATTGTCTGAGTACAACAATCATTTGAATCAAGTGGGAGTTGATCTTCCAGATGAGATAGTGATGTTTCTCCAAAGTCATTGCCACCAAGCTGCTAGAGCTTCGTGATGAACTATAACATATCAGGGATAGATATGATGATCCTTGAAATATTCGCGATGTTTGACACCGCGAAAGTAGAAATCAAGAAGGAGCATCAATTGTTGATGGTTGGTGAAACCACTAGTTTCAAGAAGGGCAAGGGCAAGAAGGGATACTTCATGAAACGGCAATTTAGCTGCATCTCTAGTGAAGAAACCCAAGGTTGAACCCAAACCCGAGACTAAGTGCTTCTGTAATAAGGGGAACAACCACTAGAGCAGAATTACCCTAGATACTTGGTAGATTAGAAGGCTGGCAAGGTCGATAGAAGTATATTGGATATACATTGTGTTGATGTGTACTTTACTAGTACTCCTAGTAGCACCAGGGTATTAGATACCGGTTCGGTTGCTAAGTGTTAATAACTCGAAACAAAAGGCTACGGAATAAACGGAGACTAGCTGAAAGGTGAGATGACGATATGTGTTGGAAGTATTTCCAAGGTTGATCAAATATCGTACGCTCCCTCTACCATCGAGATTGGTGTTTGCGTTGAGCATAGACATGATTGGATTATGTCTATCGCAATACGGTTATTCATTTAAGGAGAATAATGGTTATTCTGTTTATTTGAATAATACCTTCATTGGTCTTACGCCTAAAATGAATGGTTTATTGAATCTCGATCGTAGTGATATACATGTTCATGCCAAAAGATATAGGATAGTAATGATAGTACCACCTACTTGTGGCACTGCCACTTAAGTCATATCGGTATAAAACGCATGAAGAAGCTCCATGTTGATGGATCTTTGGACTCACTCATTTTTGAAAGGATTGAGACATGCGAACCATGTTTGTTGGTGTATATGCATGAAGAAACTCCATGAAAATGGACCATTTGGACTCACTTGATTTTGAATCACTTGGGACATGCAAATCATACCACATGGGCAAGATGACTGAAAGCCTCGGTTTCAGTAAAATGGAACTAGAAAGCAACTTGTTGGAAGTAATACATTTTGATGTCCAATGAGTGCTGAGGCGTGTAGTGGATATCGTTATGTTCTTACTTCACAGATGATTTGAGTAGATGTTGAGTATATTTACTTGATGAATCACGAGTCTAAATTATTGAAAGGTTCAAGTAATTTCAGGGTGAAGTTGAAAGATCGTCGTGACAAGAGGATAAAATATCTATGATATGATCATAGAGATGAATATCTGAATTACGAGTTTGGCACAGAATTAAGACATTGTGGAAATTGTTTCACAATCGATACAGCCTGGAACACCATAGGTTGATGGTGTGTCCGAACATCATAACTGCACCCTATTGGATATGATGCATGCCATGATGTCTCTTATCGAATTACCACAATAGTTTATGGGTTAGGCATTAGAGACAACCACATTCACTTTAAATAGGGCACCACGTAATTCCGATGAGATGACACCGTATGAACTATGGTTTAGAGAAACCTAAGCTGTCATTTCTTAAAAGTTTGGGGCTGCGACGCTTATGTGGAAAAGTTTCAGGCTGATAAGCTCGAACCCAAAGCGGATAAACGCATCTTCATAGGACACCCAAAACAGTTGGGTATACCTCCTGTATTAGATCCGAAAGCAATAAGGGATTGTTTCTAGAATCGGGTCCTTTCACGAGGAAAAGTTTCTCTCGAAAGAATTGAGTGGGAGGATGGTAGAGACTTGATGAGGTTATTGAACCCTCACTTCAACTAGTGTATAGCAGGGCACAAAGAGTTGTTCCTATGGCACCTACACCAATTGAAGTGGAAGCTTATGATATTGATCATGAGACTTCGGATCAAGTCACTCCCAGACCTTGTAGGATGACAAGGATGCGTACTACTTCAGAGTGGTACGTAATCCTGTCTTGGAAGTCATGTTGCTAGACAACAATGAACCTACGAGCTATGGAGAAGCGGTGGTGGGCCTGGATTCCAAAATGGCTCGAGGCCATATAATCCGAGAGAGGATCCATATATGAAAACAAAGTGTAGACTTTGGCAGAACAGCTCGATGGTCGTAAGGCTGTTGAGTACAGATGGATTTTAAAAGGGAAGATGGACAATGATGGTAAATGTCACCATTAAGAAAGCTCGATTTGTCATTAAGAAGTTTCCCGACAAGTTCAAGGAGTTGACTACGGTGAGACTTTCTCACTCGTAGCGATGCTAAGAGTCTGTTGGAATTATATTAGCGATTACTGCATTATTTATGAAATCTTGCAGATAGGATGTCAAAACATTGTTTCCTCGACGATTTTTCTTGAGGAAAGGTTGTATGTAATACAATCGAAAGGTTTTGTCAATCCTGAAAGATGCTAATAAGTATGCAAAGCTCCAGCAATCCTTCTAAGGACTGGAGTAAGCATCTCGGAGTTGGAATGTATGCTTTGATGAGATGATCAAAGATTTTGGGTGTATACAAAGTTTATGAGAAACTTGTATTTCCAAAGAAGTGAGTGGGAGCACTATAGAATTTCTGATGAGTATATGTTGTTGACATATTGTTGATCAGAAATGACGTAGAATTTCTAGAAAGCATATAGGGTTATTTGGAAAGTGTTTTTCAATGGAAAGCCTGGATTAAGCTACTTGAACATTGAGCATCAAGATCTATAAGGATAGATCAAAATGCTTAATGGTACTTTCAAATGAGCACATACCTTGACATGATCTTGAAGGTGTTCAAGATGGATCAGTCAAAGAAGGAGTTCTTGCCTGAGTTGTAAGGTATGAAGTTAAGACTTAAAGCTCGACCACAGCAAAATAGAGAGAAAGGACGAAGGTCGTCCCCTATGCTTAAGACGTAGGCTCTACAGTATGCTATGATGTGTACCGCACCTGAAGTGTGCCTTGCCATGAGTCAGTCAAGGGGTACAAGAGTGATCCAAGAATGGATCACAGGACAACGGTCAAAGTTATCCTTAGTAACTAGTGGACTAAGGAATTTTCTCGATTATGGAGGTGGTAAAATAGTTCGTCGTAAAGGGTTACGCCGATGCAAACTTTGACACTAATCCAGATTATTCTGAGTAGTAAACTGGATTCGTATAGTAGAACAGTTATTTGGAATAGCTCCAAATAGAACGTGGTAGCTGCATCTAGGAGATGACATAGAGATTTGTAAAGCACACACGGATCTGAAAGGTTCAGACCCGTTGACTATAACCTCTCTCACAAGCATAACATGATCAAACCTAGAACTCTTTGGGTGTTAGTCACATGGGGATGTGACCTTGAGTGTTAATCACATATCGATGTGAACTGGATTATTGACTCTAGTGCAAGTGGGAGACTGTTGGAAATATGCCCTAGAGGCAATAATAAATTGGTTATTATTATATTTCCTTGTTCATGATAATCGTTTATTATCCATGCTAGAATTGTATTGATAGGAAACTCAGATACATGTGTGGATACATAGACAACACCATGTCCCTAGTAAGCCTCTAGTTGACTAGCTCGTTGATCAATAGATGGTTACGGTTTCCTGGCCATGGACATTGGATGTCGTTGATAACGGGATCACATCATTAGGAGAATGATGTGATGGACAAGACCCAATCCTAAGCCTAGCACAAAGATCATGTAGTTCGTATGCTAAAGCTTTACTCATGTCAATTATCATTTCCTTAGACCATGAGATTGTGCAACTCCCGGATACCGTAGGAATACTTTGGGTGTGCCAAACGTCACAACGTAACTGGGTGACTATAAAGGTGCACTACGGGTATCTCCGAAAGTGTCTGTTGGGTTGGCATGAATCGAGACTGGGATTTGTCACTCCGTGTAAATGAAGAGGTATCTCTGGGCCCACTCGGTAGGACATCATCATAATGTGCACAATGTGATCAAGGAGTTGGTCACGGGATGATGTGTTACGGAACGAGTAAAGAGACTTGCCTGTAACGAGATTGAACAAGGTATCGGGATACCGACGATCGAATCTCGGGCAAGGATCGTACCGATAGACAAATGGAATTGTATACGGGATTGATTAAGTCCTTGACATCGTGGTTCATCCGATGAGATCATCGCGGAACATGTGGGAACCAACATGGGTATCCAGATCCCGTTGTTGGTTATTGACCGGAGAACGTCTCGGTCATGTCTGCATGTTTCCCGAACCCGTAGGGTCTACACACTTAAGGTTCGATGACGCTAGGGTTATAAAGGAAGTTTGTATGTGGTTACCGAATGTTTTTCAGAGTCCCGGATGAGATCCCGGACATCACGAGGAGTTCCGGAATGGTCCGGAGGTAAAGATTTATATATGGGAAGTCCTGTTTTGGTCACCGGAAGAGTTTCGGATGTTATCGGTAATGTACCGGGACCACCGGAGGGGTCCGGGGGTCCACCGGGGTGGGGCCATGGGCCCCAGAGGCATACATGGGCCAAGTATGAGAAGGCACCAGCCCCTAGGTGGGCTAGGGCGCCTCCCACCATGGCCCATGCGCCTAGAAGGGGAGAGGGGGCAAACCCTAAGGGCAGATGGGCCCTAAGGCCCATGCTCCCTACGCCTCCCTCTCCTCCCCTCTTGGCCGCCCCCCCAAAACCCATCTAGGGCTTCCGCCCCCCTAGGGGTGGGAACCCTAGAGGGGGCGCACCCTCCTCCCCTCCTCCTATAAATAGTGAGGCCTAGGGTTTGCCCAAGACACGCGATTTGATCTCTCCCTGTTGGTGCAGCCCTCCCTCTCTTTCTCCTCATATCTTGAGGTGCTTGGCGAAGCCCTGCTGGAGTACCACACTCCTCCACCACCACCACGCCGTTGTGCTGCTGCTGGATGGAGTCTTCCTCAACCTCTCCCTCTCGCCTTGCTGGATCAAGGCATGGGAGACGTCGCCGGGCTGTACATGTGTTGAACGCGGAGGTGCCGTCCGTTCGGCACTAGGATCTCTGGTGATTTGGATCACGACGAGTACGACTCCTTCAACCCCGTTCTCTTGAACGCTTTCGCTTAGCGATCTACAAGGGTATGTAGATGCACTCTCCTTCCCCTCGTTGCTGGTCTCTCCATAGATAGATCTTGGTGACACGTAGGAAAATTTTGAATTTCTGCTACGTTCCCCAACAAGAACAGCTCTGCCGGAGCTCTAGATTGGTTCCGCCATGGTTCTGCCTCGTGGCGGCGGAGACTTGTCCCGAAAGCTTGCTTATGATTTTTTCTCGGACGAAAGACTTCATATAGCAGAAGATGGGCATCGGAGGGCCAATAGGGGGCCCATGAGGTAGGGGAGCACGCCCAGGGGGGTAGGGCGTGCCCCCACCCTCATGGCCAGGGTGTGGGCCCCCTCTGGTATTCCTTCCGCTCAGTATTTTTTATTATTTCCAAAAATAACTTTCATGGAGTTTCAGGACTTTTGGAGTTGTGCAGAATAGGTCTCTAATATTTGCTCCTTTTCCAGCCCAGAATTCCAGCTGCCGGCATTCTCCCTCCTTATGTAAACCTTGTAAAATAAGAGAGAATAGGCATAAGTATTGTGACATAATGTGTAATAACAGCCCATAATGCAATAAATATCGATATAAAAGCATGATGCAAAATGGACGTATCAATATGCACGAAGGTATCGACTCCGTCAAGGAATCCAAATTGGATGTGCTTCAAAGTCAACTTGATAAATTCAAAATGAAGGATGGTGAAGGCGTCGCTGAAATGTACTCTAGGCTTGCTCTCATCACAAATGAGATTGCCGGCTTAGGAAGTGAAGAGATGACCGATAAAATTCATCATCAAGAAGATCCTAAGAGCCTTGGATGGAAAATATGATACCGTGTGCACAATGACCCAAATGATGCCCAATTACAAAGATCTCAAGCCAATGAAAGTCATTGGAAGAATTGTTGCTCATGAGATGTCACTCAAGGATAAGGAAGAGCTCTCAACAAGTCAAGTGGTGCTTACAAAGCCTCATGTGAAGCTCCCACATCATCAAGTGAGAAACAAACCTTCAATGAAGAATTGAGCCTAATGGTGAAAAACTTCAACCAGTTTTAAAAAAGTAGAAGCAAGGAAAGAAGTTCCAAGTCAAGGTCCTACAGTGACAAAAGATCTTCTAGTCGTGAGCATAATTGCTATAATTGTGGAAGACCCGAACACTATTCCAATGAGTGTACGGCTCCCTACAAAAGAAGAGAAGATTCTCCCAAAAGAAGGAGTAGAAAAGAAGAATCACCACCAAGAGAAAGAAGGAGTAGAGATGATCATTATGAACGAAGACCCTCTCGGAGAAGCAAGGATTCAGAAAGGAAGGATAAGTCATCAAGGAGCTACACAAAAAGAAGACATCAAGCTCATGTTGGTGAATGGGTATCCGGCTCCGACTCCGACAATCACTCCGAAAGAAGTTATCACTCCGACTCCGAATATACTGAAGATGAAGGTGTTGCTAGACTAGCATTTGTGAAAACCAACTCCTACGACATATTTGACTCACCAAATGAAGGAATTGGGAGATGCTTCATGGCTAAAGGTCCAAAGGTAACACACCCCGAGTATGTTGATTTCAATAGTGATGAAGATGATTTGCTAGGAGATGATGATTTACTTGTTGACAACTCTAGTTATGAAAACTCTGATGAATTTGCTATTAATCATGCTAATCAAGATAAAACGAATGAGGATGATAAGAAGGATATTGAGCGTCTAACTAAAGAACTAAACACTCTTAAGTTAGCTCATGAAACTACCTTGGAAGATCATCGAGAACTTTTAAAGATCCATGAGAAGCTACGCTTTGAAAAGCTCAACCTTGAGCAAGAGCATGAGTTTTTAAAGGCAATCAATGATGATCGTCACAAGAAAAGTTCTTCTTACATTGCCAAGCGTTTACTCTTGTCTACATACATGCCACAAGTTAAATCTAACAACAAGAACAAGAAAGATTCTTCATCTAGTAGTAACAACAATCATGCTAAATCCAATGTTGTCGCTTCTAGTAGTTCTCTTGATTCCACTAATGATTCTCTTAGCCAAGTTACACTTGAGCAAGAAAATAGCTTATTGAAGGGAATCATAGAGAAAGGTGTTTACAAGAGCCTTGCCGGAAGTAAGCAATTTGAGGAAATTGTACGCAAGCAAGGAAGGCACCGGAAGAATCAAGGTGTTGGTTTTGAACGAAAGTTCAATGCCAATGGAGTTGAGTGGGAAGAAGATCAATGCCCCAAGACGAAGTTTGTTCCTCAACAAGAGAAGTATGATCCTACTTCTTTCCAAGGAACACAAGCTCAAGATGATCTTCCACCATAAGACCACAAGCAAAAAGGCAAGGACAAGCTTCAAGAGGAGATTGATGCATTTGAAGAAGCACCTAAGGTCTTGGTCAAGTGGGTTCCCAAGACTACATCAAGTTCTACTTCATCAAGTACAACTACAACTCCAAGGATTCCCATCAAGATGGCGTGGATCCCGAAAAAGAAGAACAAGAGAGTTCTTGAGGGTGACTCCGCCAACATACTTCACTCTTATCATTTTGGCGAGGACAAGTGCAAACAACTTCCATATCTTGCACTAGTTCAAGGAGTCACAAACCCTCTTGTTGGTAAGACAAGGGACAAGGTAACCTAATGCTTTCATGGAAAACATCTTGTGTATACATCACTCTATGTCTATGGATATCCTTGCTTGTTCCTTGTGGGACTAACCCGTGTAGGTATTGAAAGTGCAACTCACTCAAATGGATTGCTCCGAATGATCTACATCAACATTGAGCATCCACATCTTCAACACCTACATGAAGTCATCATCGACAAAACCCAAGGTTAGTTCATCCCTCTTAGGGGGATATCACATCTAGGGGGAGCTTTACTCTAAGAATTGAGCTAAAGCAACTCTAATGGTGTGAGCACAACAATGCTTTATGTAAAAGTGGTAACCCCACTTGTGCTTAAATGATGAGTATGACCTATGATAAAATGTTCTCATTTGACTCCTAAGTCAATATACTCATATATAGATGACCTAGTCATCGCCAATTGCTTGATAGATGCTAGAGTGTTTGTGCATGCTTTGTCACATATTTCATTTGCCATTTTAATTATGTGAGCATGTTGAATGCATATTTTTCTCATTCGAGGACATCCATTTTTTGTTTTGATTGTTTGGCTTTTCTCTTTTGCCAAATGGATGGACAAGAATGCCTAAGAACTTGATGTCTACTACACAACCTTCTTCTTGTAGACATTGTTGGGCCTCCAAGTGCAGAGGTTTGTAGGACAGTAGCAAATTTTCCTCAAGTGGATGACCTAAGGTTTATCAATCCGTAGGAGGCGTAGGATGAAGATGGTCTCTCTCAAGCAACCCTGCAACCAAATAACAAAGAGTCTCTTGTGTCCCCAACACACCCAATACAATGGTAAATTGTATAGGTGCACTAGTTCGGCGAAGAGATGGTGATACAAGTGGTATATGGATAATAGATAAAGGTTTTTGTAATCTGAAAATATAAAAACAGCAAGGTAAATAATGATAAAAGTGAGCGTAAACGGTATTGCAATGCTAGGAAATAAGGCCTAGGGTTCATACTTTCACTAGTGTAAGTTCCCTCAACAATACTAACATAATTGGATGACATAACTATCCCTCAACATGCAACAAAGAGTCACTCCAAACTCACTAATAGCGGAGAACGAACGAAGAGGTTATGGTAGGGTATGAAACCACCTCAAAGTTATTCTTTCCAATCAATCCGTTGGGCTATTCCTATAGGTGTCACAAACAGCCCTAGAGTTTGTACTAGAATAACACCTTAAGACACAAATCAACCAAAACCCTAATGTCACCTAGATACTCCAATGTCACCTCAAGTATCCGTGGGTATGATTATATGATATGCATCACACAATCTCAGATTCATCTATTCAACCAACACAAAGGACCTCAAAGAGTGCCCCAAAGTTTCTACCGGAGAATCACGACGAAAACATGTGCCAACCCCTATGCGTAGGTTCATGGGCGGGACCCGCAAGTTGATCACCAAAACATACATCAAGTGAATCACGTGGTATCCCATTGTCACCACAGATACGCACGACAAGACATACATCAAGTGTTCTCAAATCTATAAAGACTCAATTCGATAAGATAACTTCAAAGGGGAAACTCAATTCATTACAAGAGAGTAGAGGGGGGAAGAAACATCATAGGATCCAAATATAATAGCAAAGCTCGCGATACATCAAGATCGTATCACCTCAAGAACACGAGAGAGAGAGATCAAACACATAGCTACTGGTACATACCCTCAGCCCCGAGGGAGAACTACTCCCTCCTCGTCATGGAGAGCACCGGGATGATGAAGATGGCCACCGGAGAAGGATTCCCCCTCCGGCAGGGTGCCGAAACGGGTCTAGATTGGTTTCCGGTGGCTACGGAGGCTTCTGGCGGTGGAACTCCCGATCTATTGTGCTCACGGATGTTTTTAGGGTATATGGAGATATATAGGTAGAAGAAGTACGTCAGGGGGGGCACGAGGGGCTCACGAGGGTGGAGGGCGCCCCCCCTGCCTTGTGACCTCCTCGCAGATCCCCCGACGTGCACTCCAAGTCTTCTAGGCTTCTTTCCTTCCAAAAAAGAGTTTCGTGAAGTTTCAGGTCAATTGGACTCCGTTTGATTTTCCTTTTCTTCGCAACCCTAAAACAGGGTAAAAACAAAAAGTGGCACTGGGCTCTGGGTTAATAGGTTAGTCCCAAAAATGATATAAAAGTGTACAATAAAGCCCATAAACATTCAAAACAGTAAATAATATAGCGTGGAGTAATAAAAAATTATAGATACGTTGGAGACGTATCAGAACTCCCTCTAGCTATGTATGCTTTCCTCGTCTCAAACTCTATTCATGCTACATCACAAAGTTTGATCAAGTCAGATTCAAACCACTCTATGTGAGGAGCACTCGGAGTCCCCGATTCGTCATAGACTTAAACTTCCAAAACCTCTTTGTGCATTTCGGTCTGACCAATTCATCCTTTTCGATCCTACCGAGATCACTTAGTTGATCTAGGTTTTTCAATCTCGGTGCACCCGATTAGAACCTTTCGGTCACACCGAGTTGTAGTAACTGCCTGCAGTTTTGCATCTCAGTGCCACCGAGTTGTTCCACTCGGTCACACCGACAGGGTCAGGTTATATATACTGACGGGTCAAATTTTGGGAAATTTTCCGAAACCATTCACCCGCGTGTAACCTGCTCTACCTCTTCGGTCTCCGGATCGTCTTCTCGCCGCCAGCGACCTCCCGCCGCTGGTCTCCGCCGCCGTCAACGGCAATCTGCTCCGCCGTTGCCGCCGTAGCGAACACTCGCTGCTCTAGGGTAAGTGTTTGAACCCTTGTGTTGTCTTTTTCACTCTGATTCCTAGCACAATGACAATGCCATGTTTCTCGCCACGATTGAGATTGATCCATCCAGCTAAAACTTCCTTAGGTCTAGATTGATTCGAAAATTTTAGGGTTAGCTCTCCGCAGAACTCATCTCGGACCGACCAAACTGTAGAAATCGGTCTCACTGTTTCGGCCTTGGCCATTGCACATGTGCTTTTCGGTTAGACCGAAACGTGCAAATCGGTGGGACTGAGTTCAAGATTCTGTGAAACCCTAGCAATCTCGATGCCACCGAATTGTGACTCGGCCCTACCAAGTTCAGTAGTTTAGGTTCCAAGTGTTGCTTCAGTATCACCGAGTTTGTCAATTCGGTAGCACCGAGATCACTTCTGTAGAGCACTAAATCTAAGCTTTTTGACTCAATTGTTTCGCAAAACCTCAGTACTTTGTGATGCTCATCTACTCTACCTCATCTACAACCTATTCACAGGGTCTGCTGACAGTTTTCCTGCAAGATGTTTGATCAAAGTGACAGTCAGAACAAGTCAGAGGAACATGTTCAGATGAGTGAGGGCACTAGTCCCTCCAGCAGCTATGATGAGGGCAGCAGGAGCACACCCAACAACTTGCCAAAGGCAGCTACCAGGACATGGAAGAAGAAAACCTTAGATTCTGAAGATGAGGATTATGTGGCTGTTGAGGATGAGGCCACTTCAACAAATAAGGTGCTGAAGAAGGAGTACAGCATGCTGCTGCAACAAAGCCTGGCATGAAAACAAAGGCTTCAGCAAGAAGAGTTCCAATGTCAAAAGCCAGAACCTCAACTGCTGAAGCTTCCAAGCCAAAGAAAGTTGCCACAGGTGAAACTATGAAGTTCACCATTGAATCAGATGATGGTGAAGTACCAGGTGTTGGTAAGAAGAAGAGGAAGAGGGCAAGAACCACTACTGCCAAAGTTCTTGGCAAACCATCAATGAAGAGAGATTCGGAAGAAGAAGAAGAAGAAGAAGAAGAAGAACAAGAGGACACTACACCAGCACCGAAAGCTCAGAAGCTCATGGGAGATGCAATCATATCAGGGGCTGCTCCGTCTAAGCCGAAAGCTGCTCCCAAGGGTTTGCTCCAGCTCAAAAGCCTAAACCCAAGAGGAACACCAGGAGTATTCCTGTTGAGGAGAAGAACAAGGCCCCAGTGCCTGAAGCTGCTGAAGAAGAGGAAGATGACTCACTTGTTTTGAGAAAGTTGAAGCCCAAGATCCCTGACCACAATGATGCACATCCTGTTGCAGAAAATATGAAAATCAGGAAGGATTCATGACTGAGATTATGGAGACAGTCTGATCCATATGCTATCAGAAGGAGAACTGCTGTTGACTACAGGTTTCACACTAAGAAACTGCAAGACTTTTATGAGACAATTTTGCTTGACAAGAAGCCATAGTGTGTGACATGAGATGGGTTGTCTGGGAGTACATCAAGGAGAATGAAGATCACTATCCAGGTGTATATGACAGCTTCAAAGCATGTGGAGTTGATACATTTGTTGCCCAGAAGCTCACCAAGTGGAATGATGAGCTGATCATGCAGTTTTACTCCACTGCCCACTTCTACCCAGATGGAAAGATCATTTGGATGTCTGAAGGTACAAGGTACCAATCTACTATTAAGAATGGTCTCAGTTGATTAATGCCCCAGAAGAAAGTGAGGATGACTTGGATGTTTATGCTGAGAAGAAGAAAGACCATAACACTATGGCACACATGTACAGAGAGATCCCAGATGATGCTTTGGAGACTCATAAGTTTGGATCTGTCCACTTCTTGTTGTCTGGTCTACCTACCATCAACTGGATCCTCAGGCACACATTGCTACCCAAGTTAGGTGATCACAAGATGATCAGAGGACATCCTATCAACTTGCTACATTTGTTTGCTGTGCCTCAAAAGTTCAAAGTCATGAGTCTGATTGTGGAGACAATCAAGAGGACAACAGCTGATCAGAAGAGAAGTTGTGGGTATGCCCCACAAATTCAGGAGCTCATCAACTCCAAGATGGGCATAGACAAATATCTATTGGATAAGGAGCACCTGCCAATCTACCCTGAATTTGAAGACAACACTGTTGTCATGAATGAGAATGAACCATCATCAACTCAAGCACATGAGAAGAGAGAGAAGGCAAGGGCAGAGAAAACTGCAAAGATGCCAACTGCTGAAGACGCATCTCAAGTGTTCTTGAAGAGCAAGCAAGACCAGCTTGCATATCTGATCCAATCCACTTTGAGGATTGAGAAGGGCTTGGCCACCGCGACTCTAAACCAGGAGAGTTTGGAGAGGATCATTGAGCAGAAATTCTATGATCCTGATGTCAAGGTAACTGAGATCCAAACTATAGTTGAGCAGCTACAGGAGGAAGAAGAGGAGAAGAAGGGCAAGTCTACTACATATGCTTTTGCTAGAGTGCCCAGAGGACAGAGATCTGCTGTAGTGCCAGTCACAGATACTCGAGCTACAACATCAGCACATGCAGCTACAGCTCCAGTGCCACCTCCAGCAGCCACTCCACCAGCTCCAGCTACATCAACAGATGCCTTCGTCCTTGGAGTTCTCTCTACACCACCTCCCAAAGACCAAGCCTGAGAGTCATTTAACACTATGCATTTTTGAACTTTTTGGTAACTTGTTGCCAAAGAGAGAGAAAAAAAATGTATAGATCATAGGACAAAGGATTGGCTCAAGCTCAAAGCTTAGGACTCTACATTTTTCATTTTAAAGTGATCCAAGATCACATTCAGTCCATAGGAAAAGCCAATACTATCAAGAGGGGGTGAGGTGTTGCTTAATGAGTTTCTTGCTCAAAGTGCTTAGTGATATGCTCCGAAAACCCTCAACTACTTTCTCATATCCACATATGTCCCAAACCAAAAGTCAAACTCGGCCCCACCGAAACTTTCTATCAGGCGCCACCAAGTTCAGTTGACATAGCCACTGCCAGAAACCCTAGTCTTTTAGGTCTCACCGATAGGGATCTCGGTCTCACCAAGATGGGATTGTAATCTCTCTGTTTCCCTTCGTAACATTTTGGTCAAACCGAGATGAGCGATCGGTCCCATCGAGATTGCAATGCAAACACTCTGTTTCCCTTTCGTAATGTTTCGGTCCAACCGAGATGAGTGAATCGGTCCCACCGAGTTTGCCTGACCAACTCTCTGTTTGTCTATTACCAAAATTGGTCTCACCGAGATTACGTTATGCCCTAACCATAATGGAATCGGTCTCACCGAGTTGACGTGTCGGTCCCACCGAAATGCCTAACGGCCACATTATGAACTAAACCAGTCTGACCGAGTTTCACGATCCGGTCCCATCGAGTTTGGTAAATTGTGTGTAACGGTTAGATTTTGTGTGGTGGCTATATATACCCGTCCACCCACTCTTCATTCGTGGAGAGAGCCATCAGAGCATGCCTACACTTTCAACATATATTTTCTGAGAGAGAACCACCTACACTTGTGTTGAGGTCAAGATATTCCATTCCAAACACATAAATCTTGATCTCTAGCCTTCCCCAAGTTGCTTTCCACTCAAATCATCTTTCCACCAAATCCAATCCTATGAGAGAGAGTTGAGTGATGGGGAGACTATCATTTGAAGCACAAGAGCAAGGAGTTCATCATAATCACACCATTTGTTACCTCTTGGAGAGTGGTGTCTCCTAGATTGGCTAGGTGTCACTTGGGAGCCTCCGTCAAGATTGTGGAGTTGAACCAAGGAGTTTGTAAGGGCAAGGAGATCGCCTACTTCATGAAGATCTACCCGAGTGAGGCAAGTCCTTTGTGGGCGATGGCCATGGTGGGATAGACAAGGTTGCTTCTTCGTGGACCCTTCATGGGTGGAGCCCTCCGTGGACTCGCGCAACCGTTACCCTTCGTGGGTTGAAGTCTCCATCAACGTGGATGTACGATAGTGATGTCTACTACACAACCTTCTTCTTGTAGACGTTGTTGGGCCTCCAAGTGCAGAGGTTTGTAGGACAGTAGCAAATTTCCCTCAAGTGGATGACCTAAGGTTTATCAATCCGTGGGAGGCGTGGGATGAAGATGGTCTCTCTCAAGCAACCCTGCAACCAAATAACAAAGAGTCTCTTGTGTCCCCAACACACCCAATACAATGGTAAATTGTATAGGTGAACTAGTTCGGCGAAGAGATGGTGATACAAGTGGTATATGGATGGTAGATAAAGGTTTTTGTAATCTTAAAATATAAAAACAGCAAGGTAACTAATGATAAAAGTGAGCGTAAACGGTATTGCAATGCATGGAAATAAGGCCTAGGGTTCATACTTTCGCAAGTGTAAGTTCCCTCAACAATACTAACATAATTGGATCACATAACTATCCCTCAACATGCAACAAAGAGTCACTACAAAGTCACTAATAGCGGAGAATGAACGAAGAGATTATGGTAGGGTACGAAACCACCTCAAAGTTATTCTTTCCAATCAATCCGTTGGGCTATTCCTATAGGTGTCACAAACAACCCTAGAGTTCGTACTAGAATAACACCTTAAGACACACATCAACCAAAACCCTAATGTCACCTAGATACTCCAATGTCACCTCAAGTATCCGTGGGTATGATTATATGATATGCATCACACAATCTCAGATTCATCTATTCAACCAACACAAAGGACCTCAAAGAGTGCCCCAAAGTTTCTACCGGAGAATCACAATGAAAACGTGTGCCAACCCCTATGCATAGGTTCCCAATGTCACGAAACCCGCAAGTTGATCACCAAAACATACATCAAGTGGATCAATAGAATAACCCATTGTCACCACGGTTATCCCACGCAAGACAGACATCAAGTGTTCTCAAATCTTTTAAGACTCAATCCGATAAGATAACTCCAAAGGGGAAACTCAATTCATTACAAGAGAGTAGAGGGGGAGGAGAAACATAAGATCCAACTATAATAGCAAAGCTCGCGATACATCAAGATCGTGCCAAATCAAGAACACGAGAGAGAGAGAGAGAGATCAAACACATAGCTACTGGTACATACCCTCAGCCCCGAGGGTAAACTACTCCCTCCTCGTCATGGAGAGCGCCGGGATGATGAAGATGGCCACCGGTGAAGCTTTAGGTTACGTAGGTATATATGGGTGCAGGAGGTACGTCGGTGGACCGAAGGGGGGCCACGAGGCAGGGGGGCGTGCCCCAGGGGGGTGGGCGTGCCCCCTACACTCGTGAGCTCCTCCTTCATCTTCTGACGTAGGGTCCAAGTCTATCCGATAGGTTTCCTTCCAAAAATAACTTATCCAGTTGATTTCGTTCCGTTTGGACTCCGTTTGATATTCCTTTTCTTCGAAACACTGAAATAGGCATAAAACAGCAAATCTGGGTTGGGCCTCCAGTTAATAGGTTAGTCCTGAAAGTAATATAAAAGTGGATAATAAAGCCCATTATTGCCCAAAACAGTAGATAATATAGCATGGAGCAATCAAAAATTATAGATACGTTGGAGACGTATCAAGCATCCCCAAGCTTAATTCCTGCTCGTCCTCGAGTAGGTAAATGATAAAAAAGATAATTTTTGATGTGGAATGCTGGTTGGCATAATTTCAATGTAATTCTTCTTACTTGTGATATGAATATTCAGATCCAAAAGATTCAAGACAAAAGTTCATATTGACATAAAAATAATAATACTTCAAGCATACTAACTAAGCAATTATGTCTTCTCAAAATAACATGGCCAAAGAAAGTTCATCCCTACAAAATCATATAGTTTAGTCATGCTCCATTTTCGTCACACAAGAATGCTCTCAACATGCACAACCCCGATGACAAGCCAAGCAATTGTTTCATACTTTAGTAATCTCAAACTTATAAATCTTCATGCAATACATGAGCGTGAGCCATGGATATAGCACTATGGGTGGAATAGAATATGATGATGGGGGTTATGTGGAGAAGACAAAAAAGGAGAAGGTCTCACATCAACGAGGCTAATCAATGGGCTATGGAGATTCCCATCGATTGATGTTAATGCGAGGAGTAGGGATTGCCATGCAACAGATGCACTAGAGCTATAAATGCATGAAAGCTCAACAAAAGAAACTAGTGGGTGTGCATCCAACTTGCTTGCTCACGAAGACCTAGGGCACTTGAGGAGGCCCATTGTTGGAATATAAAAGCCAAGTTCTATAATGAAAAATTCCCACTAGTATATGAAAGTGACAAAACAAGAGACTCTCTATCATAAAGATCATGGTGCTACTTTGAAGCACAAGTGTGGAAAAAGGATAGTAGCATTGTCCCCCCTTTTTTTATTTGGCCTTCCCTTTTTTGGCCTTTTTTGTGACAATGCTCTATTAATGATGATCATCACACTTCTACTTATTTACAACGCAATGATTACAACTCGATATTAGAACAAAATATGACTCTATATGAATGCCTCCGGCGGTGTACCGGGATATGCAATGAATCAAGAGTGACAAGTATGAAAGAATTATGAACGGTGGCTTTGCCATAAATACTATGTCAACTACATGATCATGCTAAGCAATATGACAATGATGAATGTGTCATGATGAACGGAATGGTGGAAAGTTGCATGGCAATATATCTCGGAATGGGTATGGAAATGCCATAATAGGTAGGTATGGTAGCTGTTTTGAGGAAGATATAAGGAGGTTTATGTGTGACAGAGCATATCATATCACGGGGTTTGGATGCACCGGCGAAGTTTGCGCCAACTCTCAATGTGAGAAAGGGCAATGCACGGTACCGAAGAGGCTAGCAAGGATGGAAGGGTGAGAGTGCGTATAATCCATGGACTCAACATTAGTCATAAAGAACTCACATACTTATTGCAAAAATCTACAAGTCATCAAAAACCTCGGCACTACGCGCATGCTCCTAGGGGGATAGATTGGTAGGAAAAGACCATCGCTCGTCCCCGACCGCCACTCATAAGGAGGACAATCAAATAACACCTCATGTTTCAAATTTGTTACACAACGTTTACCATACGTGCATGCTACGGGATTTGCAAACTTCAACACAAGCATTTCTCAATTTCACAACTACTCAACTAGCACGACTTTGATATTATTACCTCCATATCTCAAAACAATCATCAAGTATCAAACTTCTCTTAGTATTCAACACACTCATAAGAGAATTTTATTATTCTTGAATACCTAGCATATTAGGATTTTAATAAAATTACCATGCTATTTAAGACTCTCAAAATAATATAAGTGAAGCATGATAGTTCATCTATTTCTTCAAAATAAAACTACCACCATGCTCTAAAAGGTATAAGTGAAGCACTAGAGCAAATGACAAACTACTCCAAAAGATATAAGTGAAGATCAATGAGTAGTTGAATAATTATGCAACTATGTGAAGACTCTCTAACATTTAATAATTTTAGATCTTGGTATTTTATTCAAACAGCAAGCAAAGCAAAAAGAAAATGACATTCTAAGAATGGCAAACATCATGTGAAGAAGCAAAAACTTAGGATCAACCGAAACTAACCGATAATTGTTGTTGAAGAAAGGTGGGATGCCAACCGGGGCATCCCCAAGCTTAGCTGCTTGAGACTTCTTGAGATATTATCTTGGGGTGCCTTGGGCATCCCCAATCTTGAGCTTTTGTGTCTCCTTAATTCCTCTCATATCAAGGTCTCCCTCAATCTCAAAAGCTTCATCCACACAAAACTCAACAAGGACCCGTGAGATAAGTTAGTATAAACCATTGCAAAAACCTTATCATACTCTACTGTAGAAAATAACTAAAATTATTATTCAACATTGCCTACTAAATGCCTCTGCATATTTAATAGTCCTATCCTCAAATAGAATCATTAAGGAAGCAAACATATGCAAACAATGCAAACATAACAGCAATCTGCCTAAACAGGATAGTCTGTAAAGAATGCTGCAACATCCATACTTCCCTAGCTACAAAAATTATTAAAGAAAATTCCCACTGTATTAAATTTATCATATATTAATATTCAAAAGGTTTCAACATTTTATCACATTCTGACTTTTCTGGGGAATTATTGCAACAGCGGTAAACTTTCTGTTTTCAAACAGCAACATGTATACTTGTAACATAGGCATAGTAAAGACTATTAATGCCACTTTTATTGAAATAAAAGATGCAAAACATTGTTCTAAATAACAGAAAGCAAATCCTAACAAAATAAATTGATGCTCCAAGCAAAACACATATCATGTGGTGAATAAAAATATAGCTCCAAGTAAAGTTACCGATGAACGAAGACGAAAGAGGGGATGCCTTCCGGGGCATCCCCAAGATTAGGCTCTTGGATATCCTTGAATATTACCTTGGGGTGCCTTGCGAATCCCCCAGCTTATGCTCTTACCACTCCTTATTCCATAGTCCATCAAATCCTTACTCAAAACTTGAAAACTTCACAACACAAAACTTAACAGAAAACTTGTAAGCTCCGTTAGTATAAGAAAACAAATCACCACTTCAAGGTACTGTAATTAACTCATTCTTTATTTATAATGGTGTTAAACCTACTGTATTTCAACTTCTATATGGTTTATAAACTATTTTACTAGCCATAGATTCATCAAAATAAGCAAACAACACACGAAAAAACAGAATCTGTCAAAAACAGAATAGTCTGTAGTAATCTGGATCAAACGTATACTTATGGAACTCATAAAATTCTCAAATAAATTGCTGGACCTGAGGAATTTATCTATTAATCATCTTAAAAATAATTAACTAAATAGCACTCTCCAAATAAAAATGGCAGCAATTCTCGTGAGCGCTAAAGTTTCTGTTTTTTACAACATGATCGACAAGACTTCCCCCAAGTCTTCCCAAAGGTTCTACTTGGCACAAATACTAATTAAAAGCATAAAAAACACATCTAAACAGAGGCTAGATGAATTATTTATTACTAAACAGGAACAAAAATTAAGGAACAAAAATGAAGTTGGGTTGCCTCCCAACAAGCGCTATCGTTTAACGCCCCTAGCTAGGCATGATGATTTCAATGATGCTCACATAAAGGATAAGAATTGAAACATAAAGAGAGCATCATGAAGAATATTACTAGCACATTTAAGTCTAACCCACTTCCTATTCATAGGGATTTTGTGAGCAAACAACTTATGGGAACAAGAATCAACTTGCATAGGAAGGTAAAGCAAGCAACACTTCAAGATTTTAAGCACATAGAGAGGAAACTTGATATTATTGCAACTCCTACAAGCATATGTTCCTCCCTCATAATAATTTTCAGTAGAATCATGAATGAATTCAACAATATAACCAGCACCTAAAGCATTCCTTTCATGATCTACAAGCATAGAATTTTTATTACTCTCCACATAAGCAAACTTCTTCTCATGAATAGTAGTGGGAGCAAACTCAACAAAATAACTATCATGTGACTGAAAATTGAAATCAAGATGACAAGTTTCATTGTTATAATTATTATTTAAAGCATACGTGTCATCACAATAATCATCATAGATAGGAGGCATGCTTTCATCATAATAAATTTGCTCATCAAAACTTGGGGGACAAAAAATATCATCTTCATCAAACATAGCTTCCCCAAGCTTGTGGCTTTGCATATCATTAGCATCACGGATATTCAAGGAATTCATACTAACAACATTGCAATCATGCTCATCATTCAAATATTTAGTCCCAAGCATTTTATAGATTTCTTCTTCTAGCACTTGAGCACAATTATCCTTTCCATCATACTCACGAAAGATATTAAAAAGGTGAAGTGTATGAGACAAACTCAATTCCATTTTTTATAGTTTTCTTTTATAAACTAAACTAGTGATAAAACAAGAAACTAAAAGACTCGATTGCAAGATCTAAAGATATACCTTCAAGCACTCACCTCCCCGGCAACGGCGCCAGAAAAGAGCTTGATGTCTACTACACAACCTTCTTCTTGTAGACGTTGTTGGGCATCCAAGTGCAGAGGTTTGTAGGACAGTAGCAAATTTCCCTCAAGTGGATGACCTAAGGTTTATCAATCCATGGGAGGCGTAGGATGAAGATGGTATCTCTCAAGCAACCCTGCAACCAAATAACAAAGAGTCTCTTGTGTCCCCAACACACCCAATACAATGGTAAATTGTATAGGTGCACTAGTTCGGCGAAGAGATGGTGATACAAGTGGTATATAGATGGTAGATAAAGGTTTTTGTAATCTGAAAATATAAAAACAGCAGGGTAACTAATGTTAAAAGTGAGCGTAAATGGTATTGCAATGCATGGAAATAAGGCCTAGGGTTCATACTTTCGCTAGTGTAAGTTCCCTCAACAATACTAACATAATTGGATCACATAACTATCCCTCAACATGCAACAAAGAGTCACTCCAAAGTCACTAATAGCGGAGAACGAACGAAGAGATTATGGTAGGGTACAAATGTTGGGGAATGTAGTAATTTCAAAAAAATTCCTACGCACACGCAAGATCATGGTGATGCACAGCAACGAGAGGGGAGAGTGTGATCTACGTACCCTTGTAGATCGACAACGGAAGCGTTTGGTTGATGTAGTCGTACGTCTCCACGGCCCGACCGATCAAGCACCGAAACTACGGCACCTCCGAGTTCTAGCACACGTTCAGCTCGATGACGATCCCCGGACTCCGATCCAGCAAAGTGTCGGGGAAGAGTTCCGTCAGCACGACGGCGTGGTGACGGTCTTGATGTACTACTGTCGCAGGGCTTCACCTAAGTACCGCTATAATATTATCGAGGACTTTGGTGGCAGGGGGCGCCGCACACGACTAAGAATATGATCACGTGGATCAACTTGTGTGTCTATGGGGTGCCCCTGCCTCCGTATATAAAGGTTCAAGAGGGGGAGGCTGGCCGGCCATCATAGGGCGCGCCAGGAGGAGTCCTACTCCCTTCGGGAGTAGGACTTCTCCCCCAATCCTAGTTGGAATAGGATTCGTGAGGTGGGAAAAGAGGGAGAGAGAAGGAGGGGGGCGCCGCCCCCCCTCTCCTTGTCCTATTAGGACTAGGGGGGAGGGGCGCGCGGCCTAGCCCTGGCCGCCTCTCCTCTTCTTCCACTAAGGCCCACTAAGGCCCATATAGCTCCCGGGGGGTTCCGGTAACCTCCCAGTACTCCGGTAAAATCCCGATTTCACCCGGAACACTTCCGATATCCTAACATAGGCTTCCAATATATCAATCTTTATGTCTCGACCATTTCGAGACTCCTCGTCATGTCCGTGATCACATCCAGGACTCCGAACAACCTTCGGTACATCAAAACGTATAAACTCATAATATAACTGTCATCGAAACCTTAAGCGTGCGGACCCTACGGGTTTGAGAACTATGTAGACATGACCGAGACACGTCTCCGGTCAATAACCAATAGCGGGACCTGGATGCCCATATTGGCTCCTACATATTCTATGAAGATCTTTATCGGTCAGACCGCATAACAACATACGTTGTTCCCTTTGTCATCGGTATGTTACTTGCCTGAGATTCGATCGTCGGTATCCAATACCTAGTTCAATCTCGTTACTGGCAAGTCTCTTTACTCGTTCCGTAATACATCGTCTCGCAACCAACTCATTAGTTGCAATGCTTGCAAGGCTTATGTGATGTGCATTACCGAGAGGGCCCAGAGATACCTCTCCGGCAATCGGAGTGACAAATCCTAATCTCGAAATACGCCAACCCAACATGTACCTTTGGAGACACCTGTAGAGCTCCTTTATAATCACCCAGTTACGTTGTGATGTTTGGTAGCACACAAAGTGTTCCTCCGGCAAATGGGAGTTGCATAATCTCATAGTCATAGGAACATGTATAAGTCATGAAGAAAGCAATAGGAACATACTAAACGATCGGGTGCTAAGCTAATGGAATGGGTCATGTCAATCAGACCATTCACCTAATGATGTGATCCCGTTAATCAAATAACAACTCTTTGTCCATGGTTAGGAAACATAACCATCTTTGATTAATGAGCTAGTCAAGTAGAGGCATACTAGTGACACTCTGTTTGTCTATGTATTCACACATGTATTATGTTTCCGGTTAATACAATTCTAGCATGAATAATAAACATTTATCATGAAATAAGGAAATAAATAATAACTTTATTATTGCCTCTAGGGCATATTTCCTTCAGTCTCCCACTTGCACTAGAGTCAATAATCTAGATCACATCACCATGTGATTAACATTGATAGTTCACATCGTCATGTGATTAACACCCATAGTTCACATCGCCATGTGACCAACACCCAAAGGGTATACTAGATTCAGTAATCTAGTTCACATCGCTTATGTGATTAACACCCAAAGAGTACTAAGGTGTGATCATGTTTTGCTTGTGAGAGAAGTTTAGTCAACGGGTCTGCCATATTCAGATCCGTATGTATTTTGCAAATTTCTATGTCAATGATGCTCTGCATGGAGCTACTCTTAGCTAATTGCTCCCACTTTCAATACGTATCCAGATTGAGACTTGGAGTCATCTAGATCAGTGTCAAAATTTGCATCGACGTAACCCTTTACGGCGAACCTTTTTGTCACCTCCATAATTGAGAAACATATCCTTATTCCACTAAGGATAATTTTGACCGCTGTCCAGTGATCTACTCCTAGATCACTATTTTACTCCCTCACTTAATACAGTGTAGGGTATACAATAGATCTGGTACACAGCATGGCATACTTTATAGAACCTATGGCCAAGGGATAGGGAATGACTTTCATTCTCTTTCTATCTTCTGCCGTGGTCAGGCTTTGAGTCTTACTCAATTTCACACCTTGTAACACAGGCAAGAACTCTTTCTTTGATTGTTCCATTTTGAACTACTTCAAAATCTTGTCAAGGTATGTACTCTTTGAAAAAAACTTATCAAGCGTTTTGATCTATCTCTATAGATCTTGATGCTCAATATGTAAGTAGCTTCACCGAGGTCTTTCTTTGAAAAAACTTATTTCAAAACACTCCTTTATGCTTTGCAGAATAATTCTACATTATTTCCGACCAACAATATGTCATTCACATATACTTATCAGAAATGTTGTAGTGCTCCACTCACTTTCTTGTAAATACAGGCTTCACCGCAAGTCTGTATAAAACTATATGCTTTGATCATCTCATCAAAGCGCATATTCCAACTCCGAGATGCTTGCACCAGTCCATAGATGGATCGCTGGAGCTTGCACATTTTGTTAGCACTTTTAGGATTGACAAAACCTTCTGGTTGTATCATATACAACTCTTCTTTAATAAATCCATTAAGGAATGCAGTTTTGTTTATCTATTTGCCGGATTTCATAAAATGTGGCAATTGCTAACATGATTCGGACAGACTTAAGCATAGATACGAGTGAGAAACTCTCATCGTAGTCAACACCTTGAACTTGTCGAAAACCTTTTTGCGACAATTCTAGCTTTGTAGATAGTAACACTACTATCAGCGTCCGTCTTTCTCTTGAATGTCCATTTAATCTCGATGGCTCACCGATCATTGGGCAAGTCAATCAAAGTCCATACTTTGTTTTCATACATGGATCTCATCTCAGATTTCATGGCCTCAAGCCATTTCGCGGAATATGGGCTCATCATCGCTTCCTCATAGTTCATAGGCTCGTCATGGTCAAGTAACATGACCTCCAGAACTGGATTACCGTACCACTCTGGTGCGGATCTCACTCTGGTTTTACCTACGAGGTTCGGTAGTAACTTGATCTGAAGTTACATGATCATCATCATTAGCTTCCTCACTAATCGGTCTAGTAGTCACAGGAACGGATTTCTGTGATGAACTACTTTCCAATAAGGGAGCAGGTACAGTTACCTCATCAAGTTCTACTTTCCTCCCACTCACTTCTTTCGAGAGAAATTCCTTCTCTAGAAAGGATCCATTCAAAGCAACGAATATCTTGCCTTCGGATCTGTGATAGAAGGTATACCCAACACTTTCTTTTGGGTATCCTATGAAGACGCACTTCTCCGATTTGGGTTTGAGCTTATCAGGTTGAAACTTTTTCACATAAGCATTGCAACCTCAAACTTTAAGAAACGACAGCTTAGGTTTCTTGCCAAACCATAGTTCATACGGTGTCGTCTCAATGGATTTAGATGGTGCCCTATTTAACATGAATGCAGTTGTCTCTACTGCATAACCCCAAAACGATAGTGGTAGATCGGTAAGCGACATCATAGATCGCACCATATCTAATAAAGTACGGTTATGACGTTTGGACACACCATTACATTGTGGTGTTCCAGGTGGCGTGAGTAGTGAAACTATTTCACATTGTTTTTAACTGAAGGCCAAACTCGTAACTCAAATACTCTTCTCTACGATCAGATCGTAGAAACTTTATTTTCTTGTTATGATGATTTTCCATTTCACTCTGAAATTCTTTGAACTTTTCAAATGTTTCAGACTTATGTTTCATCAAGTAGATATACTCATATCTGCTCAAATCATCTGTGAAGATCAGAAAATAATGATACCTGTCGCGAGCCTCAATATTCATCGGACCACATACATCAGTATGTATGATTTCCAACAAGTCTGTTGCTCGCTCCATTGTTCCGAAGAACGGAGTCTTAGTCATCTTGCCCACGAGGCATGGTTCGCAAGCATCAAGTGATTCCAAAAGCCCATCAGCATGGAGTTTCTTCATGCGCTTTACACCAATATGACCTAAACGGCAGTGCCACAAATAAGTTGCACTATCATTATTAACTTTGCATCTTTTGGTTTCAATATTATGATTATGTGTATCACTACGATCGAGATCCAACGAACTATTTTCATTGGGTGTGTAACCATCGAAGGTTTTATTCATGTAAACAGAACAACAATTATTCTCTGACTTTAATGAATAACCGTATTGCAATAAACATGATCAAATCATATTCATGCTCAACGCAAAAACCAAATAACACTTATTTAGGTTCAACACTAATCCCGAAAGTATAGGGGAGTGTGCGATGATGATCATATCAATCTTGGAACTACTTCCAACACACATCGTCACTTCACCCTTAACTAGTCTCTCTTTATTCTGCAACTCCTGTTTCGAGTTACTACTCTTAGCAACTGATCTAGTATCAAATACTGAGGGGTTGCTATAAACACTAGTAAAGTACACATCAATAACATGTATATCAAATATACTTTTGTTCACTTTGCCATCCTTCTTATCCGCCAAATACTTGGGGCAGTTCCGCTTCCAGTGACCAGTCCCTTTGCAGTAGAAGCACTTAGTCTCAGGCTTAGGACCAGACTTGGGCTTCTTCACTTGAGCAGCAACTTGCTTGCCGTTCTTCTTGAAGTTCCCCTTCTTCCCTTTTGCCCTTTTCTTGAAACTAGTGGTCTTGTCAACCATCAACACTTGATGTTCTTTCTTGATTTCTACCTTCGTCAATTTCAGTATCGCGAAGAGCTCGGGACTTTACTTTCGTCATCCCTTGCATATTATAGTTCATCACGAAGTTCTACTAACTTGGTGATGGTGACTAGAGAATTCTGTCAATCACTATTTTATCTGGAAGATTAACTCCCACTTGATTCAAGTGATTGTAGTACCCAGACAATCTGAGCACATGCTCACTGCTTGAGCTATTCTCCTCCATCTTTTAGCTATAGAACTTGTTGGAGACTTCATATTTCTCAACTCGGGTATTTGCTTGAAATATTAACTTCAACTCCTGGAACATCTCATATGGTCCATGACGTTCAAAACGTCTTTGAAGTCCCGATTCTAAGCCATTAAGCATGGTGCACTAAACTATCAAGTAGTCATCATATTGAGCTAGCCAAACGTTCATAACGTCTGCATCTGCTCCTGCAATAGGTCTGTCACCTAGCGGTGCATCAAGGACATAATTCTTCTGTGCAGCAATGAGGATAAACCTCAGATCACGGATCCAATACGCATCATTGCTACTAACATCTTTCAACACAATTTTTCTCTAGGAACATATCAAAATAAACATATGAAAGCAACAACGCGAGCTATTGATCTACAACATAGATATGCTAATACTACCAGGACTAAGTTCATGATAAATTAAAGTTCAATTAATCATATTACTTAAGAACTCCCACTTAGATAGACATCCCTCTAATCCTCTGAGTGATCACGTGATCCAAATCAACTAAACCATGTCCGATCATCACGTGAGATGGAGTAGTTTCAACGGTGAACATCACTATGTTGATCATATCTACTATATGATTCACGCTCGACCTTTCGGTCTCCGTGTTCCGAGGCCATATCTGCATATGCTAGGCTCGTCAAGTTTAACCTGAGTATTCTGCGTGTGCAAAACTGGCTTGCACCCGTTGTAGATGGACGTAGAGCTTATCATACCCGATCATCACGTGGTGTCTGGGCACGACGAACTTTGGCAACGGTGCATACTCAGGGAGAACACTTTTATCTTGAAATTTAGTGAGAGATCATCTTATAAAGCTACCGTCGAACTAAGCAAAATAAGATGCATAAAAGATAAACATCACATGCAATCAAAATATGTGACATGATATGGCCATGATCATCTTGCACCTTTCATCTCCATCTCCAAAGTACCGTCATGATCTCTATTGTCACCGGCATGACACCATGATCTCCATCATCTTGATCTATATCAATGTGTCGTCACGTGGTCGTCTCGCCAACTATTGCTCTTGCAACTATTGCTATCGCATAGCTATAAAGTAAAGCAATTATTCGGCGCTTGCATCTTATGCAATAATGAGACAACCGTAAGGCTTCTGCCAGTTGCCGATAACTTCAACAAAACATGATCATCTCATACAACAACTTATATCTCATCACGTCTTGACCATATCACATCACAACATGCCCTGCAAAAATAAGTTAGACGTCCTCTACTTTGTTGTTGCAAGTTTTACGTGGCTGCTATGGGCTTAGCAAGAACCGTTCTTACCTACGCATCAAAACCACAACGATAGTTTGTCAAGTTGGTGCTGTTTTAACCTTCGCAAGGACCGGGCGTAGCCACACTCGGTTCAACTAAAGTTGGAGAAACTGTCACCCACAAGCCACCTATGTGCAAAGCACGTCGGGAGAACCGGTCTCGCGTAAGCGTACGCGTAATGTTGGTCCGGGCCGCTTCATCAAACAATACCGCCGAACCAAAGTATGACATGCTGGTAAGCAGTATGACTTATATCGCCCACAACTCACTTGTGTTCTACTCGTGCATATAACATCAACACATAAAACCTAGGCTCGGAGCCACTGTTGGGGAACGTAGTAATTTCAAAAAATTTCCTACGCACATGCAAGATCATGGTGATGCACAGCAACGAGAGGGGAGAGTGTGATCTACGTACCCTTGTAGATCAACAACGGAAGCATTTGGTTGATGTAGTCGTACGTCTCCACGGCCCGACCGATCAAGCACCGAAACTACGGCACCTCCGAGTTCTAGCACACGTTCAACTCGATGTCGATCCCCGGACTCCGATCCAGCAAAGTGTCGGGGAAGAGTTCCGTCAGCACGACGGCGTGGTGACGGTCTTGATGTACTACTGTCGCAGGGCTTCGCCTAAGCACCGCTATAATATTATCGAGGACTTTGGTGGCAGGGGCGCCGCACACGGCTAAGAATACGATCACGTGGATCAACTTGTGTGTCTATGGGGTGCCCCTGCCTCCGTATATAAAGGTTCAAGAGGGGGAGGCCGGCCGGCCATCATAGGGCACGCCAGGAGGAGTCCTACTCCCTCCGGGAGTAGGACTTCTCCCCCAATCCTAGTTGGAATAGGATTCGTGAGGTGGGAAAAGAGGGAGAGAGAAGGAGGGGGGCGCCGCCCCCCTCTCCTTGTCCTATTCGGACTAGGGGGGAGGGGCGCGCGGCCCAGCCCTGGCCGCCTCTCCTCTTCTTCCACTAAGGCCCACTAAGGCCTATATAGCTCCCGGGGGGTTCCGGTAACCTCCCGGTACTCCGGTAAAATCCCGATTTCACCCGGAACACTTCCGATATCCTAACATAGGCTTCCAATATATCAATCTTTATGTCCCGACCATTTCGAGACTCCTCGTCATGTCCGTGATCACATCCGGGACTCCGAACAACCTTTGGTACATCAAAACGTATAAACTCATAATATAACTGTCATCGAAACCATAAGCGTGCGGACCCTACGGGTTCGTGAACAATGTAGACATGACCGAGACATGTCTCCGGTCAATAACCAATAGCGGGACCTGGATGCCCATATTGGCTCCTACATATTCTATGAAGATCTTTATCGGTCAGACCGCATAACAACATACGTTGTTCCCTTTGTCATCGGTATGTTACTTGCCCGAGATTCGATGGTCGGTATCCAATACCTAGTTCAATCTCGTTACTGGCAAGTCTCTTTACTCGTTCTGTAATACATCATCTCGCAACCAACTCATTAGTTGCAATGCTTGCAAGGCTTATGTGATGTGCATTACCGAGAGGGCCCAGAGATACCTCTCCGACAATCGGAGTGACAAATCCTAATCTCGAAATACGCCAACCCAACATGTACCTTTGGAGACACCTGTAGAGCTCCTTTATAATCACCCAGTTACGTTGTGACGTTTGGTAGCACACAAAGTGTTCCTCCGGCAAACGGGAGTTGCATAATCTCATAGTCATAGGAACATGTATAAGTCATGAAGAAAGCAATAGCAACATACTAAACGATCGGGTGCTAAGCTAATGGAATGGGTCATGTCAATCAGATCATTCACCTAATGATGTGATCCCGTTAATCAAATAACAACTCTTTGTCCATGGTTAGGAAACATAACCATCTTTGATTAACGAGCTAGTCAAGTAGAGGCATACTAGTGACACTCTGTTTGTCTATGTATTCACACATGTATTATGTTTCCGGTTAATACAATTCTAGCATGAATAATAAACATTTATCATGAAATAAGGAAATAAATAATAACTTTATTATTGCCTCTAGGGCATATTTCCTTCAACGAAACCACCTAAAAGTTATTCTTTCCAATCAATCCGTTGGGCTATTCCTATAGGTGTCACAAACAGCCCTAGAGTTCGTACTAGAATAACACCTTAAGACACACATCAACCTAAACCCTAATGTCACCTAGATACTCCAATGTCACCTCAAGTATCCGTGGGTATGATTATATGATATGCATCACACAATCTCAGATTCATCCATTCAACCAACACAAAGGACCTCAAAGAGTGCCCCAAAGTTTCTACCAGAGAATCACGACGAAAACGTGTGCCAACCCCTATGCATAGGTTCCCAATGTCACGAAACCCGCAAGTTGATCACCAAAACATACATCAAGTGGATCAATAGAATAACCCATTGTCACCACGGTTATCCCACGCAAGACATACATCAAGTGTTCTCAAATCTTTTAAGACTCAGTCCGATAAGATAAATCCAAAGGGGAAACTCAATTCATTACAGGGGAGTAGAGGGGGAGGAGAAACATAAGATCCAACTATAATAGCAAAGCTCGCGATACATCAAGATCGTGCCAAATCAAGAACACGAGAGAGAGAGAGAGAGAGATCAAACACATAGCTACTGGTACATACCCTCAGCCCCGAGGGTAAACTACTCCCTCCTCGTCATGGAGAGCGCCGGGATGATGAAGATGGCCACCGGTGAGGGTTCCTCCCTCCGGCAGGGTGCCGGAACAGGGTCCCGATTGACTTTTGGTGGTTACAGAAGCTTGCAGCGGCGGAACTCCCGATCTAATCTCCGTTCTAGAAGTTTTAGGTTACGTAGGTATATATGGGTGCAGGAGGTACGTCGGTGGACCGAAGGGGGGGGCACGAGGCAGGGGGCGCGCCGCAGGGGGGTGGGCGCGCTCCTACCCTCGCGAGCTCCTCCTTCATCTTCTAACGTAGGGTCCAAGTCTATCCGGTAGGTTTCCTTCCAAAAATAACTTCTCCAGTTGATTTCGTTCCGTTTCGACTCCGTTTGATATTCCTTTTCTTCGAAACACTGAAATAGGCATAAAACAGCAAATCTGGGCTGGGCCTCCGGTTAATAGGTTAGTCCCGAAAGTAATATAAAAGTGGATAATAAAGTCCAATATTGCCCAAAATAGTAGATAATATAGCATGGAGCAATCAAAAATTATAGATACGTTGGAGACGTATCAGATAGCACCACCTATCGAAACCACGGATAAAAAAATCTCTGTGTCGACATTTTGTTTGCTCCCTCAAACTCCTCCCTTTACCTTCATATGCAATTGTTTTACATTCCGCTGCCACACTCTTAGAATTGTAAGTGTAGGTTGATTGATTGACTTGTGCTAAGTTGCTAAAATCTGCCAAAAACTAAAATTGGGAAAAGGCTAGATATTTATTTTGTCAAGTAGTCTAATCACCCCCCCTCTAGACATACTTTCGATACTACAATGTGCTTGGTTCTCTTGTGAAATCTGGATTCCTTTGCCAAGGCAATTGCACCGGTATTGTCACAAAAGATTTTCATTGGACCCGATGCACTAGGTATGACACCTAGATCGGATATGAACTCCTTCATCCAGACTCCTTCATTTGCTGCTTCCGAAGTAGCTATGTACTCCGCTTCACACGTAGATCCCACCACGACGCTTTGCTTAGAACTGCACCAACTGACAGCTCCACCGTTCAATATAAATACGTATCCGGTTTGTGACTTAGAGTCATCCGGATCAGTGTCGAAGCTTGCATCGACGTAACCATTTACGACGAGCTCTTTGTCACCTCCATAAACGAGAAACATATCCTTAGTCCTTTTCGGGTATTTTAGGATGTTCTTGACCGTTGTCCAGTGATCCACTCCTGGATTACTTTGGTACCTCCCTGCTAAACTAATAGCAAGGCACACATCAGGTCTGGTACACATCATTGCATACGTGATAGAGCCTATGGCTGAAGCATAGGGAATAACTTTCATTTTCTCTCTATCTTCTGCAGTGGTCGGGCATTGAGTGTGACTCAACTTCACACCTTGTAACACAGGCAAGAATCCTTTCTTTGCTTGTTCCATTTTGAACTTCTTCAAAACTTTATCAAGGTATGTGCTTTGTAAAAGTCCAATTAAGCGTCTTGATCTATGTCTATAGATATTGATGCCCAATATATAAGCAACTTCACTGAGGTCTTTCATTGAAAAACTCTTGTTCAAGTATCCTTTTATGCTATCCAGAAATTCTATATCATTTCCAATCAACAATATGTCATCCACATATAATATTAGAAATGCTACAGAGCTCCCACTTAGTTTCTTGTAAATACAGGCTTCTCCAAAAGTCTGTATAAAATCATATGCTTTAATCACACTATCAAAGCGTTTATTCCAACTCTGAGATGCTTGCACCAGTCCATAAATGGATCGCTGGAGCTTGCACACTTTGTTAGCATCCTTTGGATTGTTAAAACCTTCGGGTTGCATCATATACAACTCTTCTTCCAGAAATCCATTCAGGAATGCAGTCTTTACATCCATTTGCCAAATTTCATAATCATAAAATGCAGCAATTGCTAACAGGACTCGGATGGACTTAAGCATCGCTACGGGTGAGAAATTTTCATCGTAGTCAACTCCTTGAACTTGTCGAAAACCTTCCGTGACAAGTTGAGCTTTGTAGACAGTAACAATACCGTCAGCGTCAGTCTTCTTCTTGAAGATCCATTTATTCTTGACGGCTTGCCGATCATCGGGCAAGTCAACCGAAGTCCACACTTTGTTATCATACATGGATCCCATCTCAGATTTCATGGCCTCAAGCCATTTCGCGGAGTCTGGGCTCATCATCGCTTCCTCATAGTTCGTAGGTTCGTCATGGTCAAGTAACAAGACCTCTAGAATAGGATTACCGTACCACTCTAGTGCGGATCTTACTCTGGTTGACCTACAAGGTTCAGAAGTAACTTGATCTGAAGTTATATGATCATCATCATTAGCTTCCTCTAGGAATCACAGGAACTGATTTCTATGATGAACTACTTTCCAATAAGGGAGCAGGTACAGTTACCTCATCAAGTTCTACTTTCCTCCCACTCACTTCTTTCGAGAGAAACTCCTTCTCTAGAAAGGATCCATTCTTAGCAACGAATGTCTTGCCTTCGGATTTGTGATAGAAGGTGTACCCAAAAAATCTCCTTTGGGTATCATATGAAGAAACATTTCTCTGATTTGGGTTCGAGCTTATCAGGTTGAAGCTTTTTCACATAAGCATCACAGCCCCAAACTTTAAGAAACGACAACTTGGGTTTCTTGCCAAACCATAGTTCATAAGGTGTCGTCTCAACGGATTTAGATGGTGCCCTATTTAACGTGAATGCAGCCGTCTCTAAAGCATAACCCTAAAACAATAGCGGTAAATCAGTAAGAGAGATCATAGATTGCGACATATGTAATAAAGTGCGGTTACGACATTCGGACACACCATTACATTGTGGTGTTCTGGGTGGCATGAGTTACGAAACTATTCCGCATTGTTTCAAATGAAGACCAAACTTGTAACTCAAATATTCTCCTCCATGATTAGATTGTAGAAACTTTATTTTCTTGTTACGATGATTTTCCACTTCACTCTGAAATTCTTTGAACTTTTCAAATGTTTCAGACTTATGTTTCATCAAGTGGATATACCCATATCTGCTCAAATCATCTGTGAAGGTGAGGAAATAATGATACCCGCCGTGAGCCTCAATATTCATTGGACCACATACATCAGTATGTATGATTTCCAACAAATCTATTGCACGCTCCATTGTTTCGGAGAACGGAGTTTTAGTCATCTTGCCCATGAGGCATGGTTCGCAAGTACCAAGTGATTCATAATTAAGTGATTCCAAAAGTCCATCAGAATGGATTTTCTTCATGCACTTTACACCAATATGACCCAAACGGCAGTGCCACAAATAAGTGGCACTATCATTATCAACTCTGCATCTTTTGGCTTCAATATTATGAATATGTGTGTCACTACTATCGAGATTCAACAAAAATAGACCACTCTTCAAGGGTGCATGACCATAAAAGATATTACACATATAAATAGAACAACCATTATTCTCAGATTTTAAATGAATAACCATCTCGCAACAAACAAGATCCAGATATAATGTTCATGCTCAATGCTGGCACAAAATAACAATTATTCAGGTCTAAAACTAATCCCGAAGGTAGATGTAGAGGTAGCGTGCCGACGGCGATCACATCGACTTTGGAACCATTTCCCAAGTGCATCATCACCTCGTCCTTAGCCAGTCTTCACTTAATTCGTAGTCCCTTTTTTGAGTTGCAAATATTAGCAACAGAACCAGTATCAAATACCCAGGTACTACTGCGAGCATTAGTAAGGTACACATCAATAACATGTATATCACATATACCTTTGTTCACCTTGCCATCCTTCTTATCCGCCAAATACTTCGGGCATGTCTGCTTCCAGTGGCTAGTCCCTTTGTAGTAGAAGCACTCAGTCTCAGGCTTAGGTCCAGACTTGGGATTCTTCACTTGAGAAGCAACTTGCTTGCCGTTCTTATTGAAGTTCCCCTTCTTCCCTTTACCCTTTTTCTTGAAACTGGTGGTCTTGTTGACCATCAACACTTGATGCTCATTCTTGATTTCTACCTCCGCAGCCTTTAGCATCGCGAGGAGCTTGGGAATTGTCTTGTTCATTCCTTGCATATTATGGTTCATCACAAAGCTGTTGTAGCTTGGTGGCAGTGATTGAAGAATTCTGTCAATGACAATATCATCAGGAAGATTAACTCCCAGCTGAATCAAGTGGTTGTTATACCCAGACATTTTGAGTATATGTTCACCGACATAACTATTCTCCTCCATCTTGCAGTTGTAGAACTTATTGGAGACTTCATATCTCTCAATCCGGGCATTTGCTTGAAATATTAACTTCAACTCCTGGAACATCTCATATGCTCCATGACGTTCAAAACGTCGTTGAAGTCCCGGTTCTAACCCGTAAAGCATGGCACACTGAACTATCAAGTAGTCATCAGCTTTGCTCCGCCAGACGTTCATAACATCTGGTGTTGCTCCTACAGCGGGTTTGGCACCCAGCGGTGCTTCCAGGACGTAATTCTTCTGTGCAGCAATGATGATAATCGTCAAGTTACGGACCCGGTCCGTGTAATTGCTACCATCATCTTTCAACTTTGCTTTCTCAAGAAACGCATTAAAATTCAACGGAACAACAGCACGGGCCATCTATCTACAACAACATAGACATGCAAAATACTATCAGGTACTAAGTTCATGATAAATTAAAGTTCAATTAATCAAATTACTTAAGAACTCCCACTTAGATAGACATCCCTCTAATCATCTAAGTGATCACGTGATCCATATCAACTAAACCATGTCCGATCATCACGTGAGATGGAGTAGTTTTCAATGGTGAACATCACTATGTTGATCATATCTACTATATGATTCATGCTCGACCTTTCGGTCTCAGTGTTCCGAGGCCATATCTGCATATGCTAGGCTCGTCAAGTTTAACCCGAGTATTCTACGTGTGCAAAACTGGCTTGCACCCATTGTATGTGAACGTAGAGCTTATCACACCCAATCATCACGTGTTGTCTCGGCACGACGAACTTTCACAATGGTGCATACTCAGGGAGAACACTTGTACCTTGAAATTTAGTGAGAGATCATCTTATAATGCTACCGTCAAATAAAGAAAAATAAGATGCATGAAGGATAAACATCACATGCAATCACGACAAGTGATATGATATGGCCATGATCATCTTGTGCCTTTGATCTCCATCTCCAAAGCACCGTCATGATCACCATCGTCACCGGCGCGACACCTTGAGCTCCATTGTAGCATCGTTGTCGTCTCGCCAACTATTGTTTCTATGACTATCGCTACCGCTTAGTGATAAAGTAAAAACAATTATAGGGCGATTGCATTGCATACAATAAAGCGACAACCATATGGCTCCTACCAGTTGCCGATAACTCCATTACAAAACATGATCATCTCATACAATAAAATTTAGTACCGAAATGAAGGAAGTATGCCCTAGAGGCAATAATAAAGTTGTTATTTATATTTCCTTATATCATGATAAATGTTTATTATTCGTGCTGGAATTGTATTAATCGGAAACTTAGTACATGTGTGAATATATAGACAAACTAGGTTTCACTAGTATGCCTCTACTTGACTAGCTCGTTGAATCAAAGATGGTTAAGTTTCCTAGCCATAGACATGAGTTGTCATTTGATTAATGGGATCACATCATTAGAGAATGATGTGATTGACTTGACCCATTCTGTTAGCTTAGCATTTGATCGTTTAGTATATTTCTATTGCTTTCTTCAGGACTTATACATGTTCCTGTGACTATGAGATTATGCAACTCCCGAATATCGGAGGAACACTTTGTGTGCTACCAAACGTCACAAAGTAACAGGGTGATTATAAAGGTGCTCTATAGGTGTCTCCGAAGGTACTTGTTAGGTTGGCATAGATCGAGATTAGGATTTGTCACTCCAACTGTCGAAGAGGTATCTCTGGGCCCTCTCGGTAATGCACATCACTATAATTAAGCCTTGCAAGCAATGCAACTAATGAGTTAGTTGCGGGATGATGTATTACGGAACGAGTAAAGAGACTTGCCGGTAACAAGACTGAACTAGGTATTGAGATACCGACGGTCGAATCTCGGGCAAGTAACATACAGATGAAAAAGGGAACAACATATGTTGTTATGCGGTTTGACCGATAAAGATCTTCGTAGAATATGTAGGAGCCAATATGAGCATCCAGGTTCCGCTATTGGTTATTGACCGGAAATGAGTCTCGGTCATGTCTACATAGTTCTTGAACCCGTAGGGTCCGCACGCTTAACATTCGGTGACGATCGTATTATGAGTTTATGTGTTTTGATGTACCGAAGGTAGCTCAGAGTCTCATATATGATCATAGACATGACGAGGAGTCTCGAAATGGTCAAGACGTAAAGATTGATATATTGGACGACTATATTCGGACACTGGAAGTGTTCCGGGTGGTTTCGGAGAAAACCGAAGTGACGGAGGGGTTACCGGAACCCCCCGGGGAAGTATTGGGCCTTAGTGGGCCTGAGGGGAGAGAGAGGGCAGCAGCTCAGGAGGTGGCGCGCCCCCTCCCATGAGGAGTTCGAATTGGACTAGGGGAGGGGGCGCGACCCCTCTTTTCCTCTCCCTCTCCCTCTCTTTCCTTCCCCCTTCCCTCTTCCTAGTTGGACTAGGAAAGGGGAGTCCTACTCCCACTAGGAGGAGGACTCCTCCTCTTGGCGCGCCCTCCTAGGGCTAGCCGGCCTCTCCCCTTGCTCTTTTATATACGGGGGCATGGGGCACCCTAGGACACACAAGTTGATTGTTCCAAGCCGTGTGCGGTGCCCCCCTCCACCATAATCCACCTCGATCATATCGTAGCGGTGCTTAGGGGAAGCCCTGCGTCGGTAGCAACATCATCACCATCATCACATCGTCGTGCTGACGAAACTCTCTCATGAAGCTCTGCTGGATCGGAGTTCGTGGGACGTCATCGAGCTGAACGTGTGCTGAACTCGGAGGTGCCGTGCGTTCGGTACTTGGATCGGTCAGATCGTGAAGACGTACGACTACATCAACCGCGTTCTCATAACACTTCCGCTTACAGTCTACGAGGGTACGTGGATGACACTCTCCCCTCTCTTTGCTATGCATCACCATGATCTTGCGTGTGCGTAGGATTTTTTTTGAAATTACTATGTTCCCCAACAGTGGTATCATAGCCAGGTTTATGCGTAGATGTTATATGCACGAGTAGAACACAAGTGAGTTGTGGGCGATACAAGTCATACTGCTTACCAGCATTTCATACTTTGATTCGGCGGTATTGTTGGATGAAGCGGCCCGGACTGACATTACGCGTACGCTTACACGAGACTGGTTCTACCGACGTGCTTCGCACATAGGTGGCTGGCGGGTGTCAGTTTCTCCAACTTTAGTTGAATCGAGTGTGGCTACGCCCGGTACTTGAGAAGGTTAAAACAACACATACTTGACGACATATCGTTGTGATTTTGATGCGTAGGTAAGAACGGTTCTTGCTCAGCCCACAGCAGCCACGTAAAACTTGGAACAACAAAGTAGAGGATGTCTAACTTGTTTTTGCATGGCATGCTGTGATGTGATATGGTCAAGACATGATGCTAAATTTTATTGTATCAGATGATCATGTTTTGTAACCGAGTTATCGGCAACTGGCAGGAGCCATATGGTTGTCGCTTTATTGTATGAAATGCAATCGCCATGTAATTTCTTTACTTTATCACTAAGCGGTAGCGATAGTCGTAGAAACAATAGTTGGCGAAACGACAACGATGCTACGATGGAGATCAAGGTGTCGCGCTGGTGACGATGGTGATCATGACGGTGCTTTGGAGATGGAGATCAAAGGCACAAGATGATGATGGCCATATAATATCACTTATATTGATGGCATGTGATGTTTATCTTTTATGCATCTTATTTTGCTTAGTTCGATGGTAGCATTATAAGATGATCTCTCACTAAATTTAAGGTATAAGTGTTCTCCCTGAGTATGCACCGTTGCGAAAGTTCGTTGTGCCGAGACACCACGTGATGATCGGGTGTGATAAGCTCTACGTTCACGTACAACGGGTGCAAGCCAGTTTTGCACATGCAGAAATACTCGGGTTAAACTTGACGAGCCTAGCATATGCAGATATGGCCTTGGAACACTAAGACTGAAAGGTCGAGCGTGAATCATATAGTAGATATGATCAACATAGTGATGTTCACCATTGAAAACTACTCCATCTCACATGATGATCAGACATGGTTTAGTTGATATGGATCACGTGATCACTTAGATGATTAGAGGGATGTCTATCTAAGTGGGAGTTCTTAAGTAATTTGATTAATTGAACTTTAATTTATCATGAACTTAGTACCTGATAGTATTTTGCATGTCTATGTTGTTGTAGATAGATGGCCCGTGCTGTTGTTCCGTTGAATTTTAATGCGTTTCTTGAGAAAGCAAAGTTGAAAGATGATGGTAGCAATTACACGAACCGGGTCCGTAACTTGAGGATTATCCTCATTGCTGCACAGAAGAATTACTTCCTGGAAGCACCGCTGGGTGCCAAACCCGCTGTAGGAGCAACACCAGATGTTATGAACGTCTGGCAGAGCAAAGCTGATGACTACTCGATAGTTCAGTGTGCCATGCTTTACGGGTTAGAACCGGGACTTCAATGATGTTTTGAACGTCGTGGAGCATATGAGATGTTCCAGGAGTTGAAGTTAATATTTCAAGCAAATGCCCGGATTGAGAGATATGAAGTCTCCAATAAGTTCTACAGCTGCAAGATGGAGGAGAATAGTTCTGTCAGTGAGCATATACTCAAAATGTGTAACGCACTCGATGCGGCTATATCTCCCACGTGTCCAAGCACGACTTAGAGGCACAACCGCATTGAAGCAATGTCACAAGTGAGGTAATCTTCACACAACCCATGTAATACATAAGGGAAAGAGATACATAGTTGGCTTACAATCGCCACTTCACACAATACATGAATAAAGCATTACATCAACCTGATACACACAAGGTCCGACTACAGAACCCAAAATAAAAGAAGACTACCCCAAATGCTACATAGATCCCCGATCGTCCCAACTGGGCTCCACTGCTGATCAACTAAGAAACGGAACAACAAGACGAACACGGTCTTCAACTAGCTCCTCCTTGAGCTCGGTTGCGTCACCTGCACGATTTCATCGGCACCTGCAAACTGGTTTTGGAAGTATCTGTGAGTCACGGGGACTCAGCAATCTCACACCCTCGCGATCAAGACTTTTTAAGCTTATAGGTAAGGGTAAAAGGTATGAGGTGGAGCTGCAGCAAGCGACAAGCATATTTGGTAGCTAACATACGCAAATGAGAGTGAGAAGAGAAGGCAAAAGCACGGTCGAGAATCTATGATCAAGAAGTGATCCTAGAACAACCTACGTCAAACATAACTCCAACACCGTGTTCACTTCCCGGACTCCGCCGGAAAGAGACCATCACGGTTACACACGCGGTTGATGCATTTTAATTAAGTTAAGTTTCAGGTTCTCTACAACCAAACATTAACAAATTCCCATCTGCCCATAACCGCGGGCATGACTTTCGAAAGTTCAAATCCCTGCAGGGGTGTCCCAACTTAGCCCGTCACAAGCTCTCATGGTCAACGAAGGATATTCCTTCTCCCAAGACAATCCGATCAGACTCGGCATCCTGGTTACAAGACATCCTCGACAATGGTAAAACAAGTCCAGCAAGACCGCCCGATGCACCGACATCCTGATAGGAGCTGCACATATCTCGTTCTCAGGGCAACACCGGATGACCACTACGTACAGCTAAAACCAGCCCTCAAGTTTCCCCGAGGTGGCGCCGCAAGTGGCTCTGTTTCGGACCAACACTTAGACAAGCACTGGCCCGGGGGGGGTTAAAATAAAGATGACCCTAGGGTTGGCCTAACCCAAGGGAAAAAGAGGCTAGGTGGCGAATGGTAAAACTAAGGTTGGGCCTTGCTGGAGGAGTTTTATTCAAGGCGAACTGTCAAGGGGTTCCCATTATAACCCAACCGTGTAAGGAACGCAAAATCCGGGAACATAACACCGATATGACGGAAACTAGGGCGGCAAGAGTGGAACAAAACACCAGGCATAAGGCCGAGCCTTCCACCCTTTACCAAGTATATAGATGCATTAATTAAATAAGAGATATTGTGATATCCCAACAAAATATCCATGTTCCAACAAGGAACAAACTCCAATCTTCACCTGCAACTAACAACGCTATAAGAGGGGCTGAGCAAAGCGGTAACATAGCCAAACAACGGTTTGCTAGGACAAGGTGGATTAGAGGCTTGGCTTAGCAATATGGGAGGCATGATAAGCAAGTGGTAGGTATCGCAGCATATGCATAGCAAAAGAGCGAGCAACTAGCAAGCAAAGATAGAAGTGATTTCGAGGGTATGGTCATCTTGCCTGAAAGGTTCTCTGAGAAGACGAAAACTTGATCCTCATAAACGTACTCAACGGGCTCCTCGAACACGAACTCGTCTCCCGGCTCTACCCAAGCAAGAACAACAAGCAAAGGGAGACACAATCAACCACGTGCAATGCACAAGCAACATGATGCAAAACATGGCATGATATGCGGGATGCGATATGTGATGCATATGCATGATTTGGAAAGGAATGATTGAACCTGGCCTCAACTTGGAAATCCAAGAGTGCCACTGGAAAGAGGAGTTGATTTCGGTTGAAATCGATATAAAGATCACCGGAATCGGATGCACGGTTTGGAAGTGACGAGCAAAACAAATATGGCACCTGTCTGCGATAAACAACACGAGGCCTCCTAAATGCATCAAGATAAATAAGCTACTGCACTCAAACATAGCAACAAAATACATGGCAGGGATCCACTCATGATGCTTGACAAAAGATGAACACTGAACTACGGCTAATTCACTCATTAACAGGTTCAAACAAGCATGGCAAAAGTGCAAAAACTAACAGGTTACAGACTTAGAGAAAATAACACAAGTCAGGAATTTATCATCAGGAGGCAATGTTTAGAGCATGATAACTACATGTTACAGGAACATATCATGGCAAAGCAAGGCATTACATGAAGCTAATCAAAGCATACAAAAAAAGTCCCTTAGTGACCATGAGCCAAAAGGGATCAGAAAATACAATTGCAAGCATGTGAACATAGCAAAAACATAAACAGATTCAGACTTAGTGAAAAACTGAAACATGGCAAAACAGACGTCAAGTAGGCATGTTTACGAGCTCGATGCACTCACCACAAGGCATGGCATGATAATCTAAGCATACACCCAGTAAGTAGACATGGTATAGAAGCTAGACATGGCAAGAACAACAACATAACATGCATGGATCAACAACAACAAGCTCGGCAAAATCGCTAAACATGTTAACAATCTGCCAGGAACATTTTATAGCAAAAGTAGAACTCGATTGACTCAAGTTAGGGTGCTCCATAATTGCAAACAAAGACATGGATGGATATAGCACCACAAAATCTACAAAACATCCTTACTGATCATCCTCAAAAGAGGCATGGATCACTCAATATCAACATGAACCTATGGCATAAAAATTACAGCAGGACAAGGACTTAGTGAAATTCGAAGTCCCTGAAATCAACATCATTGAGTAAGCTACTTTGCATGCTTGTGCTAGTCACCACAAAGATCACAAAAATACATGGCATACACCCTTGTAAAGATGACATGGCATATTACAAAACACATGTAGAGCTCATGATCATAGCATGCACACATTAATCATGGCAAAAATGACAAAAGGGCATTTGCTGAAGCAGATCTGAAACTATCATCACATAGCCCTCTTCCAACAGCATTTCCGGCATCAAGATGAGCTCAAATGAAAATGATGCAATGATGTGAAATAATGTACTCGTCAAGGCGAACACTTGGATATGCTATACGCACGAATCGGAGCAACGGTGATGAAGTTATGATGCGTCAAAGTATGCAAAAAGTTAGGGTTTCGGCGGGAAAAGTCAACCCACACAATCCAGATCTGGATCCAGATCGGGCCGGCGCGGATTTCGAGGATGCTCGCCGGAAACACTGTTCACCGGGGACGAGGAAGACGCCGGGGCTCGGGGCCGACGAGGAGAGGAAGCCGGGGCGGCGAGGAGGTGGCGCCGGCGCGGTGGCGGGCGCGGACGGAGTCGACCGCCGGCATGGGAGGAGCGGAGCAGCGCCGGCAGGCTCGGGCGACGAGGTCGCTGGCCGGCGCGGAAGAAGGCGGT
>NC_041390.1:517140764-517153329 GCF_002162155.2 Triticum dicoccoides | reverse complement strand
GAAGGCGGATGGGCCCGCGCGGGCCGGCCTCGGGTCCCGCGAGCGGCGGCGGCGGGGAGGAGAGAGAGAGGAGGCAGCGCGGGATGAGGTGGCGCGCGCTGATAGGAGGAGAGCGGCGGCGGGGCGACGTGGCGGATGCTGATTCGCCGGAGTGAGGTGGCCGGCTGGGGTGGAGGCATCCGGTGCAGAGTGGACATGTCCGGTGACGAGTGGGGGGATTTTTAGGGTTTCATCTACGCGAGATTTCGGAGGAGAGCACATATTTATAGGTAGAGGGAGCTAGGAGAGTCCAAATGCGGTGCGGTTTTCGGCCACGCAATCATGATCGAACGATCTAGATGATGGAAGGGGTTAAGGTGGGTTTTGGGCCACTTTGGAGGGGTGTTGGGCTGCAACACACACGAGGCCTTCTCGGTCCCTTGGATAACCGTTGGAGTATCAAACGAAGTCCAAATGGCACGAAACTTGACAGGAGGTCTACCGGTACTAAACCAAGGCCGCATGGCAAGTCTCTCTCCAATCCGAAAACGTTTAACACCCGCAGATGAAAAGAGGTAGAAAAGAACACCGGGTGACATAGGAGTGCCGGATTGCAAAACGGACAACGGGAAAAATGCTCGGATGCATGAGGCGAACATGTATGCAAATGAAATGCACATGATGACATGATATGGAATGCATGACACGCAAGCAATGACAAGGCAACAACAGCGAATAACTGGAGGACACCTGGCACATCGGTCTCGGTGCGTTACAAAATGTCTGGGTATAACAATCACCTGATTCAACTAGGAGTTAATCTTCCAGATGATAGTGTCATTGATAGAATTCTTCAATCACTACCACCAACCTACAAGAGCTTTGTGATGAACTATAATATATAAGGGATGGATAAGACAATTCCTGAGCTCTTCGCGATGCTAAAGGCTACGGAGGTAGAAATCAAGAAGGAACATCAAGTGTTGATGGTCAACAAGACCACCAGTTTCAAGAAAAAGGGTAATGGGAAGAAGGGGAACTTCAGGAAGAACGGCAAGCAAGTTGCTGCTCAAGTGAAGAAGCGCAAGTCTGGACCTAAGCCTGATACTGAGTGCTTCTACTGCAAAGGTACTGGTCACTGGAAGCGGAACTGCCCCAAGTATTTGGCGGATAAGAAGGATGGCAAGGTGAACAAAGGTATATGTGATATACATGTTATTGATGTGTACCTTACTAATGCTCGCAGTAGCACCTGGGTATTTGATACTGGTTCTGTTGCTAATATTTGCAACTCAAAACAGGGACTATGGATTAAGCGAAGATTGGCTAAGGAGGAGGTGACGATGCGCGTGGGAAATGGTTCCAAAGTCGATGTGATCGCGGTCGGCATGCTACCTCTACAACTACCTTCAGGATTAGTTTTAGACCTGAATATTGTTATTTGGTGCCAGCGTTAAGTATGAACATTATATCTGGATCTTGTTTGATGCGAGACGATTATTTATTTAAATCTGAGAATAATGGTTGTTCTATTTATATGAGTAATATCTTTTATGGTCATGCACCCTTGAAGAGTGGTCTATTTTTGATGAATCTCGATAGTAGTGATACACATATTCATAATATTGAAGCCAAAAGATGCAGAGTTGATACTGATAGTGCAACTTATTTGTGGCACTGCCGTTTAGGTCATATTGGTGTAAAGCGCACGAAGAAACTCCATTCTGATGGACTTTTGGAATCACTTGATTATGAATCACTTGGTACTTGCGAACCATGCCTCATGGGCAAGATGACTAAAACGCCGTTCTCTGGAACTATGGAGCGAGCAACATATTTGTTGGAAATCATACATACCGATGTATGTGGTCCAATGAATGTTGAGTCTCGCGGTGGGTATCGTTATTTTCTCACCTTCACAGATGATTTGAGAAGATATGGGTATATATACTTGATGAAACATAAGTCTGAAACATTTTAAAAGTTCAAAGAATTTCAGAGTGAAGTGGAAAATCATCGTAACAAGAAAATAAAGTTTCTAGGATCTAATCATGGAGGAGAATATTTGAGTTACGAGTTTGATCTTCATTTGAAACAATGCGGAATAGTTTCGCAACTCACGCCACCCGGAACACCACAACGTAATGGTGTGTCCGAACGTCGTAATCGTACTTTACGAGATATGGAGCAATCTATGATGTCTCTTACTGATTTACCGTTATCATTTTGGGGTTATGCTTTAGAGATGGCTACATTCACGTTAAATAGGGCACCTTCTAAATCCGTTGAGACGACGCCTTATGAACTGTGGTTTGGCAAGAAACCAAGGTTGTCGTTTCTTAAAGTTTGGGGCTGCGATGCTTATGTGAAAAAACTTCAACCTGATAAGCTCGAACCCAAATCGGAGAAATGTGTCTTCATAGGATACCCAAAGGAGACTATTGGGTACACCTTCTATCACAGATTCGAAGGCAAGATATTTGTTTCTAAGAATGGATCCTTTCTAGAGAAGGAGTTTCTCTTGAAAGAAGTGAGTGGGAGGAAAGTAGAACTTGATGAGGTAACTGTACCTGCTCCCTTATTGGAAAGTAGTCCATTACAGAAATCTGTTCCTGTGACTCCTACACCAATTAGTGAGGAAGCTAATGATGATGATCATATAACTTCAGATCAAGTTACTACTGAACCTCGTAGGTCAACCAGAGTAAGATCCGCACCAGAGTGGTACGATAATCCTGTTCTGGAGGTCATGTTACTACACCATGACAAACCTACGAACTATGAGGAAGTGATGTTGACCCAGATTCTGCAAAATGGCTTGAGGCCATGAAATCTGAGATGGGATCCATGTATGAGAACAAAGTGTGGAATTTGGTTGACTTGCCCGATGATCGGCAAGCCATCGAGAATAAATGGATTTTCAAGAAGAAGACTGACGCTGACGGTAATGTTATTGTCTACAAAGCTCGACTTGTTGTGAAAGGTTTTCGACAAGTTCAATGAATTGACTACAATGAGACTTTATCACCCGTAGTGATGCTTAAGTCCGTCTGAATCATGTTGGCAATTGCCGCATTTTATGATTATGAAATTTGGCAAATGGATGTAAAGACCGCGTTCCTGAATGGATTTCTGGAAGAAGAGTTGTATATGATGCAACCTGAAGGTTTTATCGATCCAAAGGATGCTAACAAAGTGTGCAAGCTCCAGCGATCCATCTATGGACTGGTGCAAGCATCTCGGAGTTGGAATAAACGTTTTGATAGTGTGATCAAAGCATATGGTTTTATACAGACTTTTGGAGAAGCCTGTTGATGACCCACAAGTATAGGGGATCTATCGTAGTCTTTCCGATAAGTAAGAGTGTCGAACCCAACGAGGAGCAGAAGGAAATGATAAGCGGTTTTCAGCAAGGTATTCTCTGCAAGCACTGAAATTATAGGTAACAGATAGTTTTGTGATAAGATAATTTGTAATGAGCAACAAGTAACAAAAGTAAATAAAGTGCAGCAAGGTGGCCCAATCATTTTTGTAGCAAAGGGCAAGCCTGGACAAACTCTTATATGAAGGAAAACGCTCTCGAGGACACATGGGAATTATCATCAAGCTAGTTTTCATCTCGTTCATATGATCCGCGTTCGGTACTTTGATAATTTGATATGTGGGTGGACCGGTGCTTGGGTGTTGTCCTTACTTCGACAAGCATCCCACTTATGATTAACTCCTATTACAAGCATCCGCAACTACAAAAGAAGTATTAAGGTAAACCTAACCATAGCATGAAACATATGGTTCCAAATCAGCCCCTTATGAAGCAACACATAAACTAGGGTTTAAGCTTCTGTCACTCTACACTAGTAGAAAAAGGGCCTTTAGTCTCGGTTCATAAGGGCCTTTAGTCCCGGTTCTGGAACCGGGACTAAAGGGTCGGTACTAAAGCCTCCCCCTTTAGTCCCGGTTCTTACTGGAACCGGGACTAAAGGCCCTCCACGTGGCCGCTGCCTGGAGGTCCACCTTTAGTCCCGGTTGGTAACACCAACCGGTACTAAAGGAAATTTTATGATTTTTTTGAAATTTTTTTAGATTTTTTTTTGAATTTCTAATTTCTGAATTATTTTAACCTCTAATCTCTAATCACCCCTCATCACTGCTCAATTTAACCTTTAATCTCTAATCACCCCTCATCATTCCAAATCATCTAACTTCCCGAACGGTCACCCATCCTCTCACTACTCCAGCCTGAGCACGCTTAACTTCCGGGTTCTATTCTCCCTCGTTTCCAAGTCTGCACTTGTTGTTTTCCTAAAAATAGTAAGATGTCAATCCTATTAACCCTTAGGAATTTAGCTTGAGCGTGAAGTCACACATTTCACTGTTTGAGTTTGAAATATTGTTCTAAAAATCAATAATTATTTAGTAACACTAATATTTCTTGAATAAGTAGTTTGACCACAGTTTGACCCTAGTTTGACCGTAGTTTGACCAGATTTGACCAAAATTCAAAAAACTGAAATAATTATTTAGTAACACTAATATTTCTTGAATAAGTAGTTTGACCATTGTTTGACCACAGTTTGACCACAGTTTGACCATAGTTGACCAAAATTCAAAAAAACTGAAATAATTATTTAGTAACACTAATATTCTTGAATAATTATTTAGTAACACTAATACTTCTTGAATAAGTAGTTTGACCAGAGTTTGACCAGATTTAACAAAAATTCAAAAAAAACTGAAATTTGAGCATAAATTTTTTCCTTTTAGAATTTGAGGATTCTAAAAATTTACAAACAGGCCGTAGGCGGTCAAAATCGGAAGCGGATTTTCGTTCTGAACATTTTGATATATTATACGTTTTTTCCGACATCGTATGCAAAAGTTATAGCCGTTTTACATTTTCCCTACATTTTTTGCAAAACATGTCCAAATTTAAGTTTTTAAATTTTCCTAACTAGTAGATGTAGTAATATAACTACCTCTCGAAGGATTTTATTTTTTTGAAGTTTTTATCATTTTCTTTTGATTTTTTCGAAACAAAAAAGGCGATCCACTGGGGGTAGAGTTTGAAAATGAGACCTTTAGTCCCGGTTTGAGACACAAACCGGGACTAAAGGGCATTGCACCCTTTAGTCCCGGTTTGTGTCTAAAACAGGGACTAAAGGTCTAATCTTTATTTCCGGTTTGAGACACAAACCGGGACTAAAGGGCATCGCACCCTTTGGTCCCGGTTCATGCCACAAACCGGGACTAAAGGGCTCAGGTGAACCGGGACTAATGCCTTAGCCGCACGAACCGGGACCAATGCTCACATTAGTCCCAGTTCGTGACTGAATCGGGACTAATGGGCTGACCCGGCCTGGACCTTTGCCCCCTTTTCTACTAGTGCTAGCAACTCATCATCTACTTATTACTTCCCAATGCCTTCGTCTAGGCCCAAATAATGGTGAAGTGTTGCCGGGGTGCGGATCCACGGGCACCTATGGGACCGGCGGACCGGGTCCCTTTTGGGTCGGCGGGGGCGGAGGTCGCGCAAAGAGCAAATCGAGGCGAAGCACGCGAGCGATTTACCCAGGTTCGGGCCGCACGGATGCGTAAAACCCTACTCCTGCTTTGTGGATTTGTATTGATTTCTAGCTCGGGAGCGCGGAGTTCTACAGTACACACCGGCGGCTGGCAAGACCGAGCGTGAGTGTTGGACTGGCCGACCCCCCTCTCCGTTGCACGCGGGCCTCCTTTTATATGCTCAAGGGGTTACCGACAGGTGGCAACGGAGGTCGAGGGCAAAAATGGAAAGGTGCTGTAGTAGGCACAGCTACCTGCTACAGTGTTATCATACCTAACCCTGACGGCAGGGGACAATGGCATTAAATGCCCGTCTGTGTCGCCTAAACAGTACCGAAAGGGACCGCTAGGGACGCCACCGTTTGCCACGATGGTCATCTTGTTAGCGCCTGCTTGCCACCGCGCACCCCTAGCAGCACGGCCTCCTGCCACGTGTGCTTAGGAGGGTCCTAGAGCGACACGTGGGCGGGTGTGCTGGAGCGTGGGCACGAAGTGGGGGTTTCCCGTGGCAAGATCCTTGCCGCGGTCGTCGTCTTGTCGTGTTCGGCAGCTTGTCGCTCACCGGGCCTTGTCGGGACGCGTGGCGCGTCGCGGGAAGTTCCTTGAAATGCCTTGAGTGGCCTTCCCGGCAAGCTCCTCTTGCCGGGGCCTTGTCTTCTTCCCGGCCAGCTCCTCTTGCCGGGGCCTTGGTTTGAGTACTTTGCTCTTGGATGGTCTTCTAAGTAGTCGCGGAGGGTCTTGGCGGTCACTCGGCAAGCCTTGCCGCGGGATGCTGCGACTGCCCGTGCACAAGTTCGGGATACTAGGGTACCCCTACTCTAGTACACCGACAGGAGCCCCCGGGCCTGGGCCAGACACGGTGCCGAGCGCTGTTGGGCCAGGCCCAAAACAGTGCACGGGCGCGCGCCGGGCTTCGACTTCTCCGGGTTAAGCTCGGACGAGGAAGAAGAAGAAGAAGAAGAGTAAGCTTCTCTTCTTGTACTTGCATTTCTTCAGTTCTTGCTGTTGGTCTTGTTTCTCACTTGCTTTTCCCTGAATCTGTTCCTTTTTAGGACTCTGGCCAAGAGAGCGGCAAAGAGAACTAAGGCCCCGGTGATCATCATCGAGGACGAGCCCACTGCGACAACAGGTGGCGCGCCCGAGACAACCTTGCCAGAGCCGGCGACTTTCCTCCATGGCAGCCCCCAGCGTAAGTGTGCGAATTATTTTCCGCGGCGAGGCGCGCATGGGTACTTGTCTTTGCTGATATCTGCTTGTTGACGTGTGTAGGAGCCGAGCAGCCCCACCAGGAGCCAAGGGAGAATCCCCCGTCAAGGGAGAATTCTCCGGCAAGGGAAAGCTTCCCGGTGAGGGAGAAGTCTCCGGCAAGGGAGGGTTCTCCGGCGAGGGATAGCACCGGCGGCCCCCCGGCGACGGGGACCACGGCCGCAGAACCTGGTGCAGGTACTCCCCTTGCTTCAAAACTTCTCTTGGATCCTTCTTTTCTTGATCTTTATGGGTTTCTGCGGGATTATGTCTGACTCTTCTCCCCTTTTCCGGCCGTTAGATCCATCCGCTGTGGAGCAGATGGAGACAGAGGTCGCCGCCGATGAAGCAGCCGGTGCTGGAGATGCCACCGGGGCAGAGGCCGCCAAGGCTGACGCCGCAGCAACTGGCGAGGAATCTGGCGATCGTACTGACGGCCCTGAGGCCGCAGGAGCGCCAGGCGCTACGCCGACCGCTGACCCATCCGCCGAAGCCGCAGCGCCAAGTTCCAAGGAGCCCCAGCCGGGCGTTTATTTGAAGGCCGGCGACGACGTCTTCATCAATCTTCCCTGGGCATCAAGCTCCAGAGCGCCGGTCGAGGGGGGGGGGGTCTTCAACGGAGAATTGCTCGCATCCGCGGGGCTGAAGCTGGTCGACGCGCCAAGCAGCAGCAGCAACGAGCCCGAAGAAGAGCGGCTGCTGCGCAGGCTGATGTCGCTCTACCGCGCGCGACAAGCCAAGCTGGAGTCCCGCGAGGCGCTCGTTGCGAAGGCAGGAGCCGACATCGAAAGGCGCGCGGAAGAGCTCGGGGGTTTCCACCGGGAAGCCCTCCGATCCCTGGCGGAGGAGCGGGAGCAGCTCGCTGAGGCGCAGAAGGCCTTCCTCCTCGAGAAGGCCGAAGCCGAAGAGCGGCAACGACTTGCCGCTGTGAAGCTAGCCGCAGAGGAGGGCGAGCTGGCGCAGCGGAAGGTCAACCTCGACGCTCACGAGGAGGAGCTTGCCGCGCGCGAGGAGAAGCTTGGCGGAGCCCTCAAGCAAGCGGAGGACGCTGCTGCTGCCGCCGAGGCCGCCAAGGAAGAGTTGAAGATGAAGGTGGCGCGGCTGGAGGCTGATCTCTCCGAGAAAGGCAAGGAGCTCGGCGTCGCCAAGGCCTCCAACGTAGATCTTGAGTTGAAGCTAACCACTTTGACCAAGACTCTGGACAGCGCCAAGAAGCGGAAGGCGGCCTTGAAGGAGGAAATCAAGGCCGACAAGGCGCAGCTGGAGAGCGCCGCCACCACCCAGAACGCCTTCAGGGAGACTGTGATGCACTGGACGGAGAGTCTGGTGAACGCCGCCGCAGATATCGACAAGGGGCTGTCGCAGCTGGGGATGGAAGACCTTGGGTATCCCTCCGGCGACAACCTCCAGCCCAGCGCCAAGCTCGTCCTGTTCTTCAAGGGCGTGGCGACAGCCCTTCAGCGACTCCGAGAGAGGATCCCCAAGCAACTAGCTGACGAGTCGCGTGAGATCTGTGCAGGAGCCCTCGAGAAAGTGTTGATGAAGGTGGCCTTCCGCAACCCGGGCCTCCGCCTCACCAACATCCTCAGGTCCTTGCCGCCAGAAGCTGACCTGGAGGAGCTCAAGGCCCTTGTCGCACCCATTGTGGACAAGGTGAGCGGGATCAAGCGGGTCGAAGGCGATCGCGAAGATTAGGCCGCTCATTTCTTCTTTTCTTGTCGCTGCCCATCATGTCATGAAAACATTCTGTTAGAGCTGCAACAAGCTATCTTTGTAATGCAACTCGATTGTGGGCAATGATTGCAACGTTACTCCCTTTACTTGATTCCTTCCTTTGTATGTTTTTGCCCTACGCTTTTAGGGAACTTGCCGGTGCAGGCACCTGAGCCACGAGCGCTGAGTGCGGAATGTCAGCAGCCTGCTGGCGGTGCCGCTACCGGCAAGAAACCTTGTCGCAGCTAGTTGCAGCTCACTCAAGTTGCTGAGCGAACTCAAAACAAAGTAATTGCGCTAGCAGCTCACTTAAGTTGCTGAGCGGACTCGAAGCAAAGTAAGGGCGCTAGCAGCTCACTTAAGTTGCTGAGTGGACTCGAAGCAAAGTAAGGGCGCTTAGCAGCTCACTTAAGTTGTTGAGCGGACTCGAAACAAAGTAAGGGCGCAACTAGCTATGAGTTGGTTCCTCCGCGCACAGGTTTCCCATACAAAGTGTGGTCGTTCAAGGGAGATAACTTAAAATTTAAAAATTTTGATTGCTCAAACTTTGGCAACTTAGCTTTTCTGTTGTTGGCTTCCCGGCAAGGCGAAACTTTCTTGAACGACGCCTGGTATGAACGACGCCTGGCCCATACCATCCATCGTCTTCTCCTTTCCCCCCGGCAAACTTGTGGGCGAGGGGAACCTTGCTTTCAAAAGGAAGAAGAGACAATACAGATATGGAGCGTTACGGCTCGTTATTGCTTACCGTGGAGTAGGTGCTGCACAAAGTGTCAGATCATATATGCCAGAAAATAGAAAGCATAAAATTGACAAAATGTGCGGAGCACATGAGCTTTACTTATGCGCAGGATCTGCGCCCGGCTTCGTACAAAGGATCACATGCGACAGCGGCAAGACTTGTACGAAAGGTGGTTGTCGGAACAGGTTCCGACAACCGCGCCTTACGGGCAAAACTTACGAAGATGTTCAATGTTCCAGGAGTTGCTCACCGGAATGCCATCTTCGGTCTCAAGGCGGACAGCGCCAGGCCTAGTGACTCGTTTCACCCGGTAAGGGCCTTCCCACTTCGGCGTCAACTTGTTGGAATTCTTGGCGGACTGAACACGCCGAAGAACAAGGTCGCCTTCCTCGAGACTTCTGGCGTTAACTTTGCGGCTGCGGTAGCGGCGCAAAGCTTGCTGGTAGCGAGCAGCTCGCACAACAGCCTGAAGACGGTCTTCCTCAAGGAGGAGCGCGTCATCTTGTCGCAGCCGCTCTTGCTCGAGCTCATCATGAGCGAGCACTCGAGGTGACCCGTATACGAGTTCCGTGGGGATAACTGCCTCTGCTCCATAGACTAGGGCAAAAGGTGTCTGTCCAGTGGCTCGATTTGGCGTCATTCTGACCGACCAAAGAACCACCGGCAGCTCCTCGATCCAGTTTAGCCAAATCTCGCGCGCCAAAGATGCCGGGGTCTTGGAGTGTGCCCGGTCATTGTGGGAGCCGGCTACGCCGCCGATGGGCAACGCAGCCTTGTCCTGGGACCTGGCAGCACCGTGGGTTCCCCCGTCGACGCGTGTCCTTCCGCCGGTGCCTGCCCCACCAACCGTTTGCTCCGGCGGTGGCTGGCTCGGCGCGGACGGAGCAGCTGCCTCCGAAACTTTCTTCTTCGGCGGCATGTTGATGAAGATGATGAAGATCTGGCCCGCGAGAACGCCGGATCTGGTTCACACGACTTCGACGCCCCTACCTGGCGCGCCAGAGATGCCGGGGTGCGGATCCACGGGCACCTATGGGACCGGCGGACCGGGTCCCTTTTGGTTCGGCGGGGGCGGAGGTCGCGCAAAGAGCAAATCGAGGCGAAGCACGCGAGCGATTTACCCAGGTTCGGGCCGCACGGATGCGTAAAACCCTACTCCTGCTTTGTGGATTTGTATTGATTTCTAGCTCGGGAGCGCGGAGTGCTGCAGTACACACCAGCGGCTAGCAAGACCGAGCGTGAGTGTTGGACTGGCCGACCCCCCTTTCCGTTGCACGCGGGCCTCCTTTTATATGCTCAAGGGGTTACCGACAGGTGGCAACGGAGGTCGAGGGCAAAAATGGAAAGGTGCTGTAGTAGGCACAGCTACCTGCTACAGTGTTATCATACCTAACCCTGACGGCAGGGGACAAGGGCATTAAATGCCCGTCTATGTCGCCTAAACAGTACCGAAAGGGACCGCTAGGGACGCCACCGTTTGCCACGATGGTCATCTTGTCAGCGCCTGCTTGCCACCGTGCACCCCTAGCTGCACGGCCTCCTGCCACGTGTGCTTAGGAGGGTCCTAGAGCGACACGTGGGCGGGTGTGCTGGAGCGTGGGCACGAAGTGGGGGTTTCCCGCGGCAAGCTCCTTGCCGCGGTTGTCGTCTTGTCGTGTTCGGGAGCTTGTCGCTCACCGGGCCTTGTCGGGACGCGTGGCGCGTCGCGGCAAGTTCCTTGAAATGCCTTGAGTGGCCTTCCCGGCAAGCTCCTCTTGCCGGGGCCTTGTCTTCTTCCCGGCCAGCTCCTCTTGCCGGGGCCTTGGTTTGAGTACTTTGCTCTTGGATGGTCTTCTAAGTAGCCGCGGAGGGTCTTGGCGGTCACTCGGCAAGCCTTGCCGCAGGATGTTGCGACTGCCCGTGCACAAGTTCGGGATACTAGGGTACCCCTACTCTAGTACACCGACAAGTGTCATGTAGTCGACGTTCACACAACACCACTAGAGGAGAGACAACATACATCTCATCAAAATATCTAACGAATACCAAATTCACATGACTACTAATAGCAAGACTTCTCCCATGTCCTCAGGAACAAACGTAACTACTCACAAAGCATATCCATGTTCATAATCAGAGGAGTATTAATATGCATATAGGATCTGAACATATGATCTTCCACCAAATAAACCAACTAGCATCAACTGCAAGGAGTAATCAACACTACTAGCAACCTACAGGTACCAATCCCAGACTTAGAGACAAGAATTGGATACAAGAGATGAACTAGGGTTCGAGAGGAGATGGTGCTGGTGAAGATGTTGATGGAGATTGGCCCCCTCCGGGTGAGAGGAGTGTTGGTGATGACGATGGCGATGATTTCCCCCTCCCGGAAGGAAGTTTCCCCGGCAGAACAGCTCCGCCGGAGCCCTAGATTGGTTCCGCCAAGGTTCCGCCTCGTGGCGGCGGAGTCTCGTCCCAAAAGCTTGGTTATGATTTTTTCTCGGAGGAAAGACTTCATGTAGCAGAATATGGGCACCGGAGGGCCACCAGGGGGCCCATGGGGCAGGGGGGCGCGCCCCCCACCCTCGTGGCCAGGGTGTGGGCCCCCTCTGGTATTTTCTTCGCTCAGTATTTGTTATTATTTCCAAAAATAACTTTCATGGAGTTTCAGGACTTTTGGAGTTGTGTGGAATAGGTCTCTAATATTTGCTCCTTTTCCAGCCCAGAATTCCAACTCCCGGCATTCTCCCTCTTTATGTAAACCTTGTAAAATAAGAGAGAATAGGCATAAGTATTGTGACATCATGTGTAATAACAGCCCATAATGCAATAAATATCGATATAAAAGCATGATGCAAAATGGACATATCAACTCCCCCAAGCTTAGACCTTGCTTGTCCTCAAGCGGAAGCCAATAACGATAAATATGTCCACATGTTTAGAGGTAGAGGTGTTGATAAAATAAGATACGGACATGAGGGCATCATGATCATTCTTATAACAGCAACATATATGGATATTGTCATATGATTTCTTATGTTCAAGTAATAATCTATTCACAATGTCAAGTATGAATCAGAAACTTCATTGAGAACCAACAAACTATAATCTCAGTCATTGAAGCAATTGCAATTTATCATAACATCAGAAAGAGTCTATGTCAGAGCTTTTCAGCAAGCCCACATACTCAACTATCATTTAGTCTTTCACAATTGCTAACACTCACGCAATACTTGTGGTTATGGAGTTTTAATCGGACACAGAGAAAGATAGGGGCTTATAGTTTCGCCTCCCAACCTTTTACCTCAATGGTAATGTCAACAATAATAGTTCATGCTAACT
>NC_041390.1:517129253-517140681 GCF_002162155.2 Triticum dicoccoides | reverse complement strand
TCCAACACACTTTGCTTGCCAAAGGATAAAATGTAAAAAGGAAAGGTGAAAATCACCATGACTCTTGCATAAGGTAGAAGATAAAAGTAAAAGATAGGCCCTTCACAGAGGGAAGCAGAGGTTGCCATGCGCTTTCAGGGTTGGATGCACAAAATCTTAATGTGAAAGAACATCACTTTATATTGCCACTCGTGATATGGACCTTTATTATGCAGTCCGTCACTTTTATTTATTCCACATCACAAGATCGTATAAAGCTTATTTCCTCCACACTAATCAATCATACATATTTAGAGAGCAATTTTTATTACTTGCACCGATGACAACTAACTTGAAGGATCTTACTCAATTCATAGGTAGATATGGTGGACTCTCATGGCAAAACTGGGTTTAAGGGAATTTGGAAGCACAAGTAGTATCTCTACTTCGTGCAAAGAATTTGGCTAGCATGAGGAGGAAAGGCAAGCTCAACATGTTGGATGATCCATGACAATATACTTTATTTCAGATATAAGAAAACATAACCCATTACATTGTCTTCCTTGTCCAACATCAACTCTTTAGCATGTCATATTTTAATGAGTGCTCACAATCATAAAAGGTGTCCAAGATAGTATATTTATATGTGAAACCTCTCTTTCTTTACTTCCTATTAATTGCGACGATGACCAAAGCTATGTTTGTTAACTCTCAACAACTTTTAATCATCATACTGTTTCTATGTGAAGTCATTACTCTCCATAAGATCAATATGATCTCTTTGTTTCTTTTTATTATTTCTTTTTCTTTTATTCCCTCAAGATCATAGCAAAATAATCAAGCCCTTGACTCAACACTAATCTTTATTATATAGCTCACGGACTCGATTACATAAAGGGATCATAAAGCAAAACACAAAACTAGATCATACCAAAACTTTATTCTACCAAATCAAGATATTACTAAAAGGATCGAACTAAGAAAAATGGTAAAGATAGAGATGTGATGGTGATACGATACCGGGGCTCCTCCCCCAAGCTTGGCAGTTGCCAAGGGGAGTGCCCATACCCATGTGATTATATCTCCTTTGCTGGTGAAGATGGTGGAGGTGATGATGAAGTAGGCTTGTCATCCATCTTCCAAGGCATAGGCTCACCATCATAGAAGGATGATCTAGTCTCCGGGATCCTTAAATCTGCAGCCAAACTCATCCTCTTGAATCTATATTCATACTCACAGTTTTGGTTTTGCAGGTCATTGATTTGGGCTTGGAGGTGCTCGATTTTCTCGTGGAGCTTGAAGATGGCCTCCCCAATGTCCTTGGCATCCAGCTTGTGGTTGTTGGTGAACTCCGTGATCATTATGTGATTGGAGTCAAGTCCACGCTCCACCATCTCCTGGCACATGAAAACTTGTTGCTCCATTGCCTCGAGCCTTGTCTCCATGCTTCCGGTCCTCCTTGGTCTCTCAACATCGCGGATGTGCAGCAACCCATCACGCATCTCAATGGTTTGAGGGTGTTGCAGCACTTCCGCGAGGTAGGGGTTGATGACCTTCTCAAAGAACTTGTCCTTGGGGGCACTTGGAGACGTCATGATGATCTAGATCTATCAGTAAAACAGCTCGAAGCAAGAACAGAGGACAATTGCGTGATACGGTGGTCAAAACCTTCGGGAGATTATATAATGAATCTTTACCGACCAAAATGCATAACGTGCAAGAAAACAGAGTCCGGAGAGCACACGGGGTTCCCACGAGGTAGGGGCGTGCCCAGGAGTGTAGGGCGCGCCCTCCGCCCTCGTGGAGCCCTCGTGTCCTTCCCGGACTGCTTCTTATTTTTCTATTTTTCTAAATATTCCAAAACGGGGAAAAATTGCCATTAGAACTGTTTTGGAGTTGGTTTACTTACCGTACCACATGCCCATTCCTTTTTGGAGTCTGAAATGTTCTGGAAAGTGTCTCTTATGTATTCCTCCGGTGTTACGGTTTCAATAACATTAGTTTCAACATTTATAGGATTACCTGAGATATGGTGTTTGATTGTTTGACCGTTCACCACCTTCGGATTTGTGCCTTCGAAGTTGTTGATTTTTATGGCACTGGAACGATAGACCTCCTCGATAATGTAAGGACCTTCCCATTTAGAGAGGAGCTTTCCTGCAAAAAAATCTTAAACGAGAGTTGTATAGCAATACATAATCACCTACATTAAACTCATGCTTCTGTATTCTTTTGTCGTGCCATCTTTTAACTTTTTCTTTAAACAACTTGGCATTTTCATAGGCTTGGGTTCTCCATTCATCAAGTGAGCTAAATGTCAAATAACCTCTTCTCACCGGCAAGTTTGAAATCATAGTTGAGCTCTTTAATAGCCCAATATGCCTTATGTTCTAGTTCGGGAGGTAAGTGACATGCTTTTCCAAAAATCATTTTATACGGAGACATACCCATAGGATTTTTATATGCAGTTCTATAGGCCCATAATGCATAATCAAGTTTCTCGGACCAATTCTTTCTAGACCTATTAACAATCTTTTGCAAAATTAATTTAAGCTCTCTATTACTCAATTCTACTTGACCACTAGACTATGGGTGATAAGGAGATGCAATTCTATGATTAACATCATACTTAGAAAGCATTTTACGAAAAGCACCATGAATAAAATGTGAACCACCATCAGTCATTAAATATCTAGGGACTCCAAACCTCAGAAAAATAACTTCTTTAAGCATCTTAATAGAAGTGTTATGATCAGCACTACTAGTTGGAATAGCTTCTACCCACTTAGTAACGTAATCAACAACAACTAAAATATGAGTATACCCATTAGAGGCAGGAAACGGTCCCATATAAACAAAGCCCCAAACATCAAATGGTTCAATAACAAGTGAATAATTCATAGGCATTTCCTGACGTCTACTAATATTACCAATTCTTTGACATTCATCACAAGATAAGACAAACTTACCGGCATCCTTGAAGAGAGTAGGCCAATAAAAACCGGATTGCAATACCTTATGTGCAGTTCTATCTCCAGTGTGGTGTCCTCCATAAGCCTCGGAGTGACACTTGCGTAGGATCTGTTCCTGTTCATGCTTAGGTACACAACGTCTAATGACACCATCTACTCCTTCTTTATAAAGATGTGGGTCATCCCAAAAGTAATGTCTCAAGTCATAGAAAAACTTTTTCTTTTGTTGGTATGTGAAACTAGGTGGTATAAACTTAGCAACAATGTAGTTAGCATAATCAGCATACCATGGAGCAGTACGAGAAGCATTATGACATTTAATTGTTCATCAAGAAAGCTATCATCAATAGGTAGTGGGTCATCAAGAACATTCTCTAACCTATACAAGTTGTCTGCAACGGGGTTCTCAGCTCCCTTTCTATCAATAATATGCAAATCAAATTCTTGCAGCAAGAGAACCCATTTAATAAGTCTAGGTTTATCATCTTTCTTTTTCCATGAGGCATTTAATAGCAGCATGATCCATGTGAATAGTTACTTTAGAATCAACAATATAAGGTCTGAACTTATCACAAGCAAATACAACTGCTAAAAATTCTTTTTTCAGTACTGGCATAATTTCTCTCGGCATTGTGTAGAGTTTTACTAGAATATTGAATAACATTTAATTTCTTATCAACTCTTTGCCCTAGAACAGCACCTACAGCATAATCACTAGCATCACACATAATTTCAAAGGGTAAATTCCAATCAGGTGGCTGAACCATAGGTGCAGAAATCAATGCTTTCGTAAGTATTTCAAATGCTTCTACACAATCATCATCAAAGACAAATGGTATATATTTTTGTAATAAATTAGTCAGAGGCCGAGAAATTTTTGAGAAGTCCTTAATGAACCTCCTATAAAATCCGGCGTGACCAAGGAAGCTTCTTATACCTTTGATGTCCTTGGGACATGGCATCTTTTCAATAGCATCAACTTTAGCTTTATCAACTTCAATACCTCTTTCAGAAATTTTATGCCCCAAGACAATGCCTTCATTAACCATAAAATGGCACTTCTCCCAATTCAAGACAAGATTAGTTTCTTCACATCTCTGCAAAACTCGATCAAGGTTGCTCAAGCAATCGTCAAAAGAGGATCCATAAACGGAGAAATCGTCCATGAAAACCTCACAAATCTTTTCACAAAAATCAGAGAATATAGCCATCATGCATCTTTGAAAGGTAGCAGGTGGATTACATAAACCAAAAGGCATACGTCTATAAGCAAAAGTACTGAAAGGGCAAGTAAATGCGGTCTTAGCTTGATCATCAGCCGACACAGGTATTTGAGAGAAACCAGAATAACCATCTAGAAAGCAAAAATGTGTATGTTTGGGTAATCTTTCTAGCATTTGATCAATAAAAGTTAAGGGGTAATGACCTTTTTAGTAGCTTTATTTAATTTGCGGAAATCAATTACCATCCTATATCCTGTAATAATTCTTTGTGGAATCAGTTCATATTTATCATTAGGAACGACAGTAATACCTCCCTTCTTAGGAACACAATAGACATGACTTACCCACTGACTGTCAGCAACGGGGTAAATTATACCTGCTTCAAGGAGCTTTAGGATTTCCTTTCTTACCACTTCTTTCATCTTAGGATTCAGCCGTCGTTGGTGATCAATTACTGGTTTGGCATCTTTCTCCAAATTTATTTATGTTGACATAGAGTGGGACTAATGCCCTTAAGATCATCAAGAGTATATCCAATAGCAGCACGGTGCTTCTTCAGAGTTTTCAATAATTTTTCTTCCTCTTTCTCTGAAAGGTTAGCACTAATAATAACAGGATATATCTTCTTTTCATCGAGATAAGCATATTTAAGAGTATCAGGTAATGGTTTAAGCTCAAACACGGGATCACCCTTGGGTGGAGGAGGATCCCCTAGGATTTCGACAGGCAAGTTGTGTTTCAGAATAGGTCCATGTTTAAAGAACACTTCATCTATTTCCCTTCTTTCATTCATAAACATACCATTTTCATGGTCTAGCAAATATTGTTCTAAAGGATCACTAGGAGGTACGGCAATAGAAGCAAGACCAATAATTTCATCTTTACTAGGCAATTCCTCTTCACGGTGTTGTCTACGAAATTTAGAAAAGTTGAACTCATGAGACATATCATCCAAACCAACAGTAACAACATCCTTTTTGCAGTCTATCTTAGCATTAACACTGTTCAAGAAGGGTTTACCAAATATAATGGGACAAAAGCTATCTTGTGGGGAACCAAGAATAAGAAAATCAGCATGATATTTAGTTTTCCCACACAAGACTTCAACATCTCTAATAATCCCAATTGGTGAAATAGTATCCCTATTGGCAAGTTTAATTGTAACATCAATTTCTTCTAACTCAGCAGGTGCAATATCATGCATAATTTCTTTGTATAAGTCAATAGGTATTGCACTAGCACTAGCACCCATGTCACATAAGCCATGATAACAATGATCTCCTATTTTAGCAGAAATAACAGACATGCCTACCACAGGTCTATGTTTATCTTTAGCACAAGGTTTAGCAATTCTAGCAGTTTCATCACATAAATAAATAACATGCCCATCAATATTATCAGCCAAGAGATCTTTAACAATAGCAATATCAAGTTCGACTTTAACTTGCTCAGGAGGTGTATAAGTTCTAATATTGCTTTTACGAACCACAATTGAAGCTTTAGCATGATCCTTTATTCTAACAGGGAAGTGTGGTTTCTCAACATAAGCAGTAGGAACAATAGGATCATTATAAGTGATAGTCTTTTATTCAACTTTAATAGGTTCAACTACTTTTACTTCTATGGGAGGATGATATTTAAACCACTTCTCCTTAGCGAGATCAACGTGAGCGGCAAAAGATTCACAAAAAGAAGCTACTATCTCAGACTCAAGTCCATATTTAGTGCTGAATTTACGGAAAACATCGGTCTCCATAAAAGATTTAACACATTCAAACTTAGGTGTTATACCTGACTCCTTACCTTCGTCGAGGTCCCAATCTTCAGAGTTGTGTTTAATTCTTTCCAATAAATCCCATTTGAATTCAATATTCTTCATCATAAAAGAACCTGTACAAGAAGTATCGAGCATGGTACGATTGTTGTGAGAAAGCCGAGCATAAAAAAATTGAATAATCATTTCTCTTGAGAGCTCATGATTGGGGCATGAATATAACATTGACTTAAGCCTCCCCCAAGCTTGAGCGATGCTTTCTCCTTCACGAGGCCAAAAATTATATATATATATATATATATATATATATATATAATTATGATCATGATGAACAAGATGCACAGGATAAAACTTCTGATGAAATTCCAATTTCAATCGCTTGTAGTTCCATGATCCCATATCATCACATAGCCTATACCATGTCAATGCATCTCCCTTCAAATATAAAGGGAAGACCTTCTTCTTGATAACATCATCGGGCATACCTCCAAGCTTAAATAATCCACAAACTTCATCTACATATATTAAGTGCTCATCAGGATGTAATGTTCCATCTCCTACAAAAGGATTAGCTAGCAGTTTCTCTATCATACCCGAAGGAATTTCAAAGTAGACATTTTAATTTTCAGTAGGTTCAGTAGGTTGAGAAGCAACTCTTTGCTCTACTGGTCAGGGTGAATATACCCCGATCAAGCCCCTTAGAGGATTACTTTCCATAGTGACAGTAAATTTCAGCACACTATATAAATTTTTCCTTAGCAAATTCCACCTACCAAAGGCGCTTCACTCCCCGGCAACGGCGCCGGAAAAGAGTCTTGATGACCCACAAGTATAGGGGATCTATCATAGTCCTTTCGATAAGAGTGTCAAACCCAACGAGGAGCAGAAGGAAATGATAAGCGGTTTTCAGCAAGGTATTCTTAGCAAGCACTGAAATAATAGGTAACAAATAGTTTTGTGATAAGATAATTTGTAACGAGCAACAAGTAAGAAAAGTAAATAAAGTGCAGCAAGGTGGCCCAATCCTTTTTGTAGCAAAGGACAAGCCTGGACAAACTCTTATATGAAGGAAAACGCTCCCGAGGACACATGGGAATTATCGTCAAGCTAGTTTTCATCACGTTCATATGATTCATGTTCGGTACTTTGATAATTTGATATGTGGGTGGACCGGTGCTTGGGTGTTGTCCTTACTTGGACAAGCATCCCACTTATGATTAACTCCTATTACAAGCATCCGCAAGTACAAAAGAAGTACTAAGGTAAACCTAACCATAGTATGAAACATATGGGCCCAAATCAACCCCTTACGAAGCAACGCATAAACTAGGGTTTAAGTCTCTGTCACTCTAGCAACCCATCGTCTACTTATTACTTCCCAATGCCTTCGTCTAGGCCCAAATAATTGTGAAGTGTCATGTAGTCGACGTTCACACAACACCACTAGAGGAGAGACAACATACATCTCATCAAAATATCGAACGAATACCAAATTCACATGACTACTAATAGCAAGTCTTCTCCCATGTCCTCAGGAACAAACGTAACTACTCGCAAAGAATATCCATGTTCATAATCAGAGGAGTATTAATATGCATATAGGATCTGAACATATGATCTTCCACCAAATAAACCAACTAGCATCAACTACAAGGAGTAATCAACACTACTAGCAACCTACAGGTACCAATCCCAGACTTAGAGACAAGAATTGGATACAAGAGATGAACTAGGGTTTGAGAGGAGATGGTTCTGTTGAAGATGTTGATGGAGATTGGCCCCCTCCCGATGAGAGGAGTGTTGGTGATGACGATGGCGATGATTTCCCCCTCCCGGAAGGAAGTTTCCCCGGCAGAACAGCTTCGCCGGAGCCCTAGATTGGTTCCGCCAAGGTTCCGCCTCGTGGCGGCGGAGTCTCGTCCTGAAAGCTTGCTTATGATTTTTTTTCTCGGACGAAAAACTTCATATAGTAGAAGATGGGCACCGGAGGGCCACCAGGGGGCCCACGAGGCAGGGGGCGCGTCCAGGGGGGTAGGGCGCGCCCCCACCCTCATGGCGAGGGTGTGGGCCCCCTCTGGTATTTTCTTTGCTCAGTATTTGTTATTATTTCCAACAATAACTTTCGTCGAGTTTCAGGACTTTTGGAGTTGTGCAGAATAGGTCTCTAATATTTGCTCCTTTTCTAGCCCAGAATTCCAGCTGCCGACATTCTCCCTCTTTATGTAAACCTTGTAAAATAAGAGAGAATATGCATAAGTATTGTGACATAATGTGTAATAACATCCCATAATGCAATAAATGTCAATATAAAAGCATGATGCAAAATGGACGTATCACCTGTATTTACAAGAAAGCGAGTGGGAGCTCTGTAGCATTTCTAATATTATATGTGGATGACATATTGTTGATTGGAAATGATATAGAATTTCTGGATAGCATAAAAGGATACTTGAATAAGAGTTTTTGAATGAAAGACCTCGGTGAAGTTGCTTATATATTAGGCATCGAGATCTATAGAGATAGATCAAGACGCTTAATTGGACTTTCACAAAGTACATACCTTGATAAAGTTTTGAAGAAGTTCAAAATGGATCAAGCAAAGAAAGGGTTCTTGCCTGTGTTACAAGGTGTGAAGTTGAGTCAGACTCAATGCCCGACCACTACAGAAGATAGAGTGAAAATGAAAGATGTTCCCTATGCTTCAGCCATAGGCTCTATCATGTATGCAATGTTGTGTACCAGACCTGATGTGTGCCTTGCTATTAGCTTAGCAGGGAGGTACCAAAGTAATCTAGGAGTGGATCACTGGACAGCGGTCAAGAACATCCTGAAATACCTGAAAAGGACTAAGGATATGTTTCTCATTTATGGAGGTGACAAAGAGCTCGTCGTAAATGGTTACGTCGATGCAAGCTTTGACACTGATCTAGATGACTCTAAGTCACAAACCGGATACATATTTATATTGAACGGTGGATCTGTCAGTTGGTGCAGTTCTAAGCAAAGCGTCGTGGCGGGATCTACGTGTGAAGCGGAGTACATAGCTGCTTCGGAAGCAGCAAATGAAGGAGTCTGGATGAAGGAGTTCATATCCGATCTAGGTGTCATACCTAGTGCATCGGGTCCAATGAAAATCTTTTGTGACAATACTGGTGCAATTGCTTTGGCAAAGTAATCCAGATTTCACAAGAGAACCGAGCACATCAAGAGAAGTTTCAATTCCATCCGCGACCAAGTCAAGGAGGGAGACATAGAGATTTGCAAGATACATATGGATCTGAATGTTGCAGACCCGTTGACTAAGCCTCTCTCACGAGCAAAACATGATCAGCACCAAGACTCCATGGGTGTTAGAATCATTACTGTGTAATCTAGATTATTGACTCTAGTGCAAGTGGGAGACTGAAGGAAATATGCCCTAGAGGCAATAATAAAGTTGTTATTTATATTTCCTATATCATGATAAATGTTTATTATTCATGCTAGAATTGTATTAACAGGAAATTTAGTACATGTGTGAATATATAGACAAACTAAGTGTCACCAGTATGCCTCTACTTGACTAGCTCGTTGAATCGAAGATGGTTAAGTTTCCTAGCCATAGCCATGAGTTATCATTTGATTAACGGGATCACATCATTAGAGAATGATGTGATTGACTTGACCCATTCCGTTAGCTTAGCATTTGATCGTTTAGTATACTGCTATTGCTTTCTTCATGACTTATACATGTTCCTATGACTATGAGATTATGCAACTCCCGAATACTGGAGGAACACTTTGTGTGCTACCAAACGTCACAACATAACAGGGTGATTATAAAGGTGCTCTACAGGTGTCTCTGAAGGTACTTGTTGGGTTGGCATAGATCGAGATTAGGATTTGTCACTCCGATTGTCGGAGAGGTATCTCTGGACCCTCTCGGTAATGCACATCACTATAAGCCTTGCAAGCAATGAAACTAATGAGTTAGTTGCGGGATGATGTATTACGGAACGAGTAAAGAGACTTGCCGGTAACGAGATTGAACTAGGTATTGAGATACCAACGATCGAATCTCGGGCAAGTAACATACCGATGACAAAGGGAACAACGTATGTTGTTATGTGGTTTGACCGATAAAGATCTTCGTAGAATATGTAGGAGCCAATATGAGCATTCAGGTTCCGCTATTGGTTATTGACCAGAAATGAGTCTCGGTTATATCTACATAGTTCTCAAACCCGTAGGGTCCGCACACTTAACGTTCGGTGACGATCGTATTATGAGTTTATGTGTTTTGATGTACCGAAGGTAGTTTGGAGTCCCGGATATGATCACGGACATGACGAGGAGTCTCAAAATGGTCGAGACGTAAAGATTGATATATTGGACAGCAATATTCGGACACCGGAAGTGTTTCGGGTGGTTTCGGAGAAAACCGGAGTGCTGGAGGGGTTACCGGAACCCCCCGGGGAAGTATTGGGCCTTAGTGGGCCTAAGGGGAGAGATTGGGAAGCTGCCCAGGAGGTGGCTCGCCCCCTCCTGTGAGGAGTCTGAATTGGACTAGGGGAGGGGGGCGCGGCCCCTCTTTCCCTCTCCCTCTCTTTCCTTCCCCCTTCCCTCTTCCTAGTTGGACTAGGAAAGGGGAGTCCAACTCCCACTAGGAGAAGGACTCCTCTTAGCGCGCCCTCCTAGGGCCGGCCGGTCTCCCCCTTGCTACTTTATATACGGAGCAGGGGGGCACCCTATGACACACAAGTTGATTGTTCCAAGCGGTGTGCGGTGCCCCCCTCCACCATAATCCACCACGATCATATCATAGTGGTGCTTAGGCGAAGCCCTACGTCGGTAGCAACATCATCACCGTCATCACGCCATCGTGCTGACGGAACTCTCCCGTGAAGCTCTGCTGGATCGGAGTTCGTGGGACGTCATCGAGCTGAACGTGTGCTGAACTCGAAGGTGCCGTGCGTTCGTTACTTGGATCGGTCGGATCGTCAAGACGTATGACTACATCAACCGCATTCTCATAACGCTTCCGCTTATGGTCTATGAGGGTACATGGACGACACTCTCCCCTCTCGTTGCTATGCATCACCACGATCTTGCATGTGCGTAGGATTTTTTTTGAAATTACTACGTTCCCCAACACGAAAGCACAACACCTCCGCGATCTGCACACGTTCAGCTCGGTGACGTCCCACGAACTCTAGATCCAGTTGAGGTCGAGGGAGAGTTTCATCGGCAAGACGGCGTGGCGACGATGATGATGAAGTTACCGGCGCAGGGCTTCTCCTAAGCACTACGATGATATGACCGGGGTGGAATATGGTGGAGGGGGGCACCGCGCATGGCTAAACAATGTCAACTTGTGTGGTTTAGGGTGCCCCCGCCCCCGTATATAAAGGAGCAAGGGGGAGGCCGGCCGACCCTAGGGCGCGCCAAGGAGGGGAGGAATCCTCCTCCTAGTAGGAGTAGGATTCCTCCTTTCCTAGTCC
>NC_041390.1:517124727-517128837 GCF_002162155.2 Triticum dicoccoides | reverse complement strand
CAACACTCCGGTTTTCTCCGAAATCACCCGGAACACTTCCGGTGTCTGAATATATACGTCCAATATATCAATCTTTATGTCTCGACCATTTCGAGACTCCTCGTCATGTCCGTGATCACATCCGGAACTCCGAACTACCTTCGGTACATCAAAACACATAAACTCATAATACCGATCGTCACAGAACGTTAAGCGTGCGGACCCTACGGGTTCGAGAACTATGTATACATGACCGAGACTCATCTCCGGTCAATAAATAATAGCGGAACCTGGATGCTCATATTGGTTCCTACATATTCTATGAGGGTCTTTATCGGTCAAACCGCATAACAACATACGTTGTTCCCTTTGTCATCGGTATGTTACTTGCCCGAGATTCGATCGTCGGTATCTCAATACCTAGTTCAATCTCGTTACCGGCAAGTCTCTTTACTCGTTCTGTAATGCATCATCCCGCAACTAACTCATTAGTCACATTGCTTACAAGGCTTATAGTGATGTGCATTACCGAGAGGGCCCAGAGATACCTCTCCGACAATCGGAGTGACAAATCGTAATCTCGATCTATGCCAACTCAACAAGCACCATCGGAGACACCTATAGAGCACCTTTATAATCACCCAGTTACGTTGTGACGTTTGGTAGCACACAAAGTGTTCTTCCGGTATTCGGGAGTTGCATAATCTCATAGTCATAGGAACATGTATAAGTCATGAAGAAAGCAACAACAACATACTAAACGATCAAGTGTTAAGCTAACGGAATGGGTCAAGTCAATCACATCATTCTCTAATGATGTGTTCCCGTTCATCAAATGACAACTTAATGTCTATGGCTAGGAAACTTAACCATCTTTGATTAACGAGCTAGTCAAGTAGAGGCATACCAGTGACACTCTGTTTGTCTATGTATTCACACATGTACTAAGTTTCCGGTTAATACAATTCTAGCATGAATAATAAACATTTATCATGATATAAGGAAATATAAATAACAACTTTATTATTGCCTCTAGGGCATATTTCCTTCACCCGCATCACCTTCTAGCACACCATCTGCCTGTTCTTAATGTCTTTGATTACCATCCTTCGTCTGAACTGATGCCCTCTTAACAAACTCAAACTGATTCGCAAAAAAAAAACTCAAACTGGTTGACATCCTCCTCCTCATCACAATCAGGATAGACAACTTGAATAGGAATAGATGCCACATCTGTCTCTGCTTCCTCTCCTTTTCCATGCTCTGCTTCTACTTGAACTTCTCCATGCTCTGCTTCTGCCTCAGCTTCTCCATGCTCTGCTTCTGCCTTAGCTTCTGCATTCTCTGCATTGCTACGCACTCTTCTTATTGGGCTGAAAACCGGAGGCAGTCTAGCTCTTGGATGATTCACAACATCATCCTCACTAAGGTTAGCACAGAAGCTATCATCATCATCCAAATATAGGCTGAAAAAGTGGTGACCAATATCAAGAAACATCAGCATTCTGCCAGCCTATTCATCATCAGTAATTGCCCTGAGACCATTTGTGCTAAGTGTAAGGATGGGGACACAGTAGAAAACCTTAACCCTCCCTGCCATGTCATAACCTATTTCTTCCACAAGATTTTCAATCATAATAGGAGACCAGGTGACCCTTTCCACTTGATCATACCAAATGGCACGTCCATCTACATAAGAGCGGTTCCTGCCTTCACCAACAAAAAATCCACCATGGTTGACCTGCACCAAAAAATTGTTGCTTCGACGACCTGACAGAACAACAACAGTAGTATATGCATCACAATCGATGAGAGCTTCAATTTGGTTACCTCTCAAAAACCCTAAGCCCCAATTCCTGAGTGAAAACCCTAGAACAATCGGTCCTACCTTGCAACTAGAACACATCTTAGATGGAAATGCGGCCCTAAAAGGAGGTCTTTTGACAATCAAAACGCACAAAGAGGCTCGGGTTCCATGGGGGGTGGTCGGGTGGATACTTACTGTACACAGGGGGTGGCGCCCCTTCTGCGCGACGAACATGGGCCATCCCCGACGCCTCCCACGAGAAGAACACGCGTGGCGGCACCGCCCGTGCAACCGCTGAGGAGCTCCACGCCTCAACTTGCCTGCACCGTCGACGATCGCCGGGGGCGGCGTCGCCTATGTAGCCGCTCCCCTGTTTCCAATCGAAGACGAAGAGGGGAAGTGAGTGGAGGAGGGATGAATGGGTGGATTCCGTGATGGCCAGGGGACTACATGCAAAATATCGACGGCGATACCTCCGCGGTTCGCCACCTGGCCTGGACGACCGGTCAACACGTGGTCAACAGCGCTGTACCCACCATGTACGTGCTACAATGACCGTATTTTCACGTCACATCATATTCAGTGACCGTATCGAGCGTATTCCAAAATTCAATGATCATATCGTGCTTCCATCGCAACTAGTGACCATGAGTGTATTTATCTCTTTGCAGAACTGAGTGCAGTAGGCGCATGGAAAATCGAGCTAGAAACGACGCACCTGGAAAGCCGGCAACGGCTGGTGAGGCAAAGGAGCAGGGTGTCCTTCGCCGGGTAGCTCTTCCCTCCTCCGTGGATAGCTGCAACGATTTGACTGTTCGGGGCAGTGGCCGGCTGTGCATGCACCGGACAGCAATAATTTTGGCACTTGGGCTGCGATGATGTGACTACACATGCTGAATAAAAAGTCCAAAATAATGAGGGTTAAAATTACTTAAAAGTAGCATGAGCCATCACGCCATGAAAACCATTACAGAAGAAACGACTGCCATCTGTAGGGAGAGAACATGAATATTATACAGAGATAACCATGACTACATATCATGGCAAAGATCATAGCCGGGGAGATCGCAGAAAGCAGAACATTAGCAATCCAGCTTACACGGGTCCATACTAAACACTCCCTCCGTTTACATTTTTCATTTATAGAAGGTCACCAACGATAGTCGAGGCAAAAATTAATGATAGTTTCTCCTATTAACAACTTGTTTAATACTGCATGTATGCAGTTATAATAATACTCAACTGCTTCTTCCATTCAGTTTTCTAGCACGCATGTGTATTAATGATCTCAGTAAATAAAAAAAATGTTGGGTTGCAAAATATGTATTAAATTTTTCTAAAATCTTAAAAGTGCGCTTGCACTTTTCCGCGAGATCGAGCGACCGCGCCAGGCGACACGCGACACACCACAAAATCCTCATCCTGCCCAATCCCACTCTATCCCTCGCTACTCTCTCCCTTGCGCCGCCACATGCGCCTCCCGAGCGACGCGCCTCGCATCTGGCTGCTCCTGGCTTGGCAGTCGACGGCTAGCAACTCCTCCTCCGGTCACCCTTCTCCTTCAATCTACCCTCCCGCGGTCCTCCACAATGCCCCCGTCTGTCCAGCTCCTGCCCGCCATGTGTGCCAGCACGCACATGCTCTGTAGCTGCCGCCGCTCGCCGGTCGACGAGCACTACCTCCGCTCGCCGGTCGACGAGCACTACCTCCGCCTCGTTTCTCCTCCGTCTTGTCGCATGTGCCATCTCGCACACCCGAGCCCAGCCGTCCTCTGCATCCGCTCTTCCTCCTGTGCGAGCTCTCCTCATCGCCGCATGCATCGGCCTCCTGTACGCATAGCCTGCTGCCCGACACCATGGGCGTGGTCGTCCTAGCCAGCTATTCACCTCCCTGCTCGCGCAGGAGCAGCCACGACAGGTAGGCCATATGTCGCCGTCCTCTGCCAGCTCCAGACGCTCCGCTGTACAAAGACAGAAAAGTTGTGAGATGCAACACGCTTGATTTAGTCAGAGCATCTAGAACCGGACTTGACAAATCCGGCCCCTCAAACGCTCACGGACGCGTCTGACCGAGCACCTCTCATATTTGCCGTCCTGCATCCGCGTATCTCATATCCGGCGTCTTATATCCATACTACCCATGCACACATTAATCTATATACGTGATTAGACGACGAACAACAAAATTGAGTTGCAAAGAAACACAAGAGCGGCTGCAAACGGATATAAACATACTTCACCATATCCAAAAGATCACAGTTTGCCCATGGACAAGTGGACAAGTTCATAAACTTGTACAAACTAAAACGATATAAACATTGAGGA
>NC_041390.1:517097890-517124360 GCF_002162155.2 Triticum dicoccoides | reverse complement strand
GTTCGCGGCTCGTGGAGGGTCTTGGTCGTCGGACGACGAGGTGCAGCTGTTGTCGCCGTCGGAGTCAGAGTTGGAAAGGACGATGAGCCCTTCATCCGATGGACCGCCCTATCCTGCTCCCGCTTCAGCCTTGCCACCCGAGTCTTCTCCGTCACTGCCTCCTTCACCTCGTGCTTCGACTGCTCAATGGCTAGCCTGAGCGCCTTCACGTTCTTCCTCGGAGGCAGCGAGCGTCCGTCTCCGCCGTCGTGAGGGAGCGGCGGTACACCCATGCGAGGAGACATGCATCCTCGTCGGCGTCTGGCTCCGTCCCACGGTGATGACGCGCAGACTGCTCCGCCGCCTCCATCTCCCGTGCATGCTGCCTCTCGCGACGTGTGGTGCACGCCTACGACTTCGGAGTGTGCGTGCGGGCCGGAGGCGCGCGCACAAGCACCCAGCGCTGGCCGCGTGGAGGACCGGCCGGCGGGGGAAGGAGCCGACGCAGGGCCGACGCGGACTGTGCTGACCAGGCATCGCTGCGCGCGGGCCGGGAGGGTCCAGCTTCGACGTCCGCGCTGCGCCTGTGCGGGAGGGGTGGGCGACGCTCCAGATCTAAAGCTGCCACCGGTATCCACTTTCTCAATTTCTTCAACCCAAATTCTTCAGTCACCTTATCTTCTGCCTGCTTATCATGTTTACTTGCTACTTGTGCTCTGTGTACACTTTATCTCATCATGATAACTATGTTACTGCCATGTTATGCTTGTACCTGAGTACTTTATCCGCTGCTTGTATTTCGTCACTTAGCAAATTCCTCAAATAGAAACTCCTCAGTGATGAATTTATAAAAATCGCCTATTCACCCCCTTCCAGTCGATATAACGCACTTTCAGTTGTTCTGGCTCATCGCAAACAGTTCTTCTAGATTAACAGTATGTGACGCATCACACACGTAACTATAATCTGAATCGTGTTTGATGTCTCCGCCATCGCAAGCGTTTTGTATCTTTTTTGATAATTTTTTACATCACCATTTGTGATTAATGCATCACACACAGTTTCGTCGAAGGGTCTCTGACAAGGACGGAGCCAGAAAATTTAGTCGATGGGTTCATTCATTGATGAATTGTGAGGATTTTGTCTAATTAATTAAGTGTAAAGTCTGTTTTTGAACTGAAGGTCAATTTTTTTTGCACCACCTTGCATCAAATATATATCACTCTGTTTCAAAGAAGAACTATATAGCACTCAAAAAGCATAATGGATAGAAATATAATATCATTTATGAATAGCAAATGCGAAAACATTATCATTCGTTATTCCCTAGCAACACATTTAACTAGTAACTATAAAATCTCGGTGAAGCATAAATGAGTGTTTGAAAGGAGTTTTTCAAAAAAAGACCTCGGTGAAGCTGCTTACATATTGAGCATCAAGATCTATAGAGATAAATCAAGACGCTTGATAAGTTTTTCAATGAGTACATACCTTGACAAGATTTTGAAGTAGTTCAGAATGGAACAACCAAAGAAAGAGTTCTTGCCTGTGTTACAAGGTGTGAAATTAAGTAAGACTCGAAGCCCGACCACGGCAGAAGATAGAAAGAGAATGAAAGTCATTCCTTATGCCTCAGCCATAGGTTCTATAAAGTATGCCATGCTGTGTACCAGATCTATTGTATACCCTACATTGAGTTTAGCAAGGGAGTACAATAGTGATCTAGGAGTAGATCACTGGACATCGGTCAAAATTATCCTTAGTGGAACAAGGATATTTTTCTCGATTATGGAGGTGAAAAAAGGTTCGTCGTAAAGGGTTACGTCGATGCAAGTTTTGACACTGATCCACATGACTCTAAATCTCAATCTGGATACATATTGAAAGTGAGAGCGATTAGCTAGAGTAGCTCCGTGCAGAGCATTGTAGACATAGAAATTTGCAAATTACTTACGGATCTGAATGTGATAGACCCGTTGACTAAAATTATCTCACAAGCAAAACATGATCACACCTTAATACTCTTTGGGTGTTAATCACATAGCGATGTGAACTAGATTACTGTCTCTAGTAAACTCTTTGGGCGTTGGTCACATATCGATGTGAACTATGGGTGTTAACCACATAAAGATGTGAACTATTGATGTTAAATCACATGGCGATGTGAACTAAATTATTAACTCTAGTGCAAGTGGGAGACTGAAGGAAATATGCCCTAGAGGCAATAATAAAGTTATTATTTATTTTCTTATATCATGATAAATGTTTATTATTCATGCTAGAATTGTATTAACCGGAAACATAATACATGTGTGAATACATAGACAAACAGAGTGTCACTAGTATGCTTCTACTTGACTAGCTCGTTAATTAAAGATGGTTATGTTTCCTAACCATAGACATGAGTTGTCATTTGATTAACGGGATCACATCATTAGGAGAATGATGTGATTGACTTGACCCATTCCGTTAGCTTAGCACTTGTTAGCGGGATCACATCATTAGGATTTGAGAGATATTTCAAGCATATACCCGTTAACGGGATCACATCATTAGGAGTTGAAGTTAATATTTCAAGCATATATCCGAGTTGAGAGATATGAAGTCTCCAACAAGTTCTATAGCTAAAAGATGGAGGAGAATAGCTCAAGCAGTGAGCATGTGCTTAGATTGTCTGGGTACTACAATCGCTTGAATCAAGTGGGAGTTAATCTTCCAGATAAAATAATGATTGACAGAATTCTCTAGTCACCATCACCAAGTTAGTAGAACTTTGTGATAAACTATAGTATGCAAGGGATGACGAAAACGATTCCCAAGCTCTTCGTGATGCTGAAATGACGAAGGTGGAAATCAAGAAAAGCATCAAGTGTTGATGGTTGACAAGACCACTAGTTTCAAGGAAAAGGGCAAAGGGAAGAAGGCGAACTTCAAGAAGAACGACAAGCAAGTTGATGCTCAAGTGAAGAAGCCCAAGTCTGGACCTAAACCCGAGACTAAGTGCTTCTACTGCAAAGGGACTGATCACTGGAAGCGGAACTGCCCCAAGTATTTGGCAGATAAGAAGGATGGCAAAGTGAACAAAGGTATATTTGATATACATGTTATTGATGTGTACCTTACTAGTGTTTATAGAAACCCCTTAGTATTTGATACTAGTTCAGTTGCTAAGATTAGTAACTCGAAACGGGAGTTGCAGAATGAACAGAAACTAGTTAAAGGTGAGGTGACGATGTGTGTTGGAAGTAGTTCCAAGATTGATATGATCATCATCGCACACTCCCTATACTTTCGAGATTAGTGTTGAATCTAAATAAGTGTTAATTGGTGTTTGCATTGAGCATGAATATGATTTGATCATGTTTATTGCAATACGGTTATTCATTTAAATTAGAGAATAATTGTTATTCTGTTTACATGAATAAAACCTTCTATGGTCATACACCCAATAAAAATGGTTTGTTGGATCTCGATCGTAGTAATACACATATTCATAATATTGAAGCCAAAAGATGCAAAGTTAATAATGATAGTGCAACTCATTTGTGGCACTGCCATTTAGGTCATATTGGTGTAAAGCGCATGAAGAAACTCCATGCTGATGAGATTTTGGAATCACTTGATTATGAATCACTTGATGCTTGCAAACCATGCCTTATGGGCAAGATGACTAAAGACTCCGTTCTCCGGAACTATGGAGCGAGCAACAAATTTATTGGAAACCATACATATAGATGTATGTGGTCCGATGAATATTGAGGCTCGCGGCAGGTATCGTTATTTTCTCACCTTCACAGTTGATTTAAGCAGATATGGGTATATCTACTTGATGAAACATAAGTCTGAAACATTTGAAAAGTTCAAAGAATTTCAGAGTGAAGTGGAAAATCATCGTGAAAAGAAAATAAAGTTTCTACGATCTGATCGCGGAGACAAATATTTGAGTTACGAGTTTGGCCTTCAGTTAAAACAATGTGAAATAGTTTCACTACTCACGCCACCTGGAACACCACAGTGTAATGGTGTGTACGAACGTCATAACCGTACTTTATTGGATATAGTGCAATCTATGATGTTTCTTACCGATTTACCACTATCGTTTTGGGGTTATGCATTAGAGACAGCTGCATTCACGTTAAATAGGGCACCATCTAAATCCGTTGAGACGACACCTTATGAATTGTGGTTTGGCAAAAACCCAAGTTGTCGTTTCTTAAAGTTTGGGGTTGCGATGCTTATGTGAAAAAGTTTCATCCTGATAAGCTCAAACCCAAATCAGAGAAATGTGTCTTCATAGGATACCCAAAGGAGACAGTTGGGTACACCTTCTATCATAGATCTGAAGGCAAGACATTCGTTGCTAAGAATGGATCCTTTCTAGAGAAGGAGTTTCTCTCAAAAGAAGTGAGTGGGAGGAAAGTAGAACTTGATGAGGTAACTGTACCTGCTCCCTTATTGGAAAGTAGTTCATCACAGAAATCTGTTCCTGTGACTCCTAGACCAATTAGTGAGGAAGCTAATGATGATGATCATGAAACTTCAGATTAAGTTACTATCGAACCTCGTAGGACAACCATAGTAAGATCCGCACCAGAGTGGTACGGTAATCCTGTTCTGGAGGTCATGTTACTTGACCATGACGAACCTACGAACTATGAGGAAGTGATTATGAGCCCAGATTCCACAAAATGGCTTGAGGCCATGAAATCTGAGATAGGATCCATGTATGAGAACAAAGTATGGACTTTGATTGACTTGCCCAATGATCGCCGAGCCATTGAGATTAAATGGATTTTCAAGAGGAAGACGGACGCTGATAGTAGTGTTACTATCTACAAAGCTATAATTGTCGCAAAAGATTTTCGACAAGTTCAAGGTGTTGACTACGATGAGAGTTTCTCACTCGTATCTATGCTTAAGTCTGTTCGAATCATGTTAGCAATTGCCGCATTTTATGAAATCTGGCAAATGGATAAACAAAACTGCATTCCTTAATGGATTTATTAAAGAAGAGTTGTATATGATGCAACCAGAAGGTTTTTTCAACCTAAAGGTGCTAACAAAATATGCAAGCTCCAGCGATCCATCCTAAAGGTGAAGCCTGTATTTACAAGAAAGTGAGTGGGAGCACTACAACATTTCTGATAAGTATATGTGAATTACATAGTGTTGATCGGAAATAATGTAGAATTATTCTGCAAAGCATAAAGGAGTGTTTGAAAGGAGTTTTTCAAAGAAAGACCTCGATGAAGCTGCTTACATATTGAGCATCAAGATCTATAGAGATAGATCAAGGCGCTTGATAAGTTTTTCAATGAGTACATACCTTGACAAGATTTTGAAGTAGTTCAAAATGGAACAGCCAAAGAAAGAGTTCTTGCCTGTGTTTCAAGGTGTGAAATTGAGTAAGACTCAAAGCCCGACCACGGCAGAAGATAGAAAGAGAATGAAAGTCATTCCCTATGCCTCAGCCATAGGTTCTATAAATATGCCATGCTGTGTACCAGATCTATTGTATACCCTACACTGAGTTTAGCAAGGGAGTACAATAGTGATCTAGGAGTAGATCACTGGACATCGGTCAAAATTATCCTTAGTGGAACAAGGATATGTTTCTCGATTATGGAGGTGACAAAAGGTTCGTCGTAAAGGGTTACGTCGATGCAAGTTTTGACACTGATCCATATGACTCTAAATTTCAATCTAGATACATATTGAAAGTGGGAGCTATTAGCTAGAGTAGCTCCGTGCAGAGCATTGTAGACAAAAAAATTTGCAAATTACTTACGAATCTGAATATGACAGACCCGTTGACTAAAATTATCTCACAAGCAAAACATGGTCACACCTTAGTACTCTTTGGGTGTTAATCACATAGTGATGTGAACTAGATTACTGACTCCAGTAAACCCTTTGGGTGTTTGTCACATATCGATGTGAACTATGGGTGTTAACCACATAAAGATGTGAACTATTGATGTTAAATCACATGGCGATGTGAACTAGATTATTGACTCTAGTGAAAGTGGGAGACTGAAGAAAATATGCCCTAGAGGCAATAATAAAGTTATTATTTATTTCCTTATATCATGATAAATGTTTATTATTCATGCTAGAATTGTATTAACCGGAAACATAATACATGTGTGAATACATAGACAAACAAAGTGTCACTAGTATGCCTCTACTTGACTAGCTCGTTAATTAAAGATGGTTATGTTTCCTAACCATAGACATGAGTTGCCATTTGATTAACGAGATCACATCATTAGGAGAATGATGTGATTGACTTGACCCATTCCGTTAGCTTAGCACTTGATCGTTTAGTATGTTGCTATTGCTTTCTTCATGACTTATACATGTTCCTATGACTATGAGATTATGCAACTCCCGTTTATCGGAGGAACACTTTGTGTGCTACCAAACGTCACAACGTAATTGGGTGTTTATAAATGTGCTTTACAGGTGTCTCCGAAGGTACTTGTTGGGTTGGCGTATTTCGAGATTAGGATTTGTCACTCCGATTGTCGGAGAGGTATCTCTGGGCCCACTCAGTAATGCACATCACTATAAGCCTTGCAAGCATTGTAACTAATGAGTTAGTTGCGGGATGATGTATTACGGAACGAGTAAAGAGACTTGCCAGTAACGAGATTGAACTAGGTATTGAGATACCGACGATCGAATCTCGAGCAAGTAACATACCGATGACAAAGGGAACAACGTATGTTGTTATGCGGTTTGACCGATAAAGATCTTCGTAGAATATGTGGGAGCCAATATGAGCATCCAAGTTCCGCTATTGGTTATTGACCGGAGACGTGTCTCGGTCATGTCTACATTGTTCTCGAACTCGTAGGGTCCGCACGCTTAAAGTTTCGGTGACGATTGTATTATGAGTTTATGTGATTTGATGTACCGAAGGTAATTCGGAGTCCCGGATGAGATCAGGGACATGCCGATGAGTATCAAAATGGTCGAGATGTAAAGATCGATATATTGGACGACTATATTCGGACATCGGAAAGGTTCCGAGTGATTCAGGTATTTTCGGGGGTACCGAGGAGTTACGGGAATACGAGGAAGAAGTAATGGGCCTCATGGGCCAAGTGGTGGAAGAGAGGAGGCAGGGCGCGCCCCCCCCTAGCCCAAACCGAATTGGACTAGGGGGCCAGCCCCCCTTTCCTCCTTTTCCTCCGTCTCCTTCCTTCTCCTTCTCCTCCTTCCTTTCCTCCTCCTAGTAGGAGTAGGAAAGGCTAGTCCTACTCCTACTAGGAGGAGGACTCCTCCTGGCGCGCCCTACAGGGGCCGGCCGGCCTTCCCCCTTGCTCCTTTATATACGGGGGCAGGGGGCACCCTAGAAGAAACAAGTTGATCAGTTGATCTCTCCCAACCGTGTGCGGTGCCCCCCTCCACCATAATCCACCTCGATCATATCGTAGCGGTGCTTAGGCGAAGCCCTGTGTCGGTAGCATCATCATCACCGTCATCACGCCGTCGTGCTGACAGAACTCTCCGTCGAAGGTCTGCTGGATCGGAGTTCGTGGGACGTCATCGAGCTGAACATGTGCTGAACTCGGAGGTGCCGTGCGTTCGGTACTTGGATCGGTCGGATCGTGAAGACGTACGACTACATCAACCGCGTTGTCATAATGCTTCCGCTTTCGGTCTACGAGTGTACGTGGACACACTCTTCCCTCTCGTTGCTATGCATCACCATGATCCTGTGTGTGCGTAGGAATTTTTTTTGAAATTACTACATTCCCCAACAATCTGAGTACCGGGAATTTTGAGTTTTGGACAACGATTGCCGACTTTGCTGCCGTCGATCTACCATGGTTTGTGGCGACGAGTGGTGGTTGATCATGGGCATGAAGAATAGATTAGGGTACGAACAGGAGGTATGGAGGCAATTTACTATTGGGCTTTTGGGCTTTTTTATTAGGCTGTTCACCTGGCGTTTGACCTTGATGGGTTCAGGCCTTGCTTTTGGTTGGGTTCATACGATTACGTATCTATCTACGTGTACTACACCAGGAAAAGTCGCAGGGTTTATCTGACCCCAACGCTAACACCGTGGCTCCGCCTTTGATTGTACTGTCGCGCCTGGACCATCCTGCAGTAGTGGGACCTGCCCAGAGGGGGTGGGGCATGCCCATATCCGTCGGTCAGGGCGCGACATCGCCCTCAAGGTCAGATCCTCGTTGCAGGATTTGCGACGGCGTCCCCCACTCCAGCACGGCCGGGGACAGAAAGGTGGCAGTCACCTCGGACGGACCGGGGGACAGATCCCATCCCGCGTGGCGGCAACGTTGAAGGTTGGCCGGTGGAGACGCGGGATCCCGTGAGGCCGGCATGGGCAGCCATGGCCGCCCGGGCGGGACAGTGGCTGCCGTGGCCGGAGTGGCCAGCGGCGCGTTAAGAGATCTCTGGAAGTGAGATGATATATTCAAATTAGAAAATGTCTTCCGTTATTTCATGGAAGAACTGAAGAAGCTCTAGTAAACGTGCACCACATTTCTTAGGCGCCACAAAAATCTACCTATTTTCCTGCTAATTTTCTTAATATACAAAGGTGACCGATTTTAGACGAATTAATCCAATTTCTAACATATCATGCCCACTAGTCAGGTCCACATGGCACTAAGTGGTCAATACAAATGGCATTGACCGTTAAGTTAAATAAGGACCCACCTGTCAGCATCTCATCGACCGAGCAATCCCCGCCTCTCGCCTACCTCCTCCCCAGTCGACCGTCGCCACCTCGCTCAGGGCGCTCGGTCCGCCGACTCCTTCGGTCGGGGCAGCGCCGGCGAGCCTGTCAAATCCCAGCAAGGATCAGACGAAACAATCGACAGAATTACTGAATCTGAACGAACAGATAAACTCCCGATAGCGGAGACTCGTCTATGAGTGGGGATTTTCTACGGTAGCTAAGATGAACTAGAGTTTACAAGAATTGTTTTACAATAATTGGATGCCTCCCCTCGCGCTCGCAGGCGCTATAAGAAGCTGAACCCAGCTGGAAAGCATGGTAAAAAGGACACGGTAAACAGAGGCAGCCAGGTAACTGACGAAGTACAGCGACTTTCAGGCGCCCGGTATCCACCGTCCATCTCTAGCGCGTCCCTTGACCGTTGGATCTTCTTAACTGTAGCTGAACCAACACTCTATCGTAACTGAATATAAGAACAGCTGTAGAATATAACATCAGGCGCTGACAATGCTTCCCCCTGAAGAGCATACTTGTCCTCAAGTATGTTTGTCTGGGAACCAACTTTTGATCGTGCTTGTGAAGAAGTGTGGGAAGACCCGTTTCATGAAGTTGGCGTCCTCCCAGGTAGCTTCCTCTGGTGTAAGATTCTCCCACTCGACGAGCCATTGGGTAACAAGAACTCCATTTCTGGGCAAAGAACGTGTTTCAAGTACTGCGAGTGGTTCAGTCTTGATTTTGCCATCTGGTCCAACTAGAGGCAGATCTGCGCTTGGGACTGCATGTGTTCCCAGGTGTTTCTTTAGTTAACTTGCATGGAAAACTGGGTGAATTCCCACATTCAGAGGCAGCTACAGTTTGTATGTGACATGACCAATCTTCTGCAAGATTCTATAAGGGCCGTAGTACTTGGTGGTGAGCTTGATTGCTTGCTTAAGACCAAAAGTTGCCATTCTGTACGGTTGCATTCTCAGGTACACCATGTCGCCCACCTCAAATTGCCTTTCCAATCTCTTCTTATCATCATATTTTTTTCATTCTTCCTTGGGCTTGTGCAAGATTGTCTTTTAGTTTTGAAAGCATTTCTTTCTTCTCAGCTAGGAAGTTTCTTGCCTCTATATCTTTAGGTCCAGGCACTGCCACTTCACTTATCATGGGTGGTTGGTAACTGTAGAGAGCCTGGAATGGTGTGAATTTTGTAGCTGTGTGGTATGTGGTGTTGTACCACCACTCAACAAGTGGTAGCCAGGCACACCACTTCTTAGGTTCTTGAAACACCATGCATCGCAAGTAGTTTTCTAGGCATTGGTTGACTCGTTCTGTTTGGCCATCACTTTGGGGGTGGTAGGCAGTGCTGAGTCGCAATTTGACTTTCATTGCTTTGAAGATCCCTTGCCACATGTTGCTGGTAAATATCCAGTCCCTGTCCGTGACAATGCTGATGGGTGGGCCATGTAGTTTGAAGACATTGTCAAGAAAGGCTTGTGCCACTGTCTGTATTGTATATGGGCGAGAGAGTGGAATGAAGTGGGCGTATTTTGTGAACCTGTCAACTACCACCAATATGACTTATTTTCCATTTGATTTGGGAAATCCTTCAATAAAATCCATTGTCAAATGAGTCCAGGCCATTTCTGGTAAGGGAAGGGGGTCTAGGATGTTGGGGATTGTAGCAGAAATTTAAATTTTTTTACGTATCACCAAGATCAATCTATGGAGTCATCTAGCAATGAGAGAGAGAGATAGAGAGAGGAGTGCATCTACATACCCTTTTAGATCGCGATCGGAAGCGTTCAAGAGAACGGGGTTGATGGAGTCGTACTCGTCGTGATCCAAATCACCGATGATCCTAGCGCCGAACGGGCGGCACCTCCGCGTTCAACACACGTACGGAGCGGAGACGTCTCCTCCTTGATCCAGCAAGGGGGGAGGAGAAGTTTATGGAGATCCAGCAGCATGACGGTGTGGTGATGGAAGCAGTGGGATTCCAGCAGGGCTTCGCCAAGCGCTACTGGAGGAGGAAGAGGTGTCACGGGAGGGAGAGGGAGGCGCCAGGGCTTAGGGTGCGGCTTCCCTCCCTCCCCTCCACTATATATATGGGATAGGGGGGCGCATGCCCCCATGGAGATCCCATCTAGAGGGGGGGCCCTCGGGGGGCAACGGCCCCCTTAGGGTTTCCAACCAGGGGGGCGCATGCCCCCTCGGGGGGCAATGATCCCCTAGGGTTTCCAACCCTAGGCGCCTTGGGCCCTTGGATGGGGCGCAGCAGCCTACTAGGGGCTGGTTCCCACGCCACTTCAGCCCATGGGCCCCTCCGGGATAGGTGGCCCCACCCGGTGGACCCCCGGGACCCTTCCGGTGGTCCGGGTACAATACCGGTGACCCCCGAAACTCTCCCAGTGGCCAAAACTGGACTTCCTATATATAAATCTTTACCTCCGGACCATTCCGGAACTCCTCGTGACGTCCGGGATCTCATCCGGGACTCCGAACAACTTTCGGTTAACCGCATACTAATATCTCTACAACTCTAGCGTCACCAAACCTTAAGTGTGTAGACCCTACGGGTTCGGGAGACACGTAGACATGACCGAGACAACTCTCTAGTCAATAACCAACAGCGGGATCTGGATACCCATGTTGGCTCCCACATGCTCCATCATAATCTCATCGGATGAACCACGATGTCGAGGATTCAATCAATCCTGTATACAATTCCCTTTGTTTATTGGTACGTTACTTGTCTGAGACTCGATCGTCGGTATACCGATACCTTGTTCAATCTCGTTACGGCAAGTCTCTTTACTCGTTCCCGTAACACATCATCCCATGAACAACTCCTTGATCACATTGAGCTCATTATGACGATGTCCTACCAAGTGGGCCCAGAGATACCTCTTCGTCATACGGAGTGACAAATCCCAGTCTCGATTCTTGCCAACCCAACAGATACTTTCGGGGATACCCGTAGTGTACCTTTATAGCCACCCAGTTACGTTGTGACGTTTGGCACACCCAAAGTACTCTTATGGTATCCGGGAGTTGCACAATCTCATGGTCTAAGGAAAGGATACTTGACATTAGAAAAGCTTTAGCAGACGAACTACACGATCTTGTGCTATGCTTAGGATTGGGTCTTGTCCATCACATCATTATCCTAATGATGTGATCCCGCTATCAATGACATCCTATGTCCATGGTCAGGAAATCGTAACCATCTATTGATCAACGAGCTAGTCAACTAGAGGCTCGCTAGGGACATGTTGTGGTCTATGTATTCACACATGTATTACGATTTCCGGATAACACAATTATAGCATGAACAATAGACAATTATCATGAACAAGGAAATATAATAATAACCTTTTTATTATTGCCTCTAGGGCATATTTCCAACATAAGAGACCAGGGTATTGGCAATGTTCAGCCTTGGCCCTTTGACAGACAACACATTCGGTGATAAATTTATCAACATCCTTCTTCATTCCTGGCCAGTAGAACAGTCTTTTAATCCTATGATAATTGGCCATAATGCCAGAGTGCCCTCCTACTGCCGAGGCATGGAGAGAGTCAATTAATTGTTGTTTCAATTCAGGGTCGTTGCCAATATATATCCTCCCATTGTACCTCAAAATCCTAGCTTTTAAGGTATAGTGTTTTTCTGCTTGAGGGTGGATGAGGAGTTTCTGTAAGAGTTCTTGGCAATGTGTGTCCTGAGTGTAGCTTGCCTCTACAGACTCAATCCAAGTGGGTGTAACAACAGTGGTGGCCCTGAGAGAGCTATGTGTTCTGCTCAAAGCATCTGCAGCTCTGTTGTCCTTCCCCCTTTTGTACTCTATTTTGTAGTTGAATTCTAATAACTTGAGCAAGAGTTTGTGTTGGACCCCTTCAGACACCCTTTGGTCCGTGATGAACTTCAGGCTTTTCTGATCAGTTCTTATTAATATTTCATTGCCCACAAGGTAATGTCTCCACTTTTTGAGGGCCTCTAGAATGGCAAGGGCTTCTTTTTCATAAGTGGAGAGGGCTGCCGACTTAGGACCAATGGCTTTGCTGTGGTAGGCAATGGGCCTCCCTTGTTGCATTAGAACAACACCAAGGCCAGTGCCACTGGCATCTGTTTCTAGGGTGAAGGGGGTGTTGAAGTTGGGGAGGGCCAGAACAGGGGCAATGGTCAGACTGGTCTTCAGATTGTTAAAAGCTTCCATTTGCTCTTCAGTCCAATGGAATGCTTCTTTCTTGAGCATGTCATGGAGAGGCCTGCAAATAATGCCATACGATTGGACAAATCTCCTGTAGTACCCAGTAAACCCCAAGAAACTTCTTAATTGAGTAATGTTTTGTGACATGGGCCAGTTGGCAACAGCTTCAATCCTCTGAGGATCTGTGGCCAGCCCTTTCCCAGAGATTATATGGCCCAAATACTCAACCTGTGGGGCAGCAAAAATGCATTTGCTCATCTTTGCATAGAGTTGCTGGTCCCTGAGTGTTTGGAGGACAATGTGCAAGTGTTCCAAGTGTTCAACCAAGCTTTTGCTGAAAATTAATATGTCATCGAAGAAGACCAATATGAACTTCCTGAGATATTTGGCGAAAACCTTGTTCATAAGGGCTTGGAAAGTAGCTGGGGCATTTGTAAGGCCAAAAGGCATTACTAGGTATTCGAAGTGACCAAAATAGGTAATAAATGCTATTTTGTGTATGTCTTCAGCTTTCATTCTCACTTGGTGGTAGCCAGCCCTTAAGTCCAATTTAGTGAAGTACTCTGCTTCGTGCAACTCATCAAACAGATCTTCAATAACAGGTATGGGGAATTTGTTTTTAATAGTTTGAGCATTGAGTTTTCTATAGTCTATGCAGAGTCGCCAAGTTCCATCTTTTTTCTTGACCAAGATTGCAGGAGTTGCATAAGGGCTTTCACTTTGTCTGATGATAGAGGCATCTAGTAACTCTCTTATCTATTTTTCCATCTCAGCTTTCTGTTGATGGGGCACTCTGTAGGGTCTCACCCTAGGAGGATCAGTACCAGCTTTTAATGGGATGGCATGGTCACATTCCCTGAGAGGTGGCATGCCTTTGGGTTCCTCAAAAACATCCTGGTACTTGTGTAATAAATCTTCTATTTCCTGGCAAGGTTGGCTTGGTTATGACTTTACTGAAGATGTGGGGAATAAACAGTAACCAGATTCCCCTGTAGCAGATAGCTTTTGCATTCTGTTAACAAAGATGAGGGGAATTTTTCTTTCCTATTGTTGTCTTTCAGCGTCACCTTGATGTTGTTTCTTAGGATGACTTGCATTTTCCTTTTGACAAAATCCATTGTGATTGGACTATGTTTTGCAAGCCAGTTGCAACCAAGTATGATGTCATACCCTTTGAGTTGTAAGACCTTGAAAGAGTTATTAAAGGTGTGACCCTGTATGGTGTAAGGAGTGTCCACCACATGGGATCCTGATTTCAGAATTCCTCCACCAGCTACTTGCACTGTTTCCAAAGGGTTGTTGATGGTTTGACAGCTGGTTTTAACTGTGAAGCTCATGTCGATGAATGTGTGGGAGCTTTCAGAGTCCACTAGGGCTATACCACATTTGCCACCAATGTTTACTTAGAGAGAAAATGTAGAAGCAACAGGTTTCTTTCCCAGAGCTTGTAGAGAAATTTGTGTGCATTGCTCCTCTTCAGTGGGGGAGGTGGCATGGATTTCAGTTTCCTCAGCAGAGTCACTACTTTGGAGTGTTTCATCAGGGGTGGTGTCGTTGCTCTCTTTAGTTGCCATTAAGTTTAGGGTCTTGTATTGCGCACATTTGTGCCCAAAAAACCATTTGCCTCCACAGTACCTGCATGTGCCAGGCTCTCTGTATTTATTTTCTGGTCTGTTGTTGTTTCTTGTCTCGCCCTCTTTCTTTGGAATTGTCTCTGGTTGTTTGAATTTGGTGGGAAATGGGATAGGGGAGGTGCTTTTCTGATAGCCACTGTTTGTACTGTATCTCCTATGCCGTGTTTGAGCCTGAACTCCTAGTTCCATGTCCCTGGCATTGTCCACAGCATCATAGAGAGTTGTTGGTTTGAAAGGCTTCAGATAGTGTTTGATCTCTGGCCTTAACCCATTGATGTAGCACTTGACATAGTAACTTTCAGGCGCTCCGGGATTTTCCTTCTTGTAAGCAGCCACTTTCTCTTCAAATTTATCTGTATACTCTGCCACTGATCCAGTTCCCTGCTTGAATGAATTGAAAATTTCCACCACCTCATAAGAACTATCCTCAGAGAACCTTTTAAGGACGGCAGAGCAAAATTGCTCTCAAGTTAAGTTCTCCAGTAAGATGCCAGAGTTTCTAAGCCAAGTGTCGGTTCTACCTGTTAGATACATTTGGGCATAGTCCCACTTTGCTTCTTCAGGCACATACACCATGGAGAAAAACTTCTCAGTCATCCTTAACCACTCCATTCGACCAGATTTGGAGCTCGTGCATCATCCTTTTCTTCTCGTCTAGGTCCACTGGTACCCAAGCACGATGGCAATTGGACAGAACAAAATGGAAGCAGGGGATACTATAAGAAATTCACTTGGATGGTTTTATCAAAATGCAACTTCACTTAGCTACTGGCATATTGGAAGGATTTCCTATTAACACGGAACTAAAGAGAAAGTTTGAGTAATCATTTCGTAGGCCAAACTTAGACCATTTACTTTATCTTCAAACAACCAAACACCAACTTCGTTAAATCGTCCCATTATGAGGACAAAAATGGACCCTTCGTGAAGTCCTCCTACCTTCAGTACAACCAACATTAATAGCACAAACCTGATAATTTTGCCAATCAACCATTGAGTTCCTACTTAATACAATTCATTGCAGACTTTGCAAAGTACTGATAACCAATAACTATATTTGGATTTGGTTGCTACTACTCAGGAGAAAAAATCATTTTTAATAGACATTTAGTACAAGTTTCATGGCAATTCAAAAAGGCGCAATGCACACATATTTTAGTTGCATGAATAAATGATACTCCAAATTCAGATTTTGCAAGTCATGATAATTTTTACACAATGCATACAAAGCAAAGAAAGAAGTCTCACCTTCACATTATCGATGGTAGTAGTTCACTCATTCTAGAATAGTCTCTAGTCGGGATGGAATACAATAACAGCGATGCAAATTGATTCCATTGGAGACACACATTGTATTGTCTTTCCATCGAAATGCTCATTATTACTCCAAGAAAAGTAGATATTGTAACAAATACTAAGATGTCGTGATTAGCTGTTGACATCCAACAACCTCTGTTGGCATACCTATATATCAAGAAGATTACATCGAATTGTAATTATTCCATGGTTCCTTCAAAAAGAACAACCAGTCACAACTCACAACACAAGCTGTGAATAGTTCAAGAAATAAATGTCACATTTGCAGCTCCAAATGCTTTTTATCCTTGGGGCTTTTGAATCTCTGATAATCTACTAACCATCCAGCTCTGTAATTTCTGTTACACTTTTCGTTTGCTCCACTGGGCCCAGTTTCTCATTCTTTCTACTGCACCAAAGCAGTTTTAGGTGCACTGAACATTGATTAGAACTCGGCTATAGTGAAAATGGGTACATTGGTCAAATCTTGATGTCATGAACTCTTACCCATGTGCCCATATGGGTTGAAGTAGAGGATCTCCATAGTCTTAAGCCCCTGTAGCTCCATCGTGAACCACGTGAGTACGCGGCACCATCTTCAGCTCATCCCCGCACGACAGCTCCACCACCCGCCCCCTGGCCAAGTCGTAGCTCCTTAGAAGAAAGATCGACTGTGGGAACATGCTCTCTGACGGTGTCCTGGACTAGGGGGTACTCACCACGTCATCTCCCGATCTGTTAGATTGGGCCGAGGACCCCCGTGGCCGTATACTCATGGGCCAGTTCGGACAGCTACCACATACAAGGAAGATTCCACAAGACTTGGCGATCAAGACAAGGACTCCTCCCCACCGGCGTATTCGGCTAGGACTCTTGTTATCCTAGGCCTCTGGTGCATTATATAAACCGAGGTCAGGCTAGTCGACAGGAGAAACATACAATCATACCATAGGCTAGCTTCTAGGCTTTAGCCTCTCCGATCTCGTGGTAGATCAACTCTTGTAATACTCATATCATCAAGAACAAATCAAGCAGGACGTAGGGTTTTACCTCCATCAAGAGGGCCCGAACCTTGGTAAAACATCGTGTCCCCTGCCTCCTCTTACCATCCAACTTAGACGCACGGTTCGGGACCCCCTACCCGAGATCCACCGGTTTTTACACCGACATTGATGCTTTCATTGAGAGTTCTGCTGTGTGATCGGCAAAAGGATCGATGGCTCGTCTGCAGGTCAACTGCGATGCCGACATCTTTGTCGCCGGCTCGACTAATCACCTTGGCTCAACCAAGGACCGTACTCCATCTCCGATAGTCATGTTCGGGCGAGGGCCTTCTTTAACATCAACTCCAATCTCTATCAAGATCATGGAGGAATCATCCATGGAGCTCGGGGGCTCAATGTCAACATTGCCCTCGGGCGACCGTGCTATTTTTCCAAACAGCGAATTTGTATCCGCTGCCACCACCTCTTAGAGCATCGATTTGACGATCTCTTTGGTGGAATTGTGCGGAATTGAGTCTACAACAACCATGCAAAATTTCGTCGAGTTCCGATGGAGAAATCTCAGGCAATCTACGATATACCGGAGCCCTGTCAAATCTGGACGGGAATCTGGACGAGTTTAGGGCGTGGTCTCCAGAGCCCAGCTCGGAGGTCCTTTGGAAGATCCAACCGTTCATCTACTACGGAATTCCCATATCTACCACCCCTCCAAATTTCAGCTCGATCTGACGGTTCAAAATCCGGTAACCTTCCGATGAGTGGACCAATGCTCGGATACGTTTTCTGCGCGAATACGGATCCGACCCGAATTCATGTTTCTTTATGAACGTGATATTGGACAACCTTTTTAGAGGAATTCTCTTCTAGGGTATCGTGCGTCGTTTTTAAACACATGCCTGTAAAATTTTAAGCCTCCCCTAAGGTCATCTTCATCATCATGCTGGTGTCAAACCAGTCCGGCAATATTGCTCCAAGACTGCCGACCTGCGCGATACGCGTCGTCACTTTATTGAGCCGAGCTCAACTTCTTCAGATCGTCATCTCGGCAAGCCGAACAAGAGTTCGGCATCACGAAGGATAAATCATCACCAACATCGCTGCACGGTCACTTCATCAAGCCGACATTGACCACGTCACGACCTGCATCGGCGGGGCCGCACTGTTGCTTCTTCAAGCCGGTGTCCATCACGCCGACCTACTTCGACTCATCGGCTAACATCGAGGCTTCGACATCTCGGCTGGACCGAGGGCCTCGCCATCTCTTCATCAACCTACTCCAGAGACTTCAGCGTCTCTAGCCGACCAGCTCTGTCACGTTAGCTAGGCCGAGGGCTCTGCCTCGATGAGCCAACCTTTGCTAGCATCACCCTGTCGTCGCTTTATCGCCCATCAGGCAATGGGTGTGCAGATCGAGTCCAAATTTTGGGAATCACCTTTCTTCGGATTGCTACAATAAATAAACCAGGTCTATCAAATGATGGCCGCACTAACGACGGTCGCGTGGTAGTTCGGTTGGTTTCCGCACATAGTCCGGCGAACGCCGCATCCGGAACTCGGACCGACCCGTGAATTCATGCTTCGCCACGCCTTTACCGCATCACGCCGACGCCCATGCATCGACATTGACTTCGGCGCCAGGCCATATTTCTTTTATTACTCACTTTGCATAAATTATTTATTATGCAACGATTATTATTATTATTATTACTATTATCTCTGGTTTGCACTATTTTTTGTGCACAGGAAAATGATCCGGGGACTTCGGCGTCACTCTGCCGGCCTACATTGACCGTGCTATGTGACCATTTGGCATGTCGAGCTCTCCGCTCCGCTACCTTGGGACCGGCTTGGGGGATGGAACCTTGTCCTGCATCAAGCTCGGACCGCGTCATCAATGCCGAACACATTAACCAGCTAAGTCGCTTTCATGCTCAAAGTTTTAATTTTTAACTTGTGTTCGGTTCGACCAAGCATTATACTTTTCTGGCAAAAGTTGCTTGTAAAAAATCTCCTTGTCAAAACTTTGTTTGTGGCATGCAAATTCAAAATACCCTGTTTACTTGGGGGCTTCCTTCATGAAGCTTTTTCCTCTTGCATATGATTATACTTGTACGGCTTCGTTCGTTGTTTGTGTATTACGCCATAATATGCACCATATTGACTTAAGCGATTTGCAAGCTAGGTTGCCTGGCTCCTGTGCTTACCTCTACGTTCCCGATTGTTCGGCTAGGGAGTAAAGGGAGCACCTCTGCGATTGTCACGACCGGGTCCTCCGAGCTCTGACCTCAGACTGGGTGAAGCCGAAAGCTAGCGCTCTTATTGTTTTCAATCATGGTCGGCACACAACGGAACTCATGAGTACAAAAAATCTATTGCACAAGTCTCGTAGTAATAATGAGCACCGAAGAAAGGTATCGGTGGGGGTACTATTTTCTTCGAAGATGCTTCTTGTACTTCGTTTGTAATATAGCATAAGTTTCCTGAGCGCGATTTGTCTGTTACAGCTTTATGGCCCGGTTGCCTGGTTATCGGAAACACCGTCGATATTCTCGACAGGTGGAGTACATAACACTTTTCGGTCCTTGACCGAAGAGGGAGAAGCCGATGGTCGGTTAAGACGCGTTTAAAGTTCGGGTGAACAAAGATATGATATTAGTACTTCGGTACATACAATCATTAACATAAAATTATTTTTACCCAAGTCACTTGGGGGCTCTTAAATTTATATGAGCCATTTTATAATAAGTGTTCTTCTTCTTAGTCGTTGCAAAGTTTTTCTTACTATTATTATTTATCACTCCTCTTTTCAACACGAGTGTGTGGTCACTAGCCGGGGAGCCTAATTTCTCTCTCAAAGCCGCTAGAGTTTAGTTTGCTAAACTGGCCTAATGAGAAGTACTCCGCCTTCGGGATAGGAGGTTGAAGCCGTAGGCTGACCCGCTTGAAGTCTTGAGATAGGATGTGTCATGTTAAAGCACGACAGAAGCACTTTTTTTTCTAAGACCAATTTTCGGATTGGCACCGAACACTTGATCTTGTTCGGACGTCAAGTTTTTACTGACATTTTTTTGGTTTTCCAAGCTTATGGCACCTTTAAACTATTTGTGTGTTTTCAACACAAGTCTCGCAGTGCAACGCCGGACACCTTTAGAGATTCGGCAAAAACATTCTCGGATAAAGCTATATATGCATCGGTTTCGAATTGTGTCTTCGGTCAATAGTTGGGTTGCCTGGCTCCTACACTTGCTTCCTATGTTCCGCTTTGTTCGGCTAGGCGTGCAAAGGGAGAACCACTGCGATTGTGCTTCCAGCTCACATGGTTAAGCACCTAAGTGGAGAAAGCCGAAAACTGACTGTGACAATAAGCGTAAAATGGTCAGCGATCCGATGACTGTGTTAAATGACGGGCCATTCATAACAATGGCCAAAGTCTTTACGGCTTGACCTCGACTGTCGCCGAACACTACCGGGGGCTATTAACTGGCCTCCCAAACTAAATCCTCGATATTTTGCTCTTACATTAGAGATGAGGTTTCATGATAATGCTTAGCATGACAACCCAAAGAAAGGAACCAATAGCGGGACTATTTTCTTTGGAAGACATTTCTTATGTTAAACAGTAATATAACATATCTCTCTGTGTACCTTTGTTTATAAAATCGTATGGCCAGATTGCCTTGTTTGTCGTAAATCTTTTCCCTCATAAAGGCTTTATAAAGTAGGACAAACACTCCTCGGTTACGGGCCGAGGAGGTGGAAGCCGATGGTCGGTCAACAAAGTTTTGTACAATGCGGATCCGAGCATTAATGATGTAAAATACTTGGATACATAGAATCATTACACATAATTTGTGATTTTACTCTGGATATCGATCCTTAATTCGGCCACCCGTGCCCGCATTAAGGCTCGGGGGCTACTGGGCTTCGGGCTTATTATTTACAAATATTAAAGGGCGTATCAATCCCCTGATCTGGTGTTGCCACCCGACCAGTGTCTCGGGGGCTACTGCATTGCCTGTTCAATGCAGAAAATTTGAAGTGCAATACAGTTGTCGAGGAGATTTTGATCCTCAGGTTGGTCGGCCGCACCCAACCTGAGTCTCAAGGACTAATCATGCCACTTTTTGTGTCCGGAAGTATTCTGCCAAGCTAGGACTTGATCCTCAGGCCGATTTTGCAAATCAACCTGAGCCTCAGCGGCTACTAGGATCAGCGGTCTTACGTCATCCTTCAGGCACATCTCGGGTTTTAGACCAATACACACCTTGAGGGCTACTGGCTATATATCTCGGCAGAGAATAAATTGCACCAATAAAAAATATTCACAATAAATCAACCCACGGTCGGGGTGGTGCACCACCTCGGAAGCAGTCCGACATAAAGCTCGGGCGCTAGTGGCTGGCTCCATATAGGGCATTTCCAGCATTATGCTCGGTTAAACTCCTTCAACTTTTTTGAACCAAGGTGATATGACACCTCAGATATAGTCCGGCGTTGGAGCTCGGAAAGCAGTCCGGCGTTGGTGCTCGGCTGCAAAAGATACCTCGAATGCAGTCCGGCGTTGGAGCTCGGACGCAAGAGGACACTGCCTCCCGGGAACAACTTCAAACCCGAGGTGTGGCATAAAAATAACCAGGCATTGATAAAGGCTAGAAACTTAAAGGGGCTCCACCGACATGTAAACTCGTCGAATGCATTTCGGCGATCCTCAAGATCGAAGATGAGAAGATTTGTTGAACCAGTTTTCAAGACCGACAACCGAAGATGAAGAACAGTTCGGAAGAATCAAGGAGCGTCCCTAACTTGAAGACCGGTTCAGGGGGCTACTGACAGTGTCCTGGACTAGGGGGTACTCACCACGTCATCTCCCGATCTGTTAGATTGGGCCGAGGACCCCCGTGGTCGTATACTCATGGGTCAGTTCGGACAGCTGCCACATACAAGGAAGATTCCACAAGACTTGGCGATCAAGACAAGGACTCCTCCCCACCGGCGTATTCGGCTAGGACTCTTGTTATCCTAGGCCTCTGGTGCATTATATAAACCGAGGTCAGGCTAGTCGATAGGAGAAACATACAATCATACCATAGGCTAGCTTCTAGGCTTTAGCCTCTCCGATCTCGTGGTAGATCAACTCTTGTAATACTCATATCATCAAGAATAAATCAAGCAGGACGTAGGGTTTTACCTCCATCAAGAGGGCCCTAACCTGGGTAAAACATCGTGTCCCCTGCCTCCTATTACCATCCACCTTAGACGCACAGTTCGAGACCCCCTACCCGAGATCCGCCGGTTTTTACACCGACACTCTCTCTCCCCATCGGTCACGTCTAGCGGAGCCGCAAAAGCCCCCGCGAGAGCCAGTAAGAAGGAGAAGACACTGGCCGGACCAGCAACCTCACGTAGAGGTCAATCCGGCAGGGGTTAAGGTTTCCAAGGTCGATCCTGGGGACAATATCGTCGGCGGGAGAGGGGCGGCAGCGTTTGTGCTTGAGATATATGAGGGATTGTAGAGACCGGGTGGCGCTGATGGGAATGAGGGGATCGTGGGATTGTGGTTGGACTCATGCTTGCTTATCGTGGGTGGTTTATAACTGACTTCAGTTTTTTACGCTGACTTGAGGCGACTATTTTGGCTCTGGTTTTCTTTCGCGTGGGCGTATTTTTTAGCGAGTTGGGGGATCGAAGGAGGGCAGGGGGAGCGAGGGAGGTCGAACCATCACGACGTTCGATTCTCCTTTAATAGTAGAGATCTGTGTAAGCAGTAGGCCTTTATACCACTGTCATTGTGGTTTGATTAAAGCATGCACCGCTTCTTCTCTGAATTACTCTTACTACTATATGTATGTATGAAGGTGTTCTGAGCAACTATCCCATGCATATGTGTAGCGACCCGACCCAAACTGGATCGAAGTCTCTGTGCTTAAGTGTCATCCCTGGATCGGTATGCTGACACACACAGTACTCGAGGAATTATAACAGAGTTCAATCACACTTTATTACATCGAGATCCTCAAAAGAGTATTTATTACAATAACATGGCCAAAGGCCATCTAAAAAAAATAACTGCGGAAGCTTCAAAGGTAAATGAGTCCATCCAACTCCACGGCAAACTGAGTGCAGAACAACGACCTATCGCACCTTTAATCCTCATCGGAGAAGTCTGCAACATGAGACGTTGCAGCCGTGTAGGTCAGCACATGGAATATGCTGGCAATTTCACACCATAGAATAATAATAAATCAAAAGACTATCTCTATATGCAAATTTAGCTGGTGGAGGCTCTAAGTTTTATTTTGCATAAAGCTAATTTTACCCTACAACAAAGGAATACCTTTTTTATTACTACTAAGTTAAAAATGTCATTACTGAGAAGGTTCCTCCAACTCAATCCCAAAATTCCCAAGTTATTAGTAACCCAATAATTTCATTAAATAGAGTGATGAGATCAACCAATAATTCACTTCTAGATACTCAAGATGTCCGTAATCGGGGACACGGCTAATCATGATTAGTTTGTACACTCTGCAGAGGTTTGCGCACTTTTCCCCACAAGACTTGACCACCTCCATGATCGGAAGATCGAGACATAGCCTTTCAGAAGCATTTCCCCTTAACCCTGGGTAGACCGGTACACCTACTTTCCCCTACATCAGCTAGTCTACCATGGAAAGAGGTCACACAACTTACTCAACTATGCTAGAGCCCATAATGGCTTGTGGCTGCACACGGAAGTTTCTAGGCATGAAATATCTTATGATCCCTTTGAGCCTGGGTGGAGGACCTAGGGTAATCACACGGGTACTCTGGGATTCCCCTTGGGCAAGCACTGATTACTCCAGGTGCCCCAAACAATCCACCCAGATGTGTATTAAAGTTTCCACCTTAAGTTATCCCAAATTATTATCTCTCGCAACTTGCATGAATCACACATACCAATCCCCGTCTACGAGCATGGCTAAGCAATATATGACATAACGAATATTCCCGGGGTGATCAAAGGTCATAGGTTCCTACCACAAGAACTACAAAGCATAACCACGTGTTCCCAAACCTACTCATGCAATCTTTGAGGGGAAAACTAATGCAAACTGGGTATTGAAAATTATGATCAAAGTGTGAACTTGCCTTGCTGACGTTCGTTGAACTGTAAAGATTCGTAGTAGCAAGCTTCGCACTCCGGATGATCTAGCATATGCAAGCAATAACATACATAAGCATACAAGCAAAGATCCAAAAAGAAAACAAATGAAAGACTTCGAAAAACTCGAAAACATCCAAATAAAGTTTCTGTACAGAACGTAATTTTTACAGTTGCAAAAATATGTGTGTTTGGGTCTAACAGAAAGTACACGTTACGAGCTTCGATTTGCAAAAAGAATCACCTAAAACGGAGTTACGAAACTCAATTTATGGCCTAATGAAGTTTGAATTCAAATTTTAAAATTTTCAAAATATTTTTCATTTGGTTCTCTGGATAGATGGAATCTCTATGAACTAGTAGGAAAAAGAATCAACTAAATTGGATCTATAGACTAAAATATATACTAGAAACAAGAATTGGTATAGAATCTGAGATTGAAAAAAATATAAAAAAAAGAAAAATTTGGCCTGGGTGTTCACCGGACTTGTCGCCGGAGACGAGGAAGAAGGCGGCTCTGGTGTGTGTGGCGACCCGACTCGAATGGATCAAGCCTACTGTGCTCCGGTGTCATCCCTGGATCAGTAATGCTGACACCACACAGTACATCGAAGGATTTATAGCAGAGTGGCAATCACACACTTATTACATCGTTGTCTCAAAGAGAACTTATTACAATAAATATGGCTTAAGGCCATCTAATGTCGATAACAGCGGAAGACTCGGAAGATAAATGGGTCCATCAACTCCAACGGCATCACTGAGTATAGAACCACGACCTAAAAGCACCTTACTCGTCGTCTGAAAAGTCTGCAACATGAAAGTTGCAACCCGAAAACGGGTCAGCACATGGAATATGCGTCAATGTAACACATAGAGAGTAATGGAATGTAACAGCTATACTACATGCATATATGGCTGGTGGAAAGCTCTATGGTTACAGTTTTGCGTAAAGCCAGTTTTTCCCTACTGCAAAGGAATAAATTTATTTAACTATCATGGTAGTTGTTAAACATCGAGAATGGTTGACAGCATTCCGATCCCAATTAAGTGAACAATTAAAACCCAACAACATTAATTAGAAGTAACATGATGAGATTCACATGATATTCAAATACTAGATACTCAAGTTGTCCATAACCGGGGACACGGCTAATCATGATTAGTTTGTACACTCTGCAGAGGTTTGCGCACTTTTCCCCACAAGACTCAATCGCCTCCGTTTGGTTTCTCGCACTACATGGTGTTTGAGAAGACGGATGACCGAGACACAGTCTTTCAGAAGCGCTAGCACCTTACATGTGGGTAGACCGTACCACCTACAACCCCTACATCTGCTAGTCTACCCGTAAGAGTTCGCACGACTTAATCAACTATGCCAGAGCCCATAATGGCTTGTGGCTGCACACGGAAGTTTCTAGCATGAAAGATCTTATGATCCCTTTGAGCCTGGGTGGCGGTCCGAAAAAAACAGGCAAGTCCTGATAGACATCAGGTGCATCAATCCACCCAGATGTGTGTTTAAGTTGCCACCTTAGATAAAACCATTAAATTATCAAATCTCACATCTGTCATGGATATCACTCACCCAATCCACGTGTACTAGCATAGCATGGCATAATAAGCAAGCGTAGAAGTAACTCCCAAAGGTTTCATAATAATACAGGTAATAGGTACTACCTCATCTACTTCCCATCCCACAATTTAATTAGATCCTAATCATGCAGTGTGAGAGGATTGATCTAATGCAATAAAACATGGGTTGTAGAAAAGGTATGATCAAAGTGTTACTTGCCTTGCCGATGATTCGCGAGACCTAGGGAATCGAAGTAACAAGCGGCGCAATCCGGGTGATCTATCGCAGACAAACAACAAGCACACAATAAGTACTCATCTAATGCACACGTAAAACTCGAACAAGAGAACGAACCAGAAAGTTCAACTTAAGAACTCCGGTTGCAAAGAAAGAACGAATCGAACAAAGAAACGGAAAACAAACGGCGGAAGAAACAACTCGGTTCTAGCAAGTTGAAACTAGGTCAAATTTTACCGGGGCAAAAACTTGTTTAAGTTGATTACACGGAACGATGGTTTCGAAACGAAACTCCAGGCGCTTGAATCACCTGATTCCGATAAACGAGCGGGAAGAAAGACTAAAACGAGGATCGGATCTGAGATCACGATCGCGGAATAAATCCGACAAAAAGAAAACGAAGAACGGTTAAACGAACGGACGTTCGTTAACCGAGAATAATCGGTGATCACGTTCGTTAGGACGAACGGTCTGAAAGAAGAAAGAAAACCGATCTAGGGTTTTTGGAAAAGAAAACCGAAACAAAGCCGGAAGAAAAACGGAAAAGAAAACCGGAATGGTTTCTAGAAGAAAAACCGAACCGAGGGAAAGAAGAGGCGGCGCGGCTACCTCGGGAGGCGGGTCTCCGGGCGGCGACTAGGCAAGGGCGGCGGCGGCTAGGCGGCGGCGGCTAGGCGGTAGCGGCGGC
>NC_041390.1:517089276-517097431 GCF_002162155.2 Triticum dicoccoides | reverse complement strand
CGGCTGCTGCTGCTGCTGCTTGGGGCGGCGGGGCTGGTGTGGGGAGGAGAGGGGGGGGTCTTGGGGTATTTATAGGAGGGAGGGGGAGAGGGTTTCTTGGGGGAGGGGGCAAGAAAAGGAGGGGGGGCCGGCGGCCTAGAGTCCTTCTAGGACTCGGCCTGGCGGCGGCGGGGCTGGCGGCTGGCGCTGGGCCGGCCGGCTGGGCCCTTGGCCCAGGCGGGGTGCTGCTCTCTCTCTCTTTTTTTAAATAGTTTTGCGCGCAGAAAAACAAAGAAAAAGAAAACTAAACGGACTCCAAAATTCCTAAGGTAAATTTTCCCCGACTCCTAAAAATGAGTCGAACAAAAAGAACTTTTCTCCGGGCCTAAAATGCATTTTTTTTTGAAAACACGCATTTTTCCCTATCCAAATAAAAAGCAAATAAAACTCCGGCAAAACCAAAATTTTATTTATTCATTAGATCTTCATTTTTCCTAACTTTGGGAAAGTCATATTATTCCCTCTCTCATTTTTTTGATATTGGAAAAATAATTGAAGATGAAATAAAATTAATCAAATGATCCTCTTTTCCAAAATTTGAGAGAACTCAAATATGAAAATAACGAAATCTCCAAATCTCTCCGAGGGTCCTTGAGTTGCGTGAAATTTCTAGGATCAACCAAAAATGCAAGAAATATGATGTGCATGATGATCTAGTGTATAACATACCAAATTGAAAATTTGGGATGTTACAAACCTACCCCCCTTAAGATGAATCTCGCCCTCGAGATTCGGGTTGGCTAGAAAATAGGTGAGGGTGGTCCTTGAGCAAATCTTCTTCTCTCTCCCAGGTGGCTTCATCCTCTGAATGGTGGTTCCACTGAACTTTGCAAAACTTGATAACCTTGCTGCGAGTAACTCTGCTGGCAAACTCGAGAATCTTGACTGGCTTCTCCTCATATGTTAAGTCGTCCTTCAACTGAATTGCTTCAAGCGGCACGGTATCTCTTAGCGGTATCTCCGCCATCTCGGCGTGACATTTCTTCAGCTGAGAAACATGGAATACATCATGAACTCCTGACAGTCCCTCTGGTAATTCCAACTTATAAGCGACTTCTCCCATACGTTGCAAGATCTTATATGGTCCAACGAAACGCGGTGCTAATTTTCCCTTAACTCCAAAGCGCTTAGCTCCTCGAAGTGGGGATACTCGAAGATAAACTATGTCTCCGGTTTCGTAAACTGTCTCCTTGCGCTTAGAATCTGCGTAGCTCTTCTGCCTGGACTGGGCTACCTTGAGCCTATCGCGAATCAACTTAACTTTCCATTCAGACTCCTTAATCAAATCTGGTCCAAAGAATTGACGGTCTCCAACTTCGTCCCATGACAACGGTGTCCTGCACCTTCTTCCGTATAAAGCTTCGAAAGGTGCCATCTTCAAACTGGTTTGGTAATTGTTGTTATAAGAAAACTCCGCATACGGCAAGTTATCGTCCCAACTAGATCGATAATCTAGTGCACAAGCTCTCAGCATATCTTCCAAAATCTGATTAACTCTCTCGGTCTGTCCATCTGTCTGTGGATGAAAAGCTGTGCTGAACTCTAGTCTGGTTCCTAAAGTTTCATGCAACTGATTCCAAAACTTTGAGGTAAATTGGGTTCCTCTATCTGATACGATACTCCTCGGAACTCCATGCAAACAAATGATCCTAGTCATGTATATCTTCGCCAACTTAGCACTGGTGTAAGTGGTCTTAACTGGAATAAAATGTGCTACCTTCGTCAAACGATCAACTACTACCCATATCGAGTCATAGCCTGCTTTCGTCCTGGGTATTCCGGTGATAAAATCCATGCCTATCTTATCCCACTTCCATTCGGGTATCGGCAATGGTTGTAACAATCCTGCTGGCTTCTGATGCTCTGCCTTTACTCTCTGACATACGTCACAAAACTGCTACATATGCTGCAATATCCTTCTTCATTCCGGTCCACCAGAATGTTTCCTTCAAATCCAAATACATCTTGGTATTCCCTGGGTGAATCGAATACGATGAATCATGTGCCTCTTGCAAAATCAACTTCCTGATCTCTGGGTCATTGGGCACATAAACACGGTCCTCAAAGCATAAGGTATCGTGCTCATCCTCACGAAATCCCTTTGCTTTTCCTTCACTCAATTTCTCTTTTATAGCAGCAATCTCCTTGTCAGATTTCTGAGCTTCTCTGATCTTATCCATCAATGTTGACTGAATCTCCAATGCTGCTACATAGCCTCTTGGAACTATTTCCAAACATAGCTCACGAAGGTTTTCTGCAAACTCCTTTGGTACTTCTCCCGTCATTAAAGTATTGACATGGCTCTTACGGCTCAATGCGTCAGCTACTACATTAGCTTTTCCGGGATGGTAATGCAATCTCATATCATAATCCTTGATGAGCTCCAACCATCTCCTCTGTCTGAGGTTCAACTCCTTCTGCGTGAAAATGTACTTCAAACTCTTGTGATCCGTGTACACCTCACAATGATTCCCAATGAGGAAATGTCTCCACGTCTTCAATGCATGCACTACGGCTGCTAACTCCAAATCATGCGTGGCATAATTCAACTCATGAGGCTTCAGTTGTCGTGAAGCATACGAAACAACTCTCCCTTCCTACATAAGCACTGCTCCAAGTCCTCGACGTGAAGCGTCGCAATACACCTCATAATCCTTGGTCTGATCTGGCAAAATCAATACTGGTGAGGTAACCAAGCGCTTCTTCAACTCCTGGAAACTAGCCTCACACTCCTCAGTCCATTTGAACTTAGTATCCTTCTTCAACAACTCCGTCATAGGCTTCGCAATCTTTGAGAAATTCTCAATGGATCTCCGGTAGTATCCTGCGAGTCCAAGAAAACTCCGGATCTCTCCAGCTGTCATTGGTGATTCCATTCGGTTACTGTCTCAACCTTAGTGGGGTCAACTGCTATACCTTCTCCGGATATAACGTGTCCGAGGAATCCAACTTCCTTCAACCAAAACTCACATTTGCTGAATTTGGCGTAAAACTGATGTTCCCTTAGTTTCTCCAAAACCAAACGCAAATGTTGCTTATGCTCCTCTTCATTCTTTGAATAAACCAGAATGACATCAATGAACACTACGACGAACTTATCCAAAAACTCCATAAACACTTTGTTCATCAGGTTCATAAAATAGGCAGGTGCGTTAGTCAATCCAAATGACATAACGGTATACTCATACAGTCCATATCTCGTGGTGAATGCTGTCTTAGGTATGTCCTGCTCTCGAATCTTCAACTGATGGCACCCTCATCGCAAATCGATCTTGGAAAACACTTTAGCTCCTTGCAACCGATCAAACAGATCGTTGATCATTGGCAGTGGGTGCTTGTTCTTGATGGTTACTTCATTCAATCCCCGATAATCTACAACCATCCTTAATGATCCATCCTTCTTTTCCACTAGAAGTACGGGTGATCCCCAACGCAAAGAACTTGGGCGAATGTAACCTTTATCCAATAACTCCTTAATCTGATTCTTAATTTCCACCAAATCCTTTGCTGGCATCCGGTACGGTCGCTTCGATATTGGGCCTGTACCTGGCAATAACTCAATCAAAAACTCAATGTCTCTATCCGGTGGCATGCCTGGTAATTCCTCAGGAAATACATCAGGAAAATCCTTCACCATTGGTACTTCTTCTTGCACAACTCCTGTTAGGCAGTTTACTTGTGTCCTGTTTGGCACATACCGGGATACATACTTGATCCTTCTTCCTTCTGGTGTGGTAAGCAAAATTGACTTACTAGCACACTCAATATTCCCTTCATACTTTGATAACCAATCCATGCCTAATATCACATCCAATCCTTGAGATTCCAATACTATTAGGTTTGAGGGAAAACATAGTTTCCAGTCCTTAATGGTAACCGATCACACCATCGTTTAGCCATATACTCCGCTCCTGGTGAGCTTACTAACATGGATGACCTAAGGGCTTGGGTTGGCAGGTTATATTTATCCACAAATCCCCTTGATATGTATGAATGCGATGCACCAGTGTCAAAAAGAACAAGTGCAGTAAATGACTTAACCAGAAACTTACCGATTACTGCATCAGGCTGATCTTCAACCTCCTCCACACTAATGTGGTTCACCTGCCCCCTGTTGAAAGGGTTCGGCTTCTTCCCAGAGCTTCCATTGCCATTTCCATTCTGGCCTTCGAGACATTCATTGGCATAATGTCCGGTCTTGGAACACTTGAAACAGGTGACTTGACTCAGGTCTCTCTTGGTTGGAGTTGATGGGATGGTCCGATTCTGGCCGTTGCTTCCTCCATTCCCATTACCATTCTTGTGGCCATTATGGTTGTGCGAACTACCTCCTCCATGGGTATGCTGAAACTGAAATCCCGGTTTAGGGGTAAAACGGTGCTTCTGCTGGGCTCCAGAGTTATTCTTCCCCTGTCCATACTTCCTCTTGCGGTTCTCAATCTGCTGTTGCTTCCCTTCAATCATGATGGCACGATCTACCAACTCCTAGTAGTTGTTGAAACTTGCTACCATCAACTGCATGCTTAGCTCATCATTCAATCCTTCCAGAAACTTCTCCTGCTTAGCTGCATCCGTAGCAACGTCATCTGGGGCATAACGTGCTAACTTGCTGAAGTCGTCAACGTACTGACCAACTGTCCTTCCTCCTTGGTGTAAGTTGCGAAACTCACGCTTCTTTATGGCCATAGCTCCTGCTGAAACATGGGCAGTGCGGAAAGCTTGCCGAAACTGATCCCATGTGACAGTGTCAACTGGGTAAGTGGCTGTGAAATTCTCCCACCATGCTGCCGTGGGTCCGTCAAGCTGATGTGCGGCAAACTTCACTTTCTCACCATCCGTGCATCCTGCAGTGGTCAACTCCCTTCCTATCTTGCGGAGCCAATCGTCTGCTACTATCGGCTCGGTGCTACTGGAAAACACCGGCGGATTTAGCCTAAGGAAACGAGCTAAGTGGTCAACAGGTGGTGGTGGTGGTGGTGGGTTGTTGTTGTTGTTCTGCTGGTTCTGGACTAACATCTGCATCAATTGATTCTACTGCTGGATCAACTGAGTGAGCTCCGGTGGGAATCCATTATCACGTCTCGGAGCCATCTGAGGGTTTAGAAAAGACGAGAATTAAGAATAGAGTGAGGTCTAAAGGGAAAACACTACCCAAATGCACCTGAGCAATTGCACACAAAATCACTTCATTCAATCAAACAAGGGCTTACAAACGATCTAAAACTATCGCAAAAGTTCTCGAACTAATGTTTACATGGGGGGGGGGAATACTACTACTATTTGGTGGTCATCTAGAAATTTGAACCGGTGGAAGACTCCATGATATCTGCCCCAGCTTCGTCTTCAAAGTCGGGTTCACATGGATCCGAATCGGTGTCGTCGATGATGATGTAGTTGTCCGGACATGCGACGTACATGTCTTCCTTCCTGGATGCTAACTTCCCCTTGAGTTCTTCAATCTCCTGCTTAAGATCGCCATTGTGCCTTGCTAGAGCTACGATCTCGTCCATGTAGTCCTTGCATGTAGACTTCAGTTCTCCTTCTAGCTCGATGATCCTTGCCTTCGCATTCTTCAACTCTATCATGTCATTGCACATCTGGTTCTCGTGGCGTCGAATGTGCTGGTTTAACTCCTGGATGAAAGATGCAATGGATCTATCCTTCTTGGTGCTAACTAACTCCCATTGTTCATCTCGGCGTCCGCAAATCTGGTAGATTGTGTCCTTGAGGTTTTCTTGATAAACTTCTCCAATGCGTCCTATGGTGATATGAGCTGCCATGCTCTTCCCCAGACTCCAGGTTGGTGCATTAAAAACGCTATCTATGGGCTTTGTGATTGGCGCGAATGTTCTTCCCGGAACGTGAGCTTGAATCTTCCAGCGCTCCTCTTTAGGCAGAGTGGCGTTGAAGGTTCCCGTGAAGCTTGGTAATCCAATGTTCAGGTACTTGGTGACTTCCTTCAAGTGCAATCCAAAAGGTGTGCCTTCATCCGGTTGAGCGTACCTAATCTTCGCGTTCGTCATCCTAAAAGAGTAGAAAAGATGAGGAGTTAGAAAATGAGAAGAGAATGGTAATTTATGGCTTTAACTTAGTGGTCGTGTCCTACAGTCAGCGTGTGCTCTGATACCATCTCTGTGGCGACCCGACCCGAATGGATCAAGCCTACTGTGCTCCGGTGTCATCCCTGGATCAGTAATGCTGACACCACACAGTACAGTGAAGGATTTATAGCAGAGTGGCAATCACACACTTATTACATCGTTGTCTCAAAGAGAACTTATTACAATAAATATGGCTTAAGGCCATCTAATGTCGATAACAACGGAAGACTCGGAAGATAAATGGGTCCATCAACTCCAACGACATCACTGAGTATAGAACCACGACCTAAAAGCACCTTACTCGTCGTCTGAAAAGTCTGCAACATGAAAGTTGCAGCCCGAAAACGGGTCAGCACATGGAATATGCTGGCAATGTAACACATAGAGAGTAATGGAATGTAACAGCTATACTACATGCATATATGGCTGGTGGAAAGCTCTATGGTTACAGTTTTGCGTAAAGCCAGTTTTTCCCTACTGCAAAGGAATAAATTTATTTAACTATCATGGTAGTTGTTAAACATCGAGAATGGTTGACAGCATTCCGATCCCAATTAAGTGAACAATTAAAACCCAACAACATTAATTAGAAGTAACATGATGAGATTCACATGATATTCAAGTACTAGATACTCAAGTTGTCCATAACCGGGGACACGGCTAATCATGATTAGTTTGTACACTCTGCAGAGGTTTGCGCACTTTTCCCCACAAGACTCGATCGCCTCCGTTTGGTTTCTCGCACTACATGGTGTTTGAGAAGACGGATGACCGAGACACAGTCTTTCAGAAGCGCTAGCACCTTACATGTGGGTAGACCGTACCACCTACAACCCCTACATCTGCTAGTCTACCCGTAAGAGTTCGCACGACTTAATCAACTATGCCAGAGCCCATAATGGCTTGTGGCTGCACACGAAAGTTTCTAGCATGAAAGATCTTATGATCCCTTTGAGCCTGGGTGGCGGTCCGAAAAAAACAGGCAAGTCCTGATAGACATCAGGTGCATCAATCCACCCAGATGTGTGTTTAAGTTGCCACCTTAGATAAAACCATTAAATTATCAAATCTCACATCTGTCATGGATATCACTCACCTAATCCACGTCTACTAGCATAGCATGGCATAATAAGCAAGCGTAGAAGTAACTCCCAAAGGTTTCATAATAATACAGGTAATAGGTACTACCTCATCTACTTCCCATCCCACAATTTAATTAGATCCTAATCATGCAGTGTGAGAGGATTGATCTAATGCAATAAAACATGGGTTGTAGAAAAGGTATGATCAAAGTGTTACTTGCCTTGTTGATGATCCGCGAGACCTAGGGAATCGAAGTAACAAGCGGCGCAATCCGGGTGATCTATCGCAGACAAACAACAAGCACACAATAAGTACTCATCTAATGCACACGTAAAACTCGAACAAGAGAACGAACCAGAAAGTTCAACTTAAGAACTCCGGTTGCAAAGAAAGAACGAACCGAACAAAGAAACGGAAAACAAACGGCGGAAGAAACAACTCGGTTCTAGCAAGTTGAAACTAGGTCAAATTTTACCGGGGCAAAAACTTGTTTAAGTTGATTAGACGGAACGGCGGTTTCGAAACGAAACTCCAGGTGCTTGAATCACCTGATTCCAATAAATGAGCGGGAAGAAAGACTAAAACGAGGATCAGATCTGAGATCACGATCGCGGAATAAATCTGACGAAAAGAAAACGAAGAACGGTTAAACGAACGGACGTTCGTTAACCGAGAATAATCGGTGATCACGTTCGTTAGGACGAACGGTCTGAAAGAAGAAAGAAAACCGATCTAGGGTTTTCGGAAAAGAAAACCGAAACAAAGCCGGAAGAAAAACGGAAAAGAAAACCGGAACGGTTTCTAGAAGAAAAACCGAACCGAGGGAAAGAAGAGGCGGCGTGGCTACCTCGGGAGGCGGGGCTCCGGGCGGCGGCTAGGCAAGGGCGGCAGCGGCTAGGCGGCGGCGGCGGCTAGGCGGCAGCGGCGGCTAG
>NC_041390.1:517079864-517088906 GCF_002162155.2 Triticum dicoccoides | reverse complement strand
TCTTGGGGTATTTATAGGAGGGAGGGGGCAAGAAAAGGAGGGGGGCTGGCGGCCTAGAGTCCTTCTAGGACTCGGCTTGGCGGCGGCGGGGCTGGCGACTGGCGCTGGGCCGGCCGGCTGGGCCCTTGGCCCAGGCGGGGCGCTGCTCTCTCTCTCTCTCTCTCTCTCTCTCTTTTTTAAATAGTTTCGCGCGCAGAAAAACAAAGAAAAAGAAAACTAAACGAACTCCAAAATTCCTAAGGTAAATTTTCCCCGACTCCTAAAAATGAGTCGAACAAAAAGAACTTTTCTCCGGGCCTAAAATGCAATTTTTTTTTGAAAACACGCATTTTTCCCTATCCAAATAAAAAGCAAACAAAACTCCGGCAGAACCAAAATTTGATTTATTCATTAGATCTTCATTTTTCCTAACTTTGGGAAAGTCATATTATTCCCTCTCTCATTTTTTTTGATATTGGAAAAATAATTGAAGATGAAATAAAATAAATCAAATGATCCTCTTTTCCAAAATTTGAGAGAACTCAAATATGAAAATAACAAAATCTCCAACTCTCTCCGAGGGTCCTTGAGTTGCGTGAAATTTCTAGGATCAACCAAAAATGCAAGAAATATGATGTGCATGATGATCTAGTGTATAACATACCAAATTGAAAATTTGGGATGTTACAGTGTGCTTCGGCAAAGGATGCGTGCGGGACGGTGTAGAGGACGATGAGGTGAACCACTTGAACAACTTGTGGTTGTAGAATGTTTCCTGTACACGCGGTGAGAGGTCGCCGGAATACACGAACTCTGGCGAGCAATTGGAGAGGTTAGAGAGAGGGAAAACTCCAGAAGGAGAGGGCTTCAGACGAGGGGTGAGAGGGGCTCCCAGGGGTGCTTTATATAGGGCTTGGGGAGGTCTGGAGATGAGCTGAGCGTTGCCAACTTTATGATGTTAATGGTGACTGTTACTTGGGCTTCTAATGGCCATTAGAGGAAGAATTAAGGCGCACTAGTGAATGGGAAAAGATAGAGGGAGGCGAGGGGAACCGATTCAGAGCGGTTTTGGAGCGAGGGAGAGGAGGGGAGGGGGTGGGGCGTTGGGTGGGAGTGCTGTGTACGTGCTCTTTGTGAACGAACGAGGTAAGGAAGAAGATGACCAGGTTGGGTCATTCGGAAGGCTGGGCCTTCCATGGGCCTTGGCTGCACGTTTTATATTTTTTTATAGAAATACAATAACACCGAAAACAAATAAATATAAGTTTAAAAATTTCCAGAAAATTCACATAGTTATATGGTCTTATATATGACCTAGTGAACTTATATCTGTCCTAAAATGCAAGTTTAAAAAAATAAACATTTTTGCTAAACTAATAAAATAAAGTGCAAATAAAACCCAGCAAATAAATTTTGATTCCAAATTCAATTTCCCATATTTCTTTTCTGTTTTTGAAGAAGTCCTTTTATCTTCTCTCTTTATTTATTTTTGAAATAATGGAAATGAATTTTGGTGAAACCAAATTTGATCCAAACTCCCAACTTCGAAAAAAAATCAAAATTGGTTTTTAGGGAAACTTCCAACTCTTTCTTTTGTTCTTGAGTTGCTCAAAGTTCCTTGGATCAAAAATCAAATAGAACAAATGGGGCAAAAATGCATAAATCATGGATGCATATGAATGATCTATTGTAAACATCCAAATTGAAAATTGGGATGTTACAATATGTCCTTTCTATGTTGTATATTATCTATAATCGGTAATGTGGACCATTACTCTAGACGAATCTATCATGTAGACTCTACATATGTTTAACTGCTGCTATGTAGTTATTGTAAGTTTACATGCTAGCCATTAGATTCAGTATGATGCTAATTTCTATTCACTGCGCCTGACACTGATTATGTTCTTTTGCTTTGTGTATAACTGATCTTTATACACACTGAGAATATAAAATCAGATTGCTTGATACATGATGGACTCTTGTCTATGATGGACTGGTAACTAGCATATGCAGCCATCACTCTAGGTAACTTTTAGGAATATATTGTGATACACTAAATCAGTATCACTGAGCTAAAATTACAGAAATTCCTGGAACCATGTCACACTGGGTTGGCCAGTACGTGACATACCCCTTCATCGTCCCCTTCCATCTTTTGGCCCGTGGAATATATTAATTTCTATACAAATGACTCTAATCCTCATCGATTAACCTGTGTTTCTTTTGGTCTATTCCTTTGTGCTGATCTTATTTATTTTATTTGGACAATCATGAGGTTCAACTTTGCGTCTGGACTGGGTAACACGCCAAGGCAGGATATATTGTTATCGTACATTTCTAATATCCAGATGACATGATATATTTGCAATCACTTAGATTTGTACAAATATTATATACATCTTGCGAGCTCAAGATTTACTTAAAGGATTTTACTTAGTCGGAAGAGGCATTACTCCTAGCATTTCAACCCAATTTTGTGTATTTGTTTGGATGAACTATGTCCAGGCAGCGAAAATTAAGGAATATCATATTTGTGACTTCCTTTGTAAGAAGACTTGAAAGGGTATTGAGCGAACTTTTCTGTTGTACAGCAATTTCCAGATGTTGATTCTCACTTTAAAGTTTGAAATGCCCTCAAATATTTTCTTATCCTACAGAAGAATGGAGTTTTTTATAGCATACATACTTTATATTCTTGAGCTATCATCTTCTGGTTCTGGATTTATGGTTGTGGTTATGACAATATTGATGTTGTTGAAATGGGAGAGAGACAGGCTTGCTTTTGGGCTCCTGCTAGGAGTGCTGGTTGGAATTGTATCAAAAAGATGGGCTCAAACATGATAGCATGAGATCTTCGCACCTATACGTGTTACTGTGTATTTCTATTAGTCGTTCTGCTAATTAGTTATTACTTATAAATAATCATGCCTTTCTTGCGCAGGTGATTGACCAATAATGATCAATCAATGCCAGGAATCACTTACTATTATATCAATCAGTGAGTATTTCGGTATTAATGACTGCCCAACTATCTATTATACCACTAGCTACTAAGCCGTTTCAATGGTCTTTAGTTTGACAACTCACCTTTTGTAGGAATGCATAGCTTTGCTAATTATGTAGCATCAAAACTGCTGGATGCCCTCTCAACTCTTGATTGCTTTGTACGAAAATAACATGAAGCATTCTGTGTTGGCCCTGTGGTTTGCTAATTGCGTTTTTGCTCAATATTGATCTCACTACTTTATTATGTCCATGCTCTTAGTACTTGACTTAATATAATCTGGTTGGATTTTGGTATCTTATGACACTACTCATAATGGTGAACTTATGCCATGTTGCTTTTTTTGAGCCGGACATTACCCCTTTCCATTACTGCAACATAACAGAAATACAGCAGTCCAAAGATAGGAGAAAAGGGGAAGCGAGTCCAGAGCATCGCCGGGAAACCCACCGTGAGCACTCGTCGTCGAGATTACTCACCATGGGGCGAAAACCCAACGACACCAAATCTCAGTAGCTAGAATCCAGGGCCTACAGCCCCAAAAGAACACAAGACATAAGGCTCGCAACAATTGAGCAACAAAAGTTCATGCTCGCACAGGGGGAAAGCACCTCAAACATCTAGCTAAACCATGGGGTAGCACCTTCAGCAAATCAACAGGCCGATTCTTCGTGATTCACCGCACAGATTCTCATCATCATCGATGTGTTCTCCTTCAGCATCTTTGCCCCGTCCCTCATGGTAGCCGCGTCATCTTACATTAGTAGTCCTGCCCAGTAGCACGTTAGAGCACAGGCAGAAAAGATACATTCAAAAGGATTTGTAATAGGTTTGAACTCGAAGGTATCTCTATTGCGACAAGACGAGATCGCCCAACACACAGTAGCAATTCCCGCTGTATAAAACTTTTCCCCACCAGGAAAGAGCGTAAAGCACCACACATAGGCTTGCCAAATATTATCGGGGCACAGAGCAGTGCCAAACATGCATGCCACTGTCCTCCAGATCACCCTAGCGACAGGGCAAGTGAAGAACAAGTGTTGTGCAGTCTCTCGCCCACCACAAAAGGAACATTTGGGATTTCCTTTCCAACCTCGATGTTTCATCACATCTCTAGTCAGGACAGCATCCTGAAATAATTGCCACAAGAAGATTTGAATTTTAAGAGGTATCCTGGCACTCCAGATCCATCTGTAGTCGCACCAAGCAATATTCCTTTCTAGGAAAGAGTATACAAATTTAGTGGTAAATGAGGATTTCCCTCCCAGACCCCATTTAATCACATCAGTGGCCTCTGAGACACATGCTTCCCTAGCCATGTTACCCACAGTTATCCACTGTTCATTGAGCTCATTATTCAGTCTCCTTCTAAAGAAAGAAGAAGGATCAGCATTTAAGCACTTATCAACTGTGCACTCAGGATAATTGCATATAGAAAATAAACGAGGGAATTGTTCAGCCATAGGGATATTGTCCCCAATGGGGTCAATCCATAGCCTAGCAATGTCTCCAGATTGTATAATCACTCTCCTTCCTGCCATATAAAGATATTTCACCTTCATAATGGCCTTCCAACAGGGCGAGTCATTGCTCTTCATTTTAGTGCCAGCCACAGTGGCCCTACTAAAGTATTTAGCTTTCACAATATCCTGCCACAAGCCAGATTTAGTTTCTAATTTCCACCACCATTTAGTAAGCAAACTGAGGTTCTGCTTATGTAAATCTTTCACACCCAGCCCTCCTTTATTCTTAGATCTGCAAATTCTAGTCCACTTAACAAGATAATAGCGTTTCTTATTATGAGTCACATGCCAAAAGAATCTCCTTCTACACTTGTCAATCCTAGCAAGTATAGTTTTGGATAGAAGAAACATGGGCATATAATAAAAGGCAATGCTAGAAATATTAGCATTAAGCAACGTCAGGCGTCCTACGGAGGAGGCATTGCCCCCAGCCCAGAATCACACTTTTTAATGTATCTGGACTCCAAAAAGTCCCAGACAGCTACTCGCAAGGAGGAAAAGGTTACTGGCACCCCTAGATACTTCATGGGAAAGTGCCCTATTTGGCAATCAAAAATATCAACATATGCTTTAAGGATATCATCATCCCCCCTACACACAGGATTTCACTTTTTTGAAAATTTAGTTTGAGCCCAGACATGAGCTCGAAGATGTACAATAACAGTTTCATGTTCACAGCCTTATCCAGATCATGGTCTATGCACAAGACTGTATCATCTGCATATTGCAGAATGGCCACTCCATTTTCAATAAGGTCCGGTGCAAGCCCAACAATTAAGTTACTTTTCTGAGCCTGTAGCACCATTTTACACAGACACTCGACTGCTATGTTAAAAAGGAACGGCGACACAAGATCCCCCTGTCTGACCCCTTTAAAGCTTTTGAAATACGAGCCCATGGTATTGTTCAGCTTAACACTAACTGTGCCATCAACCAAGATACTTTTAACCCACTTACACCAAGTGGTACCAAACCCTCTCATCCCGAGACATTCCAACAGAAAATCCCAGTTCACCTTGTCATATGCTTTCTCGAAGTCGAGCTTAATAACAATACGCCCTTTTTTGATGGAAGTATGATGCAAAATCTCATGCAAAGGCAATACTCCATCCATGATATTTCTATGCTTAATAAATGCATTCTGGTGCCTACTAAACAATTTGTCAGCAAGGGGGGGCACTCAGTTATCAAGCACCTTAGTGATCAGTTTGTAGGGACATCTAAGCAAGCAAATTGGCCTAAATTGCTGGATCTTATTGGCCCCATTGATTTTAGGCAGTAAAGTTATAATGCCATAATTCAATCTACTAACATCAAGATCTCCTGCATGAAAAGCAGTAAACAATCTCATAATATCCTCTTTCACTATATCCTAGCAATGCTGGTAAAACTCAGCAGGAATATTATCCGGGCCCGGGGCCCTGTTGCTTTTCATGGAAATAAAGCTTTCTTCACTTCTTCCTCCGTGAAAGGTCTATTAAGGATTTCATTATCCAGCTCATCGAGCTTCTCTTCTTCCCCCAGACACCAGGGTCAAGATGAAACATGTTTCCCTGGGCTGGCCCAAAAAGGTTTTTATAAAAGTCAGTAGCATGCTCCAAGAGCTTCTCGGTCCCCTCAATCACCGTACTCCCAACATTAAGAGAGTGTATTGTATTCTTCCGCTTATTACCATTGGCTATTTTTTGGTAATAAGCGGTGTTTCGATCCCCCCAAGCAACCATCTCTCATTAGATTGTTGCAGCAGAAAAAGTTCCTCATTGACAAGTATTTCATTCATCTCCACAAGGAGATCAGTTTTTCTACAAAACAATTCATTGCCTATATTTCCTTCCTCTTCTAACTTTTCAATAAAAGCAAGCTCTTCTCTAATCTCCTGCTTTCTTTTCTTCTCATGACCAAATTTATTTGATCCCCAGCCTTTAAAAAACTTCTTAAATCTTTTTAGTTTGATATTTAGAATATCAATAGGATCGGTAGCATTCACATTTTGATTCCAAATCTTGCTAACTAGAGGAACAAAATCGTCAGATTTTAACCAGCTCAGCTCAAATCTAAACTCACTTTTTTGTGGAGCTCTAATAACATGATTATCATAGTATAATAGGAGGGCATTGTGGTCAGAGACCTCCCTAACGAGCTTTTTCATATTAACAAGAGGAAACATATCCTCCCAATCATTGCTCATAATCACACGGTCCAATTTCTCCAAGGTCGGATGAGCTTGGTTATTAGACCAAGTATAAGCCCCCCACTCATATGAATCTCATTCAAACACATAGTATTAATGATCGAATTAAATAGGTCAGAGTGTGCTGAGCGAGGCCATTTCTTATTTTTCTCCCCACTATGTCTGAGTATTTTGAAATCACCTCCGATCAATAATGGTGTTTGAATATGGCAGCAAAAATCAGCCAATTCACTAAGGAATTCAGTTTTATCACACTCATGGGCCGCTCCATAAATAGTACAAAGTGTCCAAATTTTCTTCATTTTGATATCATAGAGATACCTGAAGAATGAATCTGCCTTTCCTCCAAGCAATTACTTCAAATTTCTCCTTTCTAACCCCACATAAAATGCCTCCGGCCTTACCAATTTAGGGGATCCATTCCCACTCAAAAAAATTGTGTGGGTCAAGCTTCCTAAAGTAACTATCCAGAAAATTCTTTTTTAAAGTTTCTTGCAAACAGAGAAAGTCAAGGGAGTGGTCACTAATTATATGGGATAGGCAGGTTTTCATCCCTTTTTTTCCTGCCCCCTACAATTCCAAAATAGACCTATCATTTATATCTTTTCCCTTTTCTCCCCCTTCTGGTGGCCCTGATATTATGGACAGGGCTGCCAGCTTGTTTTTTTCAACAAGATTTTTTTGACTTCTAGTAGTGGGTCTGGAGATAGCCACTTGCACTTTAGGGCTTTTTCTTTTCCTAGACCGAACCATGGTAAATTGTTCTTCCATATCCTCATCCCCATCTCCCCACTCAGTGCTAACAGGGGTTTGGTCTCCCTTTCCATTAGTGATATACATCACCTCTTCCTCAATCCTCACATTCGGTTCCCCCTCTTTTTTGAAATTCCCCCCTGACTATTTCAAGTTCTCTAATAATGTCCACATTAGAGAAGTTATTGTCAGGGAATGCTACCCCCATTTTTATAGCTCGAATCATAAGTTCAGGATTAGACAGGGCATCAAAGGAGTTATGATTTGCTGAGTTACCTTCTAGATTTCTCTTGCGGGAAATGACAATAGCTTTCTCTTGCATTCTTCCTTCCATATTCTACAAGTTCCTCAAGCTAAATCTCTAAACCTCTTCAGCCAAAAGGGGAGGGGTAGGAATCACCTCTCCCACATCCTCATAAGAAGAGGTAGGATATTGTACCAGATATTCTGATTTCCCCAACTTGGAAAGGTCCTCTCCCTCAATTTCCACCACCTGCTCATAATCCATAGCCACATTTAAATGAGCTATATTATCATGAGGTATAGCAGTAACAAATGAACACGCATCATCATTTTAATCTACCTGAATCTCATCAGCATTATGCTTGGTATCATCAATACCCAGCATTGCCCTAGAGCCCTATGTTTTTTCTTTGTTATAAGCCTCCACAACCATAGTTTCAATCAGCAATGTATTATGTTCTGACTCATCAGATTCCACACTTTCTTCCTCCTTTGCATCGACAGGGTCATCATCCCCATCACCCCCATTCTTGCTGCATCCCTCATTTTTTCCTTTGTATCCAGACTTAGGGTCATGTTTACCCCAGGTAGATGTTCTCACATAGGGGGATTTTTTAGCATCCGCCTCCATCTGCACGACCTTTTTTTCTCTCTCTAGATCACGCACCAGCACCTTCTCGATTTCATAGAAAAAATCAAAGAAGTGCGTGCCTAGCACTGCCTCAACAACCCCAGGGAGCTCATCCACATTGCGACAGCACAGCCGAACCCTGACAAATTCAGGTTTGTGCAGGGTGGCCATGTCGATCTCGAGCGGGACGCCCACCAGGGAAGAGACATAAGCAACATTCCTCTCATTCCTTCTTTCCATGGGAATATTAGCAACTTTTACCCATGCCATCTCCATGGCTCCCTTAGCCCCAATGTTGGCCGACCAGGGAACAATCTTAACTACCACACCACAATATTTAAGGATCATTCTATCATTATAGCATGCTTTTTTCACATCTCTTTGATTGGGAAACCTCATGACATACGTATTTGGACCAATAGTCCGAGCAGTGCAGTGCCACTTGGTCCCAATATAATCAGAAAATGCCTCTTCTAATTCCTTAACACTAGCTTCCCCCTCTATGACAGTAATCACTACGCTGGTAGATCTTTCCTTAAGCTGCTTAGCAGTGCATGAATCAGGGATGTAAAAGAATCCCTGCCCCTTGGCCTGGAAGGCACACATGGGAGCAACGCACTCCCAAGGCAGGAAGGTAACACACACCGATGCCAGATGACCCATTTTACTGCATCTTTCACAAAAGGCTTGCAGACAACTAGCAGGAGAATGGCTA
>NC_041390.1:517078198-517079633 GCF_002162155.2 Triticum dicoccoides | reverse complement strand
TCACACGAGATGTAGCATCAGACATCGGCTTCTTCTTGAACGTGAGCGCTGCTTTAGATCCGGAGATGTTAGGGTTCTTCTCCACCCAACCCCCCCAGATCTCGCCCGCTTGGCACGCTCCGCTGCCTCGTCCCAATGCTCGGTGTCGTCGGAGGCCGACACCGTCTTCTTGTTGGTGGAGATGTCGTCGCCTTCTGCTTCCCTGTACCAGGAGAAGCGCTCGCGTCCCCGGCCGCGATCGAAGCGACCGGCCCCGCGCCCCATCCGGCCAGATCCGAACCCCTCGCGCCTCCCTCCGTGAAAACTCCGGTCGTCGAACCCCTCCATCACCTTGGGCTAGCTCGGAGAGGAGGACACCACCTCCGCAAACAATATAGGATCACCGTCGATCTTCCCCTCCCACCACCGGAATGAGGACGAGATTTTCGATCTAGGCTTTTGCGGCGCCGCCCAGAAGTGGGAGAGGGCAGCGTCTAGGTCAAGAATGGGACGAGCCGCTCGGGCTTGAGCTTTTGTACCCCTCGCGCGGCCAGCATCCACGCCATGGATCCCCCAATCTCCGTCCACGTGGCCAGCATCCGCGGCGGGCGGCGCCACCACGCCCGGGCGCGGGCCCAGGATGGCTGGGGCCCAAGAACTCCTACCCGCATCGTGCCGACACGACGCATGCACTCCGCCCCCACCGGGATGTGCCGCGCTCCCGTGTACCACCGCGTTCATCGGGATCCGATCCCAAACCCTAGTGAATGGCACGGGAAGGACATGATCTGCCCGATGTCAATGCATTCCCCCTCGCGGAGATAACACGCGTCCACCGTGACTCCCCTATGGTCGATCAGCATGAGCCGGATAGCCCCTCGTCAGAGAAGGATCTCCCCGTCGGTGAAGGTGACGGTGCGTGCCGTGGTGAGGTCCGGTGCGAAGGAGATGTGACAACGAATGTCGCTATCCATCTCCCCCAAGTTACATATCATCGATTAAGAGATATGTAAGAGTAACTTGAGAGTACAAACAGAGGATTAGCGGGTGGTATGGAGATGCAACTTCAGCATGTTGCTTTTGAACAGACTAAATATTTTTACTTTATCATGAGAATATACATCAAGTTATTGTGCTGGATAAACATGCTAAGATTACCCCACAATTGTAGTATATCTGACACACACACTTAGTCGTAAACATTAGGACCCGGCAACGCGCGCCAAGGCGCGCTGCCGGTCTAGTTACTAGTTAGCCTGGGTGGAAATGAAGGCAGCCGTGGGACAGCTTGTGGACTTACGAGTTGCTGACCTTACCTTCGTGCAAGGCAATTAAGCACATCGATCAGGGTGAGCGAGGATGGAAAGGAGACAGAAGGCAGGAATGGAGAGACCAGATGAAAATCGACCTTACAACACTAAAAAGCTCCCTGAGGGCATCTCTAACGGCAACCTGC
>NC_041390.1:517073593-517077918 GCF_002162155.2 Triticum dicoccoides | reverse complement strand
TGTGAGAGGCAATCATCCAACTGTAACCACATACATTTTCACAACAACTCAAACCAACCAGACGAAATTCGTGCAAACACGTCCAAATTTCATATAAACATGACGGATTTCATATAAAAATACCAGATTTTCATATAAATACCATGGATTTCATTACATTTACATCAAATAAGCGGTGCTAGTCCGGCTCTGGAGGTATAATAATACCTAATCTAAATCACCGCCCGCGGATCTCTTTGTCTTCCTTATGTCCGGTAGCCCGATCACTGGACTGCTGGCAGCCCCGGAGGTATATGCTTTAGCGCGAAGGACAGCTCGATTCCCCACCACTCATCGGAGTGGAACCACTCGCTGATGCTTCAACGGGAGGGGAAGGCGGCGCCTCCGCTTTCATGGAGCCCATGTGGGATCGACGGAGGTCCTCGTAAGAGAAGATCTAGGCAAGACACCGGCTATGTACGCCGGCGTCGCCTAGGCGGTGGCCTTCATGGGACCCAAGCGGAGTGGACTCATGTGTTCTACTTCTCCTCGATGATGGCGGAGGATGCAGAGGCGTCGGCCACCGACTCATCGTTCTCCGTGCACCCGGCTTCTGTCTCTTCCTGCATGGCGTGGTCGCAGGCATGGGAGGCGCAGTCACAGACACGGGCGGCACGGTCCAGACACCTATGGTGGGGTATGACATGTCATTATCGACGACAACGATGACGCCCATGCTGGCGTGGAGCAACTCACCACTCCTCATCGGGTGGGCTTGGAGCGGCGAGTTGCTGAACCATGCGCCGACTTGGGAAGGCAACTTGGTTTGTCGGGTTAGGCGCGGGAGGTGGAGCAGCGAGTTGCCTCGCTCGTATAAGGTCGGCTCGGCGGTCCACCCGGCCGGCTTGTATGCCGGAGAACTGCTCTTTCAAAAGCCATCAGAAGAGTGGTGAAGGAGGAGATGGGGGGAGTGGCGGAGGGGTGCGATTCCTGTCTGGCGTCTGGCCTTGTTTAAATAGATGGCGAACGGGAGGAGCTGAACCGGCATTGCGTTTAATGCCAGCCCGCTCATGAACGGACGTGTGGCCAAAGTAGATTTCTCGGCTTGCACACGGGTTTAATGGAGGCATATGAATGCGGCGAGGAGGTGTATTTAGCCGGGCATGCAGCAGGCGGTGCCCTTGGCCGATGAGCCGCTTCAATGGCAGAGGCAGTGAGAGGTTGCCTCCGCCCTGAGCCGCCTTCTCTACAGCGGCATGAATGCGGGGAGCTGGCGCTGGGCGGGATGCGCGCACAGGAGGGAGGAGGGGTTTTGGGTGGGCCAGGACGGTCAGAAGAGAGCTTGGGATAGGTCCGGACTACCGCAAACCTCCCCCACTTTTGTCTCCAGTTTGCGGGAGAAATAGCGTCCGGACCGCCCAGTAGACCGATATAGGTCGACGTTTGATGGCTTCCGCCCTCCGGACAGCGTTGTGGGGACGGTTGCGGGAGTTTTGCAGATCGGCGTTGGAGATGCCCTTAGTATCCTTTCTCGCTACTTCTTGACGCACATGCACTTATCTTCACAGAAATTGATACAGGGCTAACCCAGTGTAGGCCGACCTTTCACGATTGGAGTGGATTCCCTCGAAGAACACGATGAATACGGGGAAGAACAGAGAGAAATCACAAGGGGAAACAGTCAAGAACAAGTCCAATCACACATCCACTAGACAATCAAACGCACAAGATCCACAAGGTACATGAACAACAAAAGGAAAGATACAAGGTAAGTTCATCTCCATGAGGAGGTCTTGATGATATCCTAGACGGATCTTCCCATTAGGGGTCTTGAATCCAAGATGGATCTTCTCCGTAGAGGCCGCGGTCTCTCTCGATGGAGTAGATCTAGATGGATGAGAAAAGCTCTATCTCACAAATGAGCTATCACATTTCTAACCCTAGAAAGGAGAAGGGGGAGGTATATTTATAGTCTAAGCCACCAAGGGGTAAGTGGGAGAGGGATACAAGGCCAAAGGCCCGCGACTGCACACAGGCAAGTACCAGACGTCCGGTTGGTGTCGGATGTCCGACGGCTCGTGGGGTACCGGTTGTCTGGCGCGCGTCGGAAGTCCGTTGTTTATTCTCTGGACAGGTGGCATCGGATGTCCGGTGTACGTCGGACGCCAGGAGGCTGGGACTTGTCGGTCGTCCAGAGGTCGTCGGTCATCCGACCACTGTAGATCTCCTGGCTGGTCCAGACGTGGTCGTGCCGGACGTCCGGTGGACGTAGGTCGTCCGGGTGTTGTAGAGTGTTGGACGTCCGGTGGTACATCGGACGTTCGGCCGCTGTAGACTCTGCAGCTCCGACTTCTTTCGTCTTCGCTTCCATGCTTCCCTCGTGGATGGTGTAGGTGTTCCTTGGCGCTTGCACTCCTCCTTGTCATCCGTGAAGCTCCGGCAATACCTATGCATGCACACGAGAGGAATGTCAAGTAGTATACCATCCTCGAAGGGGTCAAGTGAGCATGTGTAAAGGAGATGATTCACCTTTATGTATGCGAAGTAGAGGTCGCACGTGTCACTTGCCAAACTGACTCTTGACATGGTGATGTCCGTAGGATGCTCCGCATCATCTCCCCCCCCCCCTTGGGAAAGATCCGACCTCAGATCGGAAACCAAATCACCATGGGAAAGAGATGGCTTCGCCGTGTAGAAGTGGACGCTCACCAAGTACTCATCATCTAGTAGCTCGAAATGGGCACTCTCCAATGTCGCACCATCTAGTGATTCCTTCAAAATGAGCAAGGACAACAAACATTTGGAAAAACAAATGTGGTTAGCATTAGTGCAAAACCAAGCATTCAAGTAGTGATTCACCCAACAAGTGTGGTCATCAGGCATAGCATAAGGTGTGACAAAGGATTGTGACATGGCATGTAAGCACTTAAATTGAGCATAGTGAAGTTCATCATGGGAACATGCATGTAAATGTGAGGTAGTGATACAAATATGTGTGACAAGATAAGAAGCATCTACCTCTAGGTCATAGCAATCATGCATCAAGCACTCAATGAAAGGTCTCTGGTAGGCATAGGAATCATTCACAACACCAACTCTAAACACATGGGTCAAGTGCAAGACAATCCAAGCATAACATGTGTAGCAATCAATGTGTGAGGCAATCAAGTCAAGCATGTGTAGCAATAGAAAGAGAAATTGTTCATCATGTGTGGGGAAATCAAGTCAAGCATGTGTAGCAATCAATGGGACATGACATATGTGTAGTGATGACATTGAAACCAAACATATGATAGAAGCAAGTAGTCCAAGAATGGAATGCAACACACAAGGCATAAATATCATGATGCATGGAAATGTGAAAATCATGAATGGAAGCGATATCACTAACATGTGCGCAATCAAGGGGTCCAAGATGACAAATAAATCTCATGGTGCAAGCAACACAAGTAGTATGATCCACAATATGCATGCTCATGGTTTTGGGATTCTCAAAAGAGAAGGATATCACCTCGAAAGCGTGTTCTTGTGCGTCCTTCACAATGCCGAAGTGGTAGGAAATGTGGTGTAGAAGTGAGTCGTGGTAGAATGTATGAGGCTTGCTCTCAAGAGCTCGAATGGTCAACTCACGTGAAGTGGAAGTCGACACAAAGTCCAAGTATCCTACACATGCACACAACAAAACAAAGAACATATGTGTTGGGGAACATAGTATTTCAAAAAAATAGCCTACGATCACGCAAGATCTATCTAGGAGAAGCATAGTAACGAGCAGGGAGAGTGTGTCCACGTACCCTCGTAGACCGAAAGCGGAAGCGTTTAGTAACGCGGTTGATGTAGTCGAACGTCTTCGTGATCCAACCGATCAAGTACCGAAAGCACGGAACCTCCGCGATCTGCACACATACAGCTCGGTGACGTCCCTCGAACTCTTGATCCAGCTAAGGTCGAGGGAGATTTTCGTCAGAACGATGGCGTGGTGACGGTGATGATGAAGTTACCGGTGCAGGGCTTCGCCTAAGCACTACGACGATATGACCGAGGTGTGTTTCTGTGGAGGGGGGCGCCGCACATGGCTAAGAGAAACTTTGGTGTGCCTTTGGGGTGCCCCCTCCCACGTATATAAAGGGGGAAGGGAGGAGGAGGCCGGCCAGTGGAGGAGGTGCGCCATGGGGGTGCAATCCTACTCCAAGTAGGATTCGCCCCCCCATTCATATTCCAACAAGGAGAAGGGGGAAGGAGAGGGAGGAGGGTAGGAAAGGGGGGCCGGCCCCCTAGTCCAATTCCGTTTGGGCTAGGGGGGCGCCACACCTTGGCCTGCCTCCTCTCTTCCACCAATAGGCCCA